>NW_027363873.1:0-410681 GCF_046119375.1 Phyllobates terribilis | reverse complement strand
TGCACCTTGCAATGTGGAGATATTACTGTTTGTGCATTTACAATATTCATTGATTTTTGCCATTAAAAAACATGTTTTTCATATACCAGAAATGTTTGAAGCTACTGACTGAATGAAAGGAGCTGGCATCTCACTCTCTTTGAATCTTCTTTATCATGCTAGGATTAGCAGGAAAAAGCAAAAAATTTCAGAATTGCACCTTGCAATGTGGAGATATTACTGTTTGTGCATTTACAATATTCATTGATTTTTGCCATTGAAAAACATGTTTTTCATATACCAGAAATGTTTGAAGCTACTGACTGAATGAAAGGAGCTGGCATCTCACTCTCTTTGAATCTTCTTTATGATGCTAGGATTAGCAGGAAAAAGCAAAAAATTTCAGAATTGCACCTTGCAATGTGGAGATATTACTGTTTGTGCATTTACAATATTCATTGATTTTTGCCATTGAAAAACGTCCAGAAATGTTTGAAGCTACTGACTGAATGAAAGGAGCTGGCATCTCACTCTCTTTGAATCTTCTTTATCATGCTAGGATTAGCAGGAAAAAGCAAAAAATTTCAGAATTGCACCTTGCAATGTGGAGATATTACTGTTTGTGCATTTACAATATTCATTGATTTTTGCCATTGAAAAACATGTTTTTCATATACCAGAAATGTTTGAAGCTACTGACTGAATGAAAGGAGCTGGCATCTCACTCTCTTTGAATCTTCTTTATCATGCTAGGATTAGCAGGAAAAAGCAAAAAATTTCAGAATTGCACCTTGCAATGTGGAGATATTACTGTTTGTGCATTTACAATATTAATTGATTTTTGCCATTGAAAAACATGTTTTTCATATACCAGAAATGTTTGAAGCTACTGACTGAATGAAAGGAGCTGGCATCTCACTCTCTTTGAATCTTCTTTATCATGCTAGGATTAGCAGGAAAAAGCAAAAAATTTCAGAATTGCACCTTGCAATGTGGAGATATTACTGTTGGTGCATTTACAATATTCATTGATTTTTGCCATTGAAAAACATGTTTTTCATATACCAGAAATGTTTGAAGCTACTGACTGAATGAAAGGAGCTGGCATCTCACTCTCTTTGAATCTTCTTTATCATGCTAGGATTAACAGGAAAAAGCAAAAAATTTCAGAATTGCACCTTGCAATGTGGAGATATTACTGTTTGTGCATTTACAATATTCATTGATTTTTGCCATTGAAAAACATCATGTTATTCATATACCAGAAATGTTTGAAGCTACTGACTGAATGAAAGAGCTGGCATCTCACTCTCTTTGAATCTTCTTTATCATGCTAGGATTAGCAGGAAAAAGCAAAAAATTTCAGAATTGCACCTTGCAATGTGGAGATATTACTGTTTGTGCATTTACAATATTCATTGATTTTTGCCATTGAAAAACATGTTTTCATATACCAGAAATGTTTGAAGCTACTGACTGAATGAAAGGAGCTGGCATCTCACTCTCTTTGAATCTTCTTTATCATGCTAGGATTAACAGGAAAAAGCAAAAAATTTCAGAATTGCACCTTGCAATGTGGAGATATTACTGTTTGTGCATTTACAATATTCATTGATTTTTGCCATTGAAAAACGTCCAGAAATGTTTGAAGCTACTGACTGAATGAAAGGAGCTGGCATCTCACTCTCTTTGAATCTTCTTTATCATGCTAGGATTAGCAGGAAAAAGCAAAAAATTTCAGAATTGCACCTTGCAATGTGGAGATATTACTGTTTGTGCATTTACAATATTCATTGATTTTTGCCATTGAAAAACGTCCAGAAATGTTTGAAGCTACTGACTGAATGAAAGGAGCTTGGCATCTCACTCTCTTTGAATCTTCTTTATCATGCTAGGATTAGCAGGAAAAAGCAGAAAATTTCAGAATTGCACCTTGCAATGTGGAGATATTACTGTTTGTGCATTTACAATATTCATTGATTTTTGCCATTGAAAAACATGTTTTTCATATACCAGAAATGTTTGAAGCTACTGACTGAATGAAAGGAGCTGGCATCTCACTCTCTTTGAATCTTCTTTATCATGCTAGGATTAACAGGAAAAAGCAAAAAATTTCAGAATTGCACCTTGCAATGTGGAGATATTACTGTTTGTGCATTTACAATATTCATTGATTTTTGCCATTGAAAAACGTCCAGAAATGTTTGAAGCTACTGACTGAATGAAAGGAGCTGGCATCTCACTCTCTTTGAATCTTCTTTATCATGCTAGGATTAGCAGGAAAAAGCAAAAAATTTCAGAATTGCACCTTGCAATGTGGAGATATTACTGTTTGTGCATTTACAATATTCATTGATTTTTGCCATTGAAAAACATGTTTTTCATATACCAGAAATGTTTGAAGCTACTGACTGAATGAAAGGAGCTGGCATCTCACTCTCTTTGAATCTTCTTTATCATGCTAGGATTAACAGGAAAAAGCAAAAAATTTCAGAATTGCACCTTGCAATGTGGAGATATTACTGTTTGTGCATTTACAATATTCATTGATTTTTGCCATTGAAAAACGTCCAGAAATGTTTGAAGCTACTGACTGAATGAAAGGAGCTGGCATCTCACTCTCTTTGAATCTTCTTTATCATGCTAGGATTAGCAGGAAAAAGCAAAAAATTTCAGAATTGCACCTTGCAATGTGGAGATATTACTGTTTGTGCATTTACAATATTCATTGATTTTTGCCATTGAAAAACGTCCAGAAATGTTTGAAGCTACTGACTGAATGAAAGGAGCTTGGCATCTCACTCTCTTTGAATCTTCTTTATCATGCTAGGATTAGCAGGAAAAAGCAGAAAATTTCAGAATTGCACCTTGCAATGTGGAGATATTACTGTTTGTGCATTTACAATATTCATTGATTTTTGCCATTGAAAAACATGTTTTTCATATACCAGAAATGTTTGAAGCTACTGACTGAATGAAAGGAGCTGGCATCTCACTCTCTTTGAATCTTCTTTATCATGCTAGGATTAACAGGAAAAAGCAAAAAATTTCAGAATTGCACCTTGCAATGTGGAGATATTACTGTTTGTGCATTTACAATATTCATTGATTTTTGCCATTGAAAAACGTTTTTCATATCCAGAAATGTTTGAAGCTACTGACTGAATGAAAGGAGCTGGCATCTCACTCTCTTTGAATCTTCTTTATCATGCTAGGATTAGCAGGAAAAAGCAAAAAATTTCAGAATTGCACCTTGCAATGTGGAGATATTACTGTTTGTGCATTTACAATATTCATTGATTTTTGCCATTGAAAAACATGTTTTTCATATACCAGAAATGTTTGAAGCTACTGACTGAATGAAAGGAGCTGGCATCTCACTCTCTTTGAATCTTCTTTATCATGCTAGGATTAGCAGGAAAAAGCAAAAAATTTCAGAATTGCACCTTGCAATGTGGAGATATTACTGTTTGTGCATTTACAATATTCATTGATTTTTGCCATTGAAAAACATGTTTTTCATATACCAGAAATGTTTGAAGCTACTGACTGAATGAAAGGTGCTGGCATCTCACTCTCTTTGAATCTTCTTTATCATGCTAGGATTAACAGGAAAAAGCAAAAAATTTCAGAATTGCACGTTGCAATGTGGAGATATTACTGTTTGTGCATTTACAATATTCATTGATTTTTGCCATTGAAAAACGTCCAGAAATGTTTGAAGCTACTGACTGAATGAAAGGAGCTGGCATCTCACTCTCTTTGAATCTTCTTTATCATGCTAGGATTAGCAGGAAAAAGCAAAAAATTTCAGAATTGCACCTTGCAATGTGGAGATATTACTGTTTGTGCATTTACAATATTCATTGATTTTTGCCATTGAAAAACATGTTTTTCATATACCAGAAATGTTTGAAGCTACTGACTGAATGAAAGGAGCTGGCATCTCACTCTCTTTGAATCTTCTTTATCATGCTAGGATTAGCAGGAAAAAGCAAAAAATTTCAGAATTGCACCTTGCAATGTGGAGATATTACTGTTTGTGCATTTACAATATTCATTGATTTTTGCCATTGAAAAACGTCCAGAAATGTTTGAAGCTACTGACTGAATGAAAGGAGCTGGCATCTCACTCTCTTTGAATCTTCTTTATCATGCTAGGATTAGCAGGAAAAAGCAAAAAATTTCAGAATTGCACCTTGCAATGTGGAGATATTACTGTTTGTGCATTTACAATATTCATTGATTTTTGCCATTGAAAAACATGTTTTTCATATACCAGAAATGTTTGAAGCTACTGACTGAATGAAAGGAGCTGGCATCTCACTCTCTTTGAATCTTCTTTATGATGCTAGGATTAGCAGGAAAAAGCAAAAATTTCAGAATTGCACCTTGCAATGTGGAGATATTACTGTTTGTGCATTTACAATATTCATTGATTTTTGCCATTGAAAAACGTCCAGAAATGTTTGAAGCTACTGACTGAATGAAAGGAGCTGGCATCTCACTCTCTTTGAATCTTCTTTATCATGCTAGGATTAGCAGGAAAAAGCAAAAAATTTCAGAATTGCACCTTGCAATGTGGAGATATTACTGTTTGTGCATTTACAATATTCATTGATTTTTGCCATTGAAAAACGTCCAGAAATGTTTGAAGCTACTGACTGAATGAAAGGAGCTGGCATCTCACTCTCTTTGAATCTTCTTTATCATGCTAGGAATAGCAGGAAAAAGCAAAAAATTTCAGAATTGCACCTTGCAATGTGGAGATATTACTGTTTGTGCATTTACAATATTCATTGATTTTTGCCATTGAAAAACATGTTTTTCATATACCAGAAATGTTTGAAGCTACTGACTGAATGAAAGGAGCTGGCATCTCACTCTCTTTGAATCTTCTTTATCATGCTAGGATTAGCAGGAAAGAGCAAAAAATTTCAGAATTGCACCTTGCAATGTGGAGATATTACTGTTTGTGCATTTACAATATTCATTGATTTTTGCCATTAAAAAACATGTTTTTCATATACCAGAAATGTTTGAAGCTACTGACTGAATGAAAGGAGCTGGCATCTCACTCTCTTTGAATATTCTTTATCATGCTAGGATTAGCAGGAAAAAGCAAAAAATTTCAGAATTGCACCTTGCAATGTGGAGATATTACTGTTTGTGCATTTACAATATTCATTGATTTTTGCCATTGAAAAACATGTTTTTCATATACCAGAAATGTTTGAAGCTACTGACTGAATGAAAGGAGCTGGCATCTCACTCTCTTTGAATCTTCTTTATGATGCTAGGATTAGCAGGAAAAAGCAAAAAATTTCAGAATTGCACCTTGCAATGTGGAGATATTACTGTTTGTGCATTTACAATATTCATTGATTTTTGCCATTGAAAAACGTCCAGAAATGTTTGAAGCTACTGACTGAATGAAAGGAGCTGGCATCTCACTCTCTTTGAATCTTCTTTATCATGCTAGGATTAGCAGGAAAAAGCAAAAAATTTCAGAATTGCACCTTGCAATGTGGAGATATTACTGTTTGTGCATTTACAATATTCATTGATTTTTGCCATTGAAAAACATGTTTTTCATATACCAGAAATGTTTGAAGCTACTGACTGAATGAAAGGAGCTGGCATCTCACTCTCTTTGAATCTTCTTTATCATGCTAGGATTAGCAGGAAAAAGCAAAAAATTTCAGAATTGCACCTTGCAATGTGGAGATATTACTGTTTGTGCATTTACAATATTCATTGATTTTTGCCATTGAAAAACATGTTTTTCATATACCAGAAATGTTTGAAGCTACTGACTGAATGAAAGGAGCTGGCATCTCACTCTCTTTGAATCTTCTTTATCATGCTAGGATTAGCAGGAAAAGCAAAAAATTTCAGAATTGCACCTTGCAATGTGGAGATATTACTGTTTGTGCATTTACAATATTCATTGATTTTTGCCATTGAAAAACATGTTTTTCATATACCAGAAATGTTTGAAGCTACTGACTGAATGAAAGGAGCTGGCATCTCACTCTCTTTGAATCTTCTTTATCATGCTAGGATTAGCAGGAAAAAGCAAAAAATTTCAGAATTGCACCTTGCAATGTGGAGATATTACTGTTTGTGCATTTACAATATTCATTGATTTTTGCCATTGAAAAACATGTTTTTCATATACCAGAAATGTTTGAAGCTACTGACTGAATGAAAGGAGCTGGCATCTCACTCTCTTTGAATCTTCTTTATCATGCTAGGATTAACAGGAAAAAGCAAAAAATTTCAGAATTGCAGCTTGCAATGTGGAGATATTACTGTTTGTGCATTTACAATATTCATTGATTTTTGCCATTGAAAAACATCATGTTATTCATATACCAGAAATGTTTGAAGCTACTGACTGAATGAAAGGAGCTGGCATCTCACTCTCTTTGAATCTTCTTTATCATGCTAGGATTAGCAGGAAAAAGCAAAAAATTTCAGAATTGCACCTTGCAATGTGGAGATATTACTGTTTGTGCATTTACAATATTCATTGATTTCTGCCATTGAAAAACATGTTTTTCATATACCAGAAATGTTTGAAGCTACTGACTGAATGAAAGGAGCTGGCATCTCACTCTCTTTGAATCTTCTTTATCATGCTAGGATTAGCAGGAAAAAGCAAAAAATTTCAGAATTGCACCTTGCAATGTGGAGATATTACTGTTTGTGCATTTACAATATTCATTGATTTTTGCCATTGAAAAACATGTTTTTCATATACCAGAAATGTTTGAAGCTACTGACTGAATGAAAGGAGCTGGCATCTCACTCTCTTTGAATCTTCTTTATCATGCTAGGATTAACAGGAAAAAGCAAAAAATTTCAGAATTGCACCTTGCAATGTGGAGATATTACTGTTTGTGCATTTACAATATTCATTGATTTTTGCCATTGAAAAACATCATGTTATTCATATACCAGAAATGTTTGAAGCTACTGACTGAATGAAAGGAGCTGGCATCTCACTCTCTTTGAATCTTCTTTATCATGCTAGGATTAGCAGGAAAAAGCAAAAAATTTCAGAATTGCACCTTGCAATGTGGAGATATTACTGTTTGTGCATTTACAATATTCATTGATTTTTGCCATTGAAAAACATGTTTTTCATATACCAGAAATGTTTGAAGCTACTGACTGAATGAAAGGAGCTGGCATCTCACTCTCTTTGAATCTTCTTTATCATGCTAGGATTAACAGGAAAAAGCAAAAAATTTCAGAATTGCACCTTGCAATGTGGAGATATTACTGTTTGTGCATTTACAATATTCATTGATTTTTGCCATTGAAAAACGTCCAGAAATGTTTGAAGCTACTGACTGAATGAAAGGAGCTGGCATCTCACTCTCTTTGAATCTTCTTTATCATGCTAGGATTAGCAGGAAAAAGCAAAAAATTTCAGAATTGCACCTTGCAATGTGGAGATATTACTGTTTGTGCATTTACAATATTCATTGATTTTTGCCATTGAAAAACATGTTTTTCATATACCAGAAATGTTTGAAGCTACTGACTGAATGAAAGGAGCTGGCATCTCACTCTCTTTGAATCTTCTTTATCATGCTAGGATTAGCAGTAAAAAGCAAAAAATTTCAGAATTGCACCTTGCAATGTGGAGATATTACTGTTTGTGCATTTACAATATTCATTGATTTTTGCCATTGAAAAACATGTTTTTCATATACCAGAAATGTTTGAAGCTACTGACTGAATGAAAGGAGCTGGCATCTCACTCTCTTTGAATCTTCTTTTTCATGCTAGGATTAACAGGAAAAAGCAAAAAACTTCAGAATTGCACCTTGCAATGTGGAGATATTACTGTTTGTGCATTTACAATATTCATTGATTTTTGCCATTTCAAAACGTCCAGAAATGTTTGAAGCTACTGACTGAATGAAAGGAGCTGGCATCTCACTCTCTTTGAATCTTCTTTATCATGCTAGGATTAGCAGGAAAAAGCAAAAAATTTCAGAATTGCACCTTGCAATGTGGAGATATTACTGTTTGTGCATTTACAATATTCATTGATTTTTGCCATTGAAAAACATGTTTTTCATATACCAGAAATGTTTGAAGCTACTGACTGAATGAAAGGAGCTGGCATCTCACTCTCTTTGAATCTTCTTTATCATGCTAGGATTAGCAGGAAAAAGCAAAAAATTTCAGAATTGCACCTTGCAATGTGGAGATATTACTGTTTGTGCATTTACAATATTCATTGATTTTTGCCAGTGAAAAACATGTTTTTCATATACCAGAAATGTTTGAAGCTACTGACTGAATGAAAGGAGCTGGCATCTCACTCTCTTTGAATCTTCTTTATCATGCTAGGATTAGCAGGAAAAAGCAAAAAATTTCAGAATTGCACCTTGCAATGTGGAGATATTACTGTTTGTGCATTTACAATATTCATTGATTTTTGCCATTGAAAAACATGTTTTTCATATACCAGAAATGTTTGAAGCTACTGACTGAATGAAAGGAGCTGGCATCTCACTCTCTTTGAATCTTCTTTATCATGCTAGGATTAGCAGGAAAAAGCAAAAAATTTCAGAATTGCACCTTGCAATGTGGAGATATTACTGTTTGTGCATTTACAATATTCATTGATTTTTGCCATTGAAAAACGTCCAGAAATGTTTGAAGCTACTGACTGAATGAAAGGAGCTGGCATCTCACTCTCTTTGAATCTTCTTTATCATGCTAGGATTAGCAGGAAAAAGCAAAAAATTTCAGAATTGCACCTTGCAATGTGGAGATATTACTGTTTGTGCATTTACAATATTCATTGATTTTTGCCATTGAAAAACATGTTTTTCATATACCAGAAATGTTTGAAGCTACTGACTGAATGAAAGGAGCTGGCATCTCACTCTCTTTGAATCTTCTTTATCATGCTAGGATTAGCAGGAAAAAGCAAAAAATTTCAGAATTGCACCTTGCAATGTGGAGATATTACTGTTTGTGCATTTACAATATTCATTGATTTTTGCCATTGAAAAACATGTTTTTCATATACCAGAAATGTTTGAAGCTACTGACTGAATGAAAGGAGCTGGCATCTCACTCTCTTTGAATCTTCTTTATCATGCTAGGATTAACAGGAAAAAGCAAAAAATTTCAGAATTGCACCTTGCAATGTGGAGATATTACTGTTTGTGCATTTACAATATTCATTGATTTTTGCCATTGAAAAACATCATGTTATTCATATACCAGAAATGTTTGAAGCTACTGACTGAATGAAAGGAGCTGGCATCTCACTCTCTTTGAATCTTCTTTATCATGCTAGGATTAGCAGGAAAAAGCAAAAAATTTCAGAATTGCACCTTGCAATGTGGAGATATTACTGTTTGTGCATTTACAATATTCATTGATTTTTGCCATTGAAAAACATGTTTTTCATATACCAGAAATGTTTGAAGCTACTGACTGAATGAAAGGAGCTGGCATCTCACTCTCTTTGAATCTTCTTTATCATGCTAGGATTAACAGGAAAAAGCAAAAAATTTCAGAATTGCACCTTGCAATGTGGAGATATTACTGTTTGTGCATTTACAATATTCATTGATTTTTGCCATTGAAAAACGTCCAGAAATGTTTGAAGCTACTGACTGAATGAAAGGAGCTGGCATCTCACTCTCTTTGAATCTTCTTTATCATGCTAGGATTAGCAGGAAAAAGCAAAAAATTTCAGAATTGCACCTTGCAATGTGGAGATATTACTGTTTGTGCATTTACAATATTCATTGATTTTTGCCATTGAAAAACATGTTTTTCATATACCAGAAATGTTTGAAGCTACTGACTGAATGAAAGGAGCTGGCATCTCACTCTCTTTGAATCTTCTTTATCATGCTAGGATTAGCAGTAAAAAGCAAAAAATTTCAGAATTGCACCTTGCAATGTGGAGATATTACTGTTTGTGCATTTACAATATTCATTGATTTTTGCCATTGAAAAACATGTTTTTCATATACCAGAAATGTTTGAAGCTACTGACTGAATGAAAGGAGCTGGCATCTCACTCTCTTTGAATCTTCTTTTTCATGCTAGGATTAACAGGAAAAAGCAAAAAACTTCAGAATTGCACCTTGCAATGTGGAGATATTACTGTTTGTGCATTTACAATATTCATTGATTTTTGCCATTGAAAAACGTCCAGAAATGTTTGAAGCTACTGACTGAATGAAAGGAGCTGGCATCTCACTCTCTTTGAATCTTCTTTATCATGCTAGGATTAGCAGGAAAAAGCAAAAAATTTCAGAATTGCACCTTGCAATGTGGAGATATTACTGTTTGTGCATTTACAATATTCATTGATTTTTGCCATTGAAAAACATGTTTTTCATATACCAGAAATGTTTGAAGCTACTGACTGAATGAAAGGAGCTGGCATCTCACTCTCTTTGAATCTTCTTTATCATGCTAGGATTAGCAGTAAAAAGCAAAAAATTTCAGAATTGCACCTTGCAATGTGGAGATATTACTGTTTGTGCATTTACAATATTCATTGATTTTTGCCATTGAAAAACATGTTTTTCATATACCAGAAATGTTTGAAGCTACTGACTGAATGAAAGGAGCTGGCATCTCACTCTCTTTGAATCTTCTTTTTCATGCTAGGATTAACAGGAAAAAGCAAAAAACTTCAGAATTGCACCTTGCAATGTGGAGATATTACTGTTTGTGCATTTACAATATTCATTGATTTTTGCCATTGAAAAACGTCCAGAAATGTTTGAAGCTACTGACTGAATGAAAGGAGCTGGCATCTCACTCTCTTTGAATCTTCTTTATCATGCTAGGATTAGCAGGAAAAAGCAAAAAATTTCAGAATTGCACCTTGCAATGTGGAGATATTACTGTTTGTGCATTTACAATATTCATTGATTTTTGCCATTGAAAAACATGTTTTTCATATACCAGAAATGTTTGAAGCTACTGACTGAATGAAAGGAGCTGGCATCTCACTCTCTTTGAATCTTCTTTATCATGCTAGGATTAGCAGGAAAAAGCAAAAAATTTCAGAATTGCACCTTGCAATGTGGAGATATTACTGTTTGTGCATTTACAATATTCATTGATTTTTGCCAGTGAAAAACATGTTTTTCATATACCAGAAATGTTTGAAGCTACTGACTGAATGAAAGGAGCTGGCATCTCACTCTCTTTGAATCTTCTTTATCATGCTAGGATTAACAGGAAAAAGCAAAAAATTTCAGAATTGCACCTTGCAATGTGGAGATATTACTGTTTGTGCATTTACAATATTCATTGATTTTTGCCATTGAAAAACGTCCAGAAATGTTTGAAGCTACTGACTGAATGAAAGGAGCTGGCATCTCACTCTCTTTGAATCTTCTTTATCATGCTAGGATTAGCAGGAAAAAGCAAAAAATTTCAGAATTGCACCTTGCAATGTGGAGATATTACTGTTTGTGCATTTACAATATTCATTGATTTTTGCCATTGAAAAACGTCCAGAAATGTTTGAAGCTACTGACTGAATGAAAGGAGCTGGCATCTCACTCTCTTTGAATCTTCTTTATCATGCTAGGATTAGCAGGAAAAAGCAAAAAATTTCAGAATTGCATCTTGCAACGTGGAGATATTACTGTTTGTGCATTTACAATATTCATTGATTTTTGCCATTGAAAAACATGTTATTCATATACCAGAAATGTTTGAAGCTACTGACTGAATGAAAGGAGCTGGCATGTCACTCTCTTTGAATCTTCTTAATCATGCTAGGATTAGCAGGAAAAAGCAAAAAATTTCAGAATTGCACCTTGCAATATGGAGATATTACTGTTTGTGCATTTACAATATTCATTGATTTTTGCCATTGAAAAACATGTTTTTCATATACCAGAAATGTTTGAAGCTACTGACTGAATGAAAGGAGCTGGCATCTCACTCTCTTTGAATCTTCTTTATCATGCTAGGATTAGCAGGAAAAAGCAAAAAATTTCAGAATTGCACCTTGCAATGTGGAGATATTACTGTTTGTGCATTTACAATATTCATTGATTTTTGCCATTGAAAAACATGTTTTTCATATACCAGAAATGTTTGAAGCTACTGACTGAATGAAAGGAGCTGGCATCTCACTCTCTTTGAATCTTCTTTATCATGCTAGGATTAGCAGGAAAAAGCAAAACATTTCAGAATTGCACCTTGCAATGTGGAGATATTACTGTTTGTGCATTTACAATATTCATTGATTTTTGCCATTGAAAAACGTCCAGAAATGTTTGAAGCTACTGACTGAATGAAAGGAGCTGGCATCTCACTCTCTTTGAATCTTCTTTATCATGCTAGGATTAGCAGGAAAAAGCAAAAAATTTCAGAATTGCATCTTGCAATGTGGAGATATTACTGTTTGTGCATTTACAATATTCATTGATTTTTGCCATTGAAAAACATGTTATTCATATACCAGAAATGTTTGAAGCTACTGACTGAATGAAAGGAGCTGGCATCTCACTCTCTTTGAATCTTCTTTATCATGCTAGGATTAGCAGGAAAAAGCAAAAAATTTCAGAATTGCACCTTGCAATGTGGAGATATTACTGTTTGTGCATTTACAATATTCATTGATTTTTGCCATTGAAAAACGTCCAGAAATGTTTGAAGCTACTGACTGAATGAAAGGAGCTGGCATCTCACTCTCTTTGAATCTTCTTTATCATGCTAGGATTAGCAGGAAAAAGCAAAAAATTTCAGAATTGCATCTTGCAACGTGGAGATATTACTGTTTGTGCATTTACAATATTCATTGATTTTTGCCATTGAAAAACATGTTATTCATATACCAGAAATGTTTGAAGCTACTGACTGAATGAAAGGAGCTGGCATGTCACTCTCTTTGAATCTTCTTTATCATGCTAGGATTAGCAGGAAAAAGCAAAAAATTTCAGAATTGCACCTTGCAATATGGAGATATTACTGTTTGTGCATTTACAATATTCATTGATTTTTGCCATTGAAAAACATGTTTTTCATATACCAGAAATGTTTGAAGCTACTGACTGAATGAAAGGAGCTGGCATCTCACTCTCTTTGAATCTTCTTTATCATGCTAGGATTAGCAGGAAAAAGCAAAAAATTTCAGAATTGCACCTTGCAATGTGGAGATATTACTGTTTGTGCATTTACAATATTCATTGATTTTTGCCATTGAAAAACATGTTTTTCATATACCAGAAATGTTTGAAGCTACTGACTGAATGAAAGGAGCTGGCATCTCACTCTCTTTGAATCTTCTTTATCATGCTAGGATTAGCAGGAAAAAGCAAAAAATTTCAGAATTGCACCTTGCAATGTGGAGATATTACTGTTTGTGCATTTACAATATTCATTGATTTTTGCCATTGAAAAACGTCCAGAAATGTTTGAAGCTACTGACTGAATGAAAGGAGCTGGCATCTCACTCTCTTTGAATCTTCTTTATCATGCTAGGATTAGCAGGAAAAAGCAAAAAATTTCAGAATTGCATCTTGCAATGTGGAGATATTACTGTTTGTGCATTTACAATATTCATTGATTTTTGCCATTGAAAAACATGTTATTCATATACCAGAAATGTTTGAAGCTACTGACTGAATGAAAGGAGCTGGCATCTCACTCTCTTTGAATCTTCTTTATCATGCTAGGATTAGCAGGAAAAAGCAAAAAATTTCAGAATTGCACCTTGCAATGTGGAGATATTACTGTTTGTGCATTTACAATATTCATTGATTTTTGCCATTGAAAAACATGTTTTTCATATACCAGAAATGTTTGAAGCTACTGACTGAATGAAAGGAGCTGGCATCTCACTCTCTTTGAATCTTCTTTATCATGCTAGGATTAGCAGGAAAAAGCAAAAAATTTCAGAATTGCACCTTGCAATGTGGAGATATTACTGTTTGTGCATTTACAATATTCATTGATTTTTGCCATTGAAAAACGTCCAGAAATGTTTGAAAATACTGACTGAATGAAAGGAGCTGGCATCTCACTCTCTTTGAATCTTCTTTATCATGCTAGGATTAGCAGGAAAAAGCAAAAAATTTCAGAATTGCACCTTGCAATGTGGAGATATTACTGTTTGTGCATTTACAATATTCATTGATTTTTGCCATTGAAAAACGTCCAGAAATGTTTGAAGCTACTGACTGAATGAAAGGAGCTGGCATCTCACTCTCTTTGAATCTTCTTTATCATGCTAGGATTAGCAGGAAAAAGCAAAAAATTTCAGAATTGCACCTTGCAATGTGGAGATATTACTGTTTGTGCATTTACAATATTCATTGATTTTTGCCATTGTAAAACATGTTTTTCATATACCAGAAATGTTTGAAGCTACTGACTGAATGAAAGGAGCTGGCATCTCACTCTCTTTGAATCTTCTTTATCATGCTAGGATTAGCAGGAAAAAGCAAAAAATTTCAGAATTGCACCTTGCAATGTGGAGATATTACTGTTTGTGCATTTACAATATTCATTGATTTTTGCCGGTGAAAAACATGTTTTTCATATACCAGAAATGTTTGAAGCTACTGACTGAATGAAAGGAGCTGGCATCTCACTCTCTTTGAATCTTCTTTATCATGCTAGGATTAACAGGAAAAAGCAAAAAATTTCAGAATTGCACCTTGCAATGTGGAGATATTACTGTTTGTGCATTTACAATATTCATTGATTTTTGCCATTGAAAAACGTCCAGAAATGTTTGAAGCTACTGACTGAATGAAAGGAGCTGGCATCTCACTCTCTTTGAATCTTCTTTATCATGCTAGGATTAGCAGGAAAAAGCAAAAAATTTCAGAATTGCACCTTGCAATGTGGAGATATTACTGTTTGTGCATTTACAATATTCATTGATTTTTGCCATTGAAAAACGTCCAGAAATGTTTGAAGCTACTGACTGAATGAAAGGAGCTGGCATCTCACTCTCTTTGAATCTTCTTTATCATGCTAGGATTAGCAGGAAAAAGCAAAAAATTTCAGAATTGCATCTTGCAATGTGGAGATATTACTGTTTGTGCATTTACAATATTCATTGATTTTTGCCATTGAAAAACATGTTATTCATATACCAGAAATGTTTGAAGCTACTGACTGAATGAAAGGAGCTGGCATCTCACTCTCTTTGAATCTTCTTTATCATGCTAGGATTAGCAGGAAAAAGCAAAAAATTTCAGAATTGCACCTTGCAATATGGAGATATTACTGTTTGTGCATTTACAATATTCATTGATTTTTGCCATTGAAAAACATGTTTTTCATATACCAGAAATGTTTGAAGCTACTGACTGAATGAAAGGAGCTGGCATCTCACTCTCTTTGAATCTTCTTTATCATGCTAGGATTAGCAGGAAAAAGCAAAAAATTTCAGAATTGCATCTTGCAATGTGGAGATATTACTGTTTGTGCATTTACAATATTCATTGATTTTTGCCATTGAAAAACATGTTATTCATATACCAGAAATGTTTGAAGCTACTGACTGAATGAAAGGAGCTGGCATCTCACTCTCTTTGAATCTTCTTTATCATGCTAGGATTAGCAGGAAAAAGCAAAAAATTTCAGAATTGCACCTTGCAATGTGGAGATATTACTGTTTGTGCATTTACAATATTCATTGATTTTTGCCATTGAAAAACATGTTTTTCATATACCAGAAATGTTTGAAGCTACTGACTGAATGAAAGGAGCTGGCATCTCACTCTCTTTGAATCTTCTTTATCATGCTAGGATTAGCAGGAAAAAGCAAAAAATTTCAGAATTGCACCTTGCAATGTGGAGATATTACTGTTTGTGCATTTACAATATTCATTGATTTTTGCCATTGAAAAACGTCCAGAAATGTTTGAAGCTACTGACTGAATGAAAGGAGCTGGCATCTCACTCTCTTTGAATCTTCTTTATCATGCTAGGATTAGCAGGAAAAAGCAAAAAATTTCAGAATTGCATCTTGCAATGTGGAGATATTACTGTTTGTGCATTTACAATATTCATTGATTTTTGCCATTGAAAAACATGTTATTCATATACCAGAAATGTTTGAAGCTACTGACTGAATGAAAGGAGCTGGCATCTCACTCTCTTTGAATCTTCTTTATCATGCTAGGATTAGCAGGAAAAAGCAAAAAATTTCAGAATTGCACCTTGCAATGTGGAGATATTACTGTTTGTGCATTTACAATATTCATTGATTTTTGCCATTGAAAAACATGTTTTTCATATACCAGAAATGTTTGAAGCTACTGACTGAATGAAAGGAGCTGGCATCTCACTCTCTTTGAATCTTCTTTATCATGCTAGGATTAACAGGAAAAAGCAAAAAATTTCAGAATTGCACCTTGCAATGTGGAGATATTACTGTTTGTGCATTTACAATATTCATTGATTTTTGCCATTGAAAAACGTCCAGAAATGTTTGAAGCTACTGACTGAATGAAAGGAGCTGGCATCTCACTCTCTTTGAATCTTCTTTATCATGCTAGGATTAGCAGGAAAAAGCAAAAAATTTCAGAATTGCACCTTGCAATGTGGAGATATTACTGTTTGTGCATTTACAATATTCATTGATTTTTGCCATTGAAAAACGTCCAGAAATGTTTGAAGCTACTGACTGAATGAAAGGAGCTTGGCATCTCACTCTCTTTGAATCTTCTTTATCATGCTAGGATTAGCAGGAAAAAGCAAAAAATTTCAGAATTGCACCTTGCAATGTGGAGATATTACTGTTTGTGCATTTACAATATTCATTGATTTTTGCCATTGAAAAACATGTTTTTCATATACCAGAAATGTTTGAAGCTACTGACTGAATGAAAGGAGCTGGCATCTCACTCTCTTTGAATCTTCTTTATCATGCTAGGATTAGCAGTAAAAAGCAAAAAATTTCAGAATTGCACCTTGCAATGTGGAGATATTACTGTTTGTGCATTTACAATATTCATTGATTTTTGCCATTGAAAAACATGTTTTTCATATACCAGAAATGTTTGAAGCTACTGACTGAATGAAAGGAGCTGGCATCTCACTCTCTTTGAATCTTCTTTTTCATGCTAGGATTAACAGGAAAAAGCAAAAAACTTCAGAATTGCACCTTGCAATGTGGAGATATTACTGTTTGTGCATTTACAATATTCATTGATTTTTGCCATTGAAAAACGTCCAGAAATGTTTGAAGCTACTGACTGAATGAATGGAGCTGGCATCTCACTCTCTTTGAATCTTCTTTATCATGCTAGGATTAGCAGGAAAAAGCAAAAAATTTCAGAATTGCACCTTGCAATGTGGAGATATTACTGTTTGTGCATTTACAATATTCATTGATTTTTGCCATTGAAAAACATGTTTTTCATATACCAGAAATGTTTGAAGCTACTGACTGAATGAAAGGAGCTGGCATCTCACTCTCTTTGAATCTTCTTTATCATGCTAGGATTAGCAGGAAAAAGCAAAAAATTTCAGAATTGCACCTTGCAATGTGGAGATATTACTGTTTGTGCATTTACAATATTCATTGATTTTTGCCAGTGAAAAACATGTTTTTCATATACCAGAGATGTTTGAAGCTACTGACTGAATGAAAGGAGCTGGCATCTCACTCTCTTTGAATCTTCTTTATCATGCTAGGATTAACAGGAAAAAGCAAAAAATTTCAGAATTGCACCTTGCAATGTGGAGATATTACTGTTTGTGCATTTACA
This sequence comes from Phyllobates terribilis, assembly GCF_046119375.1. Lineage (NCBI taxonomy): Eukaryota > Metazoa > Chordata > Amphibia > Anura > Dendrobatidae > Phyllobates > Phyllobates terribilis. Next base: position 392,949 of record NW_027363873.1, on the reverse strand, counting down.
GTATTCATTGATTTTTGCCATTGAAAAACGTCCAGAAATGTTTGAAGCTACTGACTGAATGAAAGGAGCTGGCATCTCACTCTCTTTGAATCTTCTTTATCATGCTAGGATTAGCAGGAAAAAGCAAAACATTTCAGAATTGCACCTTGCAATATGGAGATATTACTGTTTGTGCATTTACAATATTCATTGATTTTTGCCATTGAAAAACATGTTTTTCATATACCAGAAATGTTTGAAGCTACTGACTGAATGAAAGGAGCTGGCATCTCTCTCTCTTTGAATCTTCTTTATCATGCTAGGATTAACAGGAAAAAGCAAAAAATTTCAGAATTGCACCTTGCAATGTGGAGATATTACTGTTTGTGCATTTACAATATTCATTGATTTTTGCCATTGAAAAACGTCCAGAAATGTTTGAAGCTACTGACTGAATGAAAGGAGCTGGCATCTCACTCTCTTTGAATCTTCTTTATCATGCTAGGATTAGCAGGAAAAAGCAAAAAAATTCAGAATTGCACCTTGCAATGTGGAGATATTACTGTTTGTGCATTTACAATATTCATTGATTTTTGCCATTGAAACACATGTTTTTCATATACCAGAAATGTTTGAAGCTACTGACTGAATGAAAGGAGCTGGCATCTCACTCTCTTTGAATCTTCTTTATCATGCTAGGATTAGCAGGAAAAAGCAAAAAATTTCAGAATTGCACCTTGCAATGTGGAGATATTACTGTTTGTGCATTTACAATATTCATTGATTTTTGCCATTGAAAAACATGTTTTTCATATACCAGAAATGTTTGAAGCTACTGACTGAATGAAAGGAGCTGGCATCTCACTCTCTTTGAATCTTCTTTATCATGCTAGGATTAGCAGGAAAAAGCAAAAAATTTCAGAATTGCACCTTGCAATGTGGAGATATTACTGTTTGTGCATTTACAATATTCATTGATTTTTGCCATTGAAAAACATGTTTTTCATATACCAGAAATGTTTGAAGCTACTGATTGAATGAAAGGAGCTGGCATCTCACTCTCTTTGAATCTTCTTTATCATGCTAGGATTAGCAGGAAAAAGCAAAAAATTTCAGAATTGCACCTTGCAATGTGGAGATATTACGGTTTGTGCATTTACAATATTCATTGATTTTTGCCATTGAAAAACATGTTTTTCATATACCAGAAATGTTTGAAGCTACTGACTGAATGAAAGGAGCTGGCATCTCACTCTCTTTGAATCTTCTTTATCATGCTAGGATTAGCAGGAAAAAGCAAAAAATTTCAGAATTGCACCTTGCAATGTGGAGATATTACTATTTGTGCATTTACAATATTCATTGATTTTTGCCATTGAAAAACATGTTTTTCATATACCAGAAATGTTTGAAGCTACTGACTGAATGAAAGGAGCTGGCATCTCACTCTCTTTGAATCTTCTTTATCATGCTAGGATTAACAGGAAAAACCAAAAAATTTCAGAATTGCACCTTGCAATGTGGAGATATTACTGTTTGTGCATTTACAATATTCATTGATTTTTGCCATTGAAAAACATGTTTTTCATATACCAGAAATGTTTGAAGCTACTGACTGAATGAAAGGAGCTGGCATCTCACTCTCTTTGAATCTTCTTTATGATGCTAGGATTAGCAGGAAAAAGCAAAAAATTTCAGAATTGCACCTTGCAATGTGTAGATATTACTGTTTGTGCATTTACAATATTCATTGATTTTTGCCATTGAAAAACGTCCAGAAATGTTTGAAGCTACTGACTGAATGAAAGGAGCTGGCATCTCACTCTCTTTGAATCTTCTTTATCATGCTAGGATTAGCAGGAAAAAGCAAAAAATTTCAGAATTGCACCTTGCAATGTGGAGATATTACTGTTTGTGCATTTACAATATTCATTGATTTTTGCCATTGAAAAACATGTTTTTCATATACCAGAAATGTTTGAAGCTACTGACTGAATGAAAGGAGCTGGCATCTCACTCTCTTTGAATCTTCTTTATCATGCTAGGATTAGCAGGAAAAAGCAAAAAATTTCAGAATTGCACCTTGCAATGTGGAGATATTACTGTTTGTGCATTTACAATATTCATTGATTTTTGCCATTGAAAAACGTCCAGAAATGTTTGAAGCTACTGACTGAATGAAAGGAGCTGGCATCTCACTCTCTTTGAATCTTCTTTATCATGCTAGGATTAGCAGGAAAAAGCAAAAAATTTCAGAATTGCACCTTGCAATGTGGAGATATTACTGTTTGTGCATTTACAATATTCATTGATTTTTGCCATTGAAAAACATGTTTTTCATATACCAGAAATGTTTGAAGCTACTGACTGAATGAAAGGAGCTGGCATCTCACTCTCTTTGAATCTTCTTTATCATGCTAGGATTAACAGGAAAAAGCAAAAAATTTCAGAATTGCACCTTGCAATGTGGAGATATTACTGTTTGTGCATTTACAATATTCATTGATTTTTGCCATTGAAAAACATGTTTTTCATATACCAGAAATGTTTGAAGCTACTGACTGAATGAAAGGAGCTGGCATCTCACTCTCTTTGAATCTTCTTTATGATGCTAGGATTAGCAGGAAAAAGCAAAAAATTTCAGAATTGCACCTTGCAATGTGGAGATATTACTGTTTGTGCATTTACAATATTCATTGATTTTTGCCATTGAAAAACGTCCAGAAATGTTTGAAGCTACTGACTGAATGAAAGGAGCTGGCATCTCACTCTCTTTGAATCTTCTTTATCATGCTAGGATTAGCAGGAAAAAGCAAAAAATTTCAGAATTGCACCTTGCAATGTGGAGATATTACTGTTTGTGCATTTACAATATTCATTGATTTTTGCCATTGAAAAACATGTTTTTCATATACCAGAAATGTTTGAAGCTACTGACTGAATGAAAGGAGCTGGCATCTCACTCTCTTTGAATCTTCTTTATCATGCTAGGATTAGCAGGAAAAAGCAAAAAATTTCAGAATTGCACCTTGCAATGTGGAGATATTACTGTTTGTGCATTTACAATATTCATTGATTTTTGCCATTGAAAAACGTCCAGAAATGTTTGAAGCTACTGACTGAATGAAAGGAGCTGGCATCTCACTCTCTTTGAATCTTCTTTATCATGCTAGGATTAGCAGGAAAAAGCAAAAAATTTCAGAATTGCACCTTGCAATGTGGAGATATTACTGTTTGTGCATTTACAATATTCATTGATTTTTGCCATTGAAAAACATGTTTTTCATATACCAGAAATGTTTGAAGCTACTGACTGAATGAAAGGAGCTGGCATCTCACTCTCTTTGAATCTTCTTTATGATGCTAGGATTAGCAGGAAAAAGCAAAAAATTTCAGAATTGCACCTTGCAATGTGGAGATATTACTGTTTGTGCATTTACAATATTCATTGATTTTTGCCATTGAAAAACGTCCAGAAATGTTTGAAGCTGCTGACTGAATGAAAGGAGCTGGCATCTCACTCTCTGTGAATCTTCTTTATCATGCTAGGATTAGCAGGAAAAAGCAAAAAATTTCAGAATTGCACCTTGCAATGTGGAGATATTACTGTTTGTGCATTTACAATATTCATTGATTTTTGCCATTGAAAAACATGCTTTTCATATACCAGAAATGTTTGAAGCTACTGACTGAATGAAAGGAGCTGGCATCTCACTCTCTTTGAATCTTCTTTATCATGCTAGGATTAGCAGGAAAAAGCAAAAAATTTCAGAATTGCACCTTGCAATGTGGAGATATTACTGTTTGTGCATTTACAATATTCATTGATTTTTGCCATTGAAAAATGTCCAGAAATGTTTGAAGCTACTGACTGAATGAAAGGAGCTGGCATCTCACTCTCTTTGAATCTTCTTTATCATGCTAGGATTAGCAGGAAAAAGCAAAAAATTTCAGAATTGCACCTTGCAATGTGGAGATATTACTGTTTGTGCATTTACAATATTCATTGATTTTTGCCATTGAAAAACATGTTTTTCATATACCAGAAATGTTTGAAGCTACTGACTGAATGAAAGGAGCTGGCATCTCACTCTCTTTGAATCTTCTTTATGATGCTAGGATTAGCAGGAAAAAGCAAAAAATTTCAGAATTGCACCTTGCAATGTGGAGATATTACTGTTTGTGCATTTACAATATTCATTGATTTTTGCCATTGAAAAACGTCCAGAAATGTTTGAAGCTACTGACTGAATGAAAGGAGCTGGCATCTCACTCTCTTTGAATCTTCTTTATCATGCTAGGATTAGCAGGAAAAAGCAAAAAATTTCAGAATTGCACCTTGCAATGTGGAGATATTACTGTTTGTGCATTTACAATATTCATTGATTTTTGCCATTGAAAAACATGTTTTTCATATACCAGAAATGTTTGAAGCTACTGACTGAATGAAAGGAGCTGGCATCTCACTCTCTTTGAATCTTCTTTATCATGCTAGGATTAGCAGGAAAAAGCAAAAAATTTCAGAATTGCACCTTGCAATGTGGAGATATTACTGTTTGTGCATTTACAATATTCATTGATTTTTGCCATTGAAAAACATGTTTTTCATATACCAGAAATGTTTGAAGCTACTGACTGAATGAAAGGAGCTGGCATCTCACTCTCTTTGAATCTTCTTTATCATGCTAGGATTAGCAGGAAAAAGCAAAAAATTTCAGAATTGCACCTTGCAATGTGGAGATATTACTGTTTGTGCATTTACAATATTCATTGATTTTTGCCATTGAAAAATGTCCAGAAATGTTTGAAGCTACTGACTGAATGAAAGGAGCTGGCATCTCACTCTCTTTGAATCTTCTTTATCATGCTAGGATTAGCAGGAAAAAGCAAAAAATTTCAGAATTGCACCTTGCAATGTGGAGATATTACTGTTTGTGCATTTACAATATTCATTGATTTTTGCCATTGAAAAACATGTTTTTCATATACCAGAAATGTTTGAAGCTACTGACTGAATGAAAGGAGCTGGCATCTCACTCTCTTTGAATCTTCTTTATCATGCTAGGATTAGCAGGAAAAAGCAAAAAATTTCAGAATTGCACCTTGCAATGTGGAGATATTACGGTTTGTGCATTTACAATATTCATTGATTTTTGCCATTGAAAAACATGTTTTTCATATACCAGAAATGTTTGAAGCTACTGACTGAATGAAAGGAGCTGGCATCTCACTCTCTTTGAATCTTCTTTATCATGCTAGGATTAGCAGGAAAAAGCAAAAAATTTCAGAATTGCACCTTGCAATGTGGAGATATTACTGTTTGTTCATTTACAATATTCATTGATTTTTGCCATTGAAAAACATGTTTTTCATATACCAGAAATGTTTGAAGCTACTGACTGAATGAAAGGAGCTGGCATCTCACTCTCTTTGAATCTTCTTTATCATGCTAGGATTAACAGGAAAAAGCAAAAAATTTCAGAATTACAACTTGCAATGTGGAGATATTACTGTTTGTGCATTTACAATATTCATTGATTTTTGCCATTGAAAAACATGTTTTTCATATACCAGAAATGTTTGAAGCTACTGACTGAATGAAAGGAGCTGGCATCTCACTCTTTTTGAATCTTCTTTATCATGCTAGGATTAGCAGGAAAAAGCAAAAAATTTCAGAATTGCACCTTGCAATGTGGAGATATTACTGTTTGTGCATTTACAATATTCATTGATTTTTGCCATTGAAAAACGTCCAGAAATGTTTGAAGCTACTGACTGAATGAAAGGAGCTGGCATCTCACTCTCTTTGAATCTTCTTTATCATGCTAGGATTAGCAGGAAAAAGCAAAAAATTTCAGAATTGCACCTTGCAATATGGAGATATTACTGTTTGTGCATTTACAATATTCATTGATTTTTGCCATTGAAAAACATGTTTTTCATATACCAGAAATGTTTGAAGCTACTGACTGAATGAAAGGAGCTGGCATCTCACTCTCTTTGAATCTTCTTTATCATACTAGGATTAACAGGAAAAAGCAAAAAATTTCAGAATTGCACCTTGCAATGTGGAGATATTACTGTTTGTGCATTTACAATATTCATTGATTTTTGCCATTGAAAAACGTCCAGAAATGTTTGAAGCTACTGACTGAATGAAAGGAGCTGGCATCTCACTCTCTTTGAATCTTCTTTATCATGCTAGGATTAGCAGGAAAAAGCAAAAAATTTCAGAATTGCACCTTGCAATGTGGAGATATTACTGTTTGTGCATTTACAATATTCATTGATTTTTGCCATTGAAACACATGTTTTTCATATACCAGAAATGTTTGAAGCTACTGACTGAATGAAAGGAGCTGGCATCTCACTCTCTTTGAATCTTCTTTATCATGCTAGGATTAGCAGGAAAAAGCAAAAAATTTCAGAATTGCACCTTGCAATGTGGAGATATTACTGTTTGTGCATTTACAATATTCATTGATTTTTGCCATTGAAAAACATGTTTTTCATATACCAGAAATGTTTGAAGCTACTGACTGAATGAAAGGAGCTGGCATCTCACTCTCTTTGAATCTTCTTTATCATGCTAGGATTAGCAGGAAAAAGCAAAAAATTTCAGAATTGCACCTTGCAATGTGGAGATATTACTGTTTGTGCATTTACAATATTCATTGATTTTTGCCATTGAAAAACGTCCAGAAATGTTTGAAGCTACTGACTGAATGAAAGGAGCTGGCATCTCACTCTCTTTGAATCTTCTTTATCATGCTAGGATTAGCAGGAAAAAGCAAAAAATTTCAGAATTGCACCTTGCAATGTGGAGATATTACTGTTTGTGCATTTACAATATTCATTGATTTTTGCCTTTGAAAAACATGTTTTTCATATACCAGAAATGTTTGAAGCTACTGACTGAATGAAAGGAGCTGGCATCTCACTCTCTTTGAATCTTCTTTATGATGCTAGGATTAGCAGGAAAAAGCAAAAAATTTCAGAATTGCACCTTGCAATGTGGAGATATTACTGTTTGTGCATTTACAATATTCATTGATTTTTGCCATTGAAAAACATGTTTTTCATATACCAGAAATGTTTGAAGCTACTGACTGAATGAAAGGAGCTGGCATCTCACTCTCTTTTAATATTCTTTATCATGCTAGGATTAGCAGGAAAAAGCAAAAAATTTCAGAATTGCACCTTGCAATGTGGAGATATTACTGTTTGTGCATTTACAATATTCATTGATTTTTGCCATTGAAAAACATGTTTTTCATATACCAGAAATGTTTGAAGCTACTGACTGAATGAAAGGAGCTGGCATCTCACTCTCTTTGAATCTTCTTTATCATGCTAGGATTAGCAGGAAAAAGCAAAAAATTTCAGAATTGCACCTTGCAATGTGGAGATATTACTGTTTGTGCATTTACAATATTCATTGATTTTTGCCATTGAAAAACATGTTTTTCATATACCAGAAATGTTTGAAGCTACTGACTGAATGAAAGGAGCTGGCATCTCACTCTCTTTGAATCTTCTTTATCATGCTAGGATTAACAGGAAAAAGCAAAAAATTTCAGAATTGCACCTTGCAATGTGGAGATATTACTGTTTGTGCATTTACAATATTCATTGATTTTTGCCATTGAAAAACATCCAGAAATGTTTGAAGCTACTGACTGAATGAAAGGAGCTGGCATCTCACTCTCTTTGAATCTTCTTTATCATGCTAGGATTAGCAGGAAAAAGCAAAAAATTTCAGAATTGCACCTTGCAATGTGGAGATATTACTGTTTGTGCATTTACAATATTCATTGATTTTTGCCATTGAAAAACGTCCAGAAATGTTTGAAGCTACTGACTGAATGAAAGGAGCTGGCATCTCACTCTCTTTGAATCTTCTTTATCATGCTAGGATTAGCAGGAAAAAGCAAAAAAATTCAGAATTGCACCTTGCAATATGGAGATATTACTGTTTGTGCATTTACAATATTCATTGATTTTTGCCATTGAAAAACATGTTTTTCATATACCAGAAATGTTTGAAGCTACTGACTGAATGAAAGGAGCTGGCATCTCACTCTCTTTGAATTTTCTTTTTCATGCTAGGATTAACAGGAAAAAGCAAAAAATTTCAGAATTGCACCTTGCAATGTGGAGATATTACTGTTTGTGCATTTACAATATTCATTGATTTTTGCCATTGAAAAACGTCCAGAAATGTTTGAAGCTACTGACTGAATGAAAGGAGCTGGCATCTCACTCTCTTTGAATCTTCTTTATCATGCTAGGATTAGCAGGAAAAAGCAAAAAATTTCAGAATTGCACCTTGCAATGTGGAGATATTACTGTTTGTGCATTTACAATATTCATTGATTTTTGCCATTGAAAAACATGTTTTTCATATACCAGAAATGTTTGAAGCTACTGACTGAATGAAAGGAGCTGGCATCTCACTCTCTTTGAATCTTCTTTATCATGCTAGGATTAGCAGGAAAAAGCAAAAAATTTCAGAATTGCACCTTGCAATGTGGAGATATTACTGTTTGTGCATTTACAATATTCATTGATTTTTGCCATTGAAAAACATGTTTTTCATATACCAGAAATGTTTGAAGCTACTGACTGAATGAAAGGAGCTGGCATCTCACTCTCTTTGAATCTTCTTTATCATGCTAGGATTAGCAGGAAAAAGCAAAAAATTTCAGAATTGCACCTTGCAATGTGGAGATATTACTGTTTGTGCATTTACAATATTCATTGATTTTTGCCATTGAAAAACATGTTTTTCATATACCAGAAATGTTTGAAGCTACTGACTGAATGAAAGGTGCTGGCATCTCACTCTCTTTGAATCTTCTTTATCATGCTAGGATTAACAGGAAAAAGCAAAAAATTTCAGAATTGCACCTTGCAATGTGGAGATATTACTGTTTGTGCATTTACAATATTCATTGATTTTTGCCATTGAAAAACGTCCAGAAATGTTTGAAGCTACTGACTGAATGAAAGGAGCTGGCATCTCACTCTCTTTGAATCTTCTTTATCATGCTAGGATTAGCAGGAAAAAGCAAAAAATTTCAGAATTGCACCTTGCAATGTGGAGATATTACTGTTTGTGCATTTACAATATTCATTGATTTTTGCCATTGAAAAACATGTTTTTCATATACCAGAAATGTTTGAAGCTACTGACTGAATGAAAGGAGCTGGCATCTCACTCTCTTTGAATCTTCTTTATCATGCTAGGATTAGCAGGAAAAAGCAAAAAATTTCAGAATTGCACCTTGCAATGTGGAGATATTACTGTTTGTGCATTTACAATATTCATTGATTTTTGCCATTGAAAAACGTCCAGAAATGTTTGAAGCTACTGACTGAATGAAAGGAGCTGGCATCTCACTCTCTTTGAATCTTCTTTATCATGCTAGGATTAGCAGGAAAAAGCAAAAAATTTCAGAATTGCACCTTGCAATGTGGAGATATTACTGTTTGTGCATTTACAATATTCATTGATTTTTGCCATTGAAAAACATGTTTTTCATATACCAGAAATGTTTGAAGCTACTGACTGAATGAAAGGAGCTGGCATCTCACTCTCTTTGAATCTTCTTTATGATGCTAGGATTAGCAGGAAAAAGCAAAAAATTTCAGAATTGCACCTTGCAATGTGGAGATATTACTGTTTGTGCATTTACAATATTCATTGATTTTTGCCATTGAAAAACGTCCAGAAATGTTTGAAGCTACTGACTGAATGAAAGGAGCTGGCATCTCACTCTCTTTGAATCTTCTTTATCATGCTAGGATTAGCAGGAAAAAGCAAAAAATTTCAGAATTGCACCTTGCAATGTGGAGATATTACTGTTTGTGCATTTACAATATTCATTGATTTTTGCCATTGAAAAACGTCCAGAAATGTTTGAAGCTACTGACTGAATGAAAGGAGCTGGCATCTCACGCTCTTTGAATCTTCTTTATCATGCTAGGAATAGCAGGAAAAAGCAAAAAATTTCAGAATTGCACCTTGCAATGTGGAGATATTACTGTTTGTGCATTTACAATATTCATTGATTTTTGCCATTGAAAAACATGTTTTTCATATACCAGAAATGTTTGAAGCTACTGACTGAATGAAAGGAGCTGGCATCTCACTCTCTTTGAATCTTCTTTATCATGCTAGGATTAGCAGGAAAGAGCAAAAAATTTCAGAATTGCACCTTGCAATGTGGAGATATTACTGTTTGTGCATTTACAATATTCATTGATTTTTGCCATTAAAAAACATGTTTTTCATATACCAGAAATGTTTGAAGCTACTGACTGAATGAAAGGAGCTGGCATCTCACTCTCTTTGAATCTTCTTTATCATGCTAGGATTAGCAGGAAAAAGCAAAAAATTTCAGAATTGCACCTTGCAATGTGGAGATATTACTGTTTGTGCATTTACAATATTCATTGATTTTTGCCATTGAAAAACATGTTTTTCATATACCTGAAATGTTTGAAGCTACTGACTGAATGAAAGGAGCTGGCATCTCACTCTCTTTGAATCTTCTTTATCATGCTAGGATTAGCAGGAAAAAGCAAAAAATTTCAGAATTGCACCTTGCAATGTGGAGATATTACTGTTTGTGCATTTACAATATTCATTGATTTTTGCCATTGAAAAACGTCCAGAAATGTTTGAAGCTACTGACTGAATGAAAGGAGCTGGCATCTCACTCTCTTTGAATCTTCTTTATCATGCTAGGATTAGCAGGAAAAAGCAAAAAATTTCAGAATTGCACCTTGCAATGTGGAGATATTACTGTTTGTGCATTTACAATATTCATTGATTTTTGCCATTGAAAAACATGTTTTTCATATACCAGAAATGTTTGAAGCTACTGACTGAATGAAAGGAGCTGGCATCTCACTCTCTTTGAATCTTCTTTATGATGCTAGGATTAGCAGGAAAAAGCAAAAAATTTCAGAATTGCACCTTGCAATGTGGAGATATTACTGTTTGTGCATTTACAATATTCATTGATTTTTGCCTTTGAAAAACATGTTTTTCATATACCAGAAATGTTTGAAGCTACTGACTGAATGAAAGGAGCTGGCATCTCACTCTCTTTGAATCTTCTTTATGATGCTAGGATTAGCAGGAAAAAGCAAAAAATTTCAGAATTGCACCTTGCAATGTGGAGATATTACTGTTTGTGCATTTACAATATTCATTGATTTTTGCCATTGAAAAACATGTTTTTCATATACCAGAAATGTTTGAAGCTACTGACTGAATGAAAGGAGCTGGCATCTCACTCTCTTTTAATATTCTTTATCATGCTAGGATTAGCAGGAAAAAGCAAAAAATTTCAGAATTGCACCTTGCAATGTGGAGATATTACTGTTTGTGCATTTACAATATTCATTGATTTTTGCCATTGAAAAACATGTTTTTCATATACCAGAAATGTTTGAAGCTACTGACTGAATGAAAGGAGCTGGCATCTCACTCTCTTTGAATCTTCTTTATCATGCTAGGATTAACAGGAAAAAGCAAAAAATTTCAGAATTGCACCTTGCAATGTGGAGATATTACTGTTTGTGCATTTACAATATTCATTGATTTTTGCCATTGAAAAACATCCAGAAATGTTTGAAGCTACTGACTGAATGAAAGGAGCTGGCATCTCACTCTCTTTGAATCTTCTTTATCATGCTAGGATTAGCAGGAAAAAGCAAAAAATTTCAGAATTGCACCTTGCAATGTGGAGATATTACTGTTTGTGCATTTACAATATTCATTGATTTTTGCCATTGAAAAACGTCCAGAAATGTTTGAAGCTACTGACTGAATGAAAGGAGCTGGCATCTCACTCTCTTTGAATCTTCTTTATCATGCTAGGATTAGCAGGAAAAAGCAAAAAATTTCAGAATTGCACCTTGCAATGTGGAGATATTACTGTTTGTGCATTTACAATATTCATTGATTTTTGCCATTGAAAAACATGTTTTTCATATACCAGAAATGTTTGAAGCTACTGACTGAATGAAAGGAGCTGGCATCTCACTCTCTTTGAATCTTCTTTATCATGCTAGGATTAGCAGGAAAAAGCAAAAAATTTCAGAATTGCACCTTGCAATGTGGAGATATTACTGTTTGTGCATTTACAATATTCATTGATTTTTGCCATTGAAAAACATGTTTTTCATATACCAGAAATGTTTGAAGCTACTGACTGAATGAAAGGAGCTGGCATCTCACTCTCTTTGAATCTTCTTTATCATGCTAGGATTAGCAGGAAAAAGCAAAAAATTTCAGAATTGCACCTTGCAATGTGGAGATATTACTGTTTGTGCATTTACAATATTCATTGATTTTTGCCATTGAAAAACGTCCAGAAATGTTTGAAGCTACTGACTGAATGAAAGGAGCTGGCATCTCACTCTCTTTGAATCTTCTTTATCATGCTAGGATTAGCAGGAAAAAGCAAAAAAATTCAGAATTGCACCTTGCAATATGGAGATATTACTGTTTGTGCATTTACAATATTCATTGATTTTTGCCATTGAAAAACATGTTTTTCATATACCAGAAATGTTTGAAGCTACTGACTGAATGAAAGGAGCTGGCATCTCACTCTCTTTGAATCTTCTTTATCATGCTAGGATTAGCAGGAAAAAGCAAAAAATTTCAGAATTGCACCTTGCAATGTGGAGATATTACTGTTTGTGCATTTACAATATTCATTGATTTTTGCCATTGAAAAACATGTTTTTCATATACCAGAAATGTTTGAAGCTACTGACTGAATGAAAGGAGCTGGCATCTCACTCTCTTTGAATCTTCTTTATCATGCTAGGATTAGCAGGAAAAAGCAAAAAATTTCAGAATTGCACCTTGCAATGTGGAGATATTACTGTTTGTGCATTTACAATATTCATTGATTTTTGCCATTGAAAAACATGTTTTTCATATACCAGAAATGTTTGAAGCTACTGACTGAATGAAAGGTGCTGGCATCTCACTCTCTTTGAATCTTCTTTATCATGCTAGGATTAACAGGAAAAAGCAAAAAATTTCAGAATTGCACCTTGCAATGTGGAGATATTACTGTTTGTGCATTTACAATATTCATTGATTTTTGCCATTGAAAAACGTCCAGAAATGTTTGAAGCTACTGACTGAATGAAAGGAGCTGGCATCTCACTCTCTTTGAATCTTCTTTATCATGCTAGGATTAGCAGGAAAAAGCAAAAAATTTCAGAATTGCACCTTGCAATGTGGAGATATTACTGTTTGTGCATTTACAATATTCATTGATTTTTGCCATTGAAAAACATGTTTTTCATATACCAGAAATGTTTGAAGCTACTGACTGAATGAAAGGAGCTGGCATCTCACTCTCTTTGAATCTTCTTTATCATGCTAGGATTAGCAGGAAAAAGCAAAAAATTTCAGAATTGCACCTTGCAATGTGGAGATATTACTGTTTGTGCATTTACAATATTCATTGATTTTTGCCATTGAAAAACGTCCAGAAATGTTTGAAGCTACTGACTGAATGAAAGGAGCTGGCATCTCACTCTCTTTGAATCTTCTTTATCATGCTAGGATTAGCAGGAAAAAGCAAAAAATTTCAGAATTGCACCTTGCAATGTGGAGATATTACTGTTTGTGCATTTACAATATTCATTGATTTTTGCCATTGAAAAACATGTTTTTCATATACCAGAAATGTTTGAAGCTACTGACTGAATGAAAGGAGCTGGCATCTCACTCTCTTTGAATCTTCTTTATGATGCTAGGATTAGCAGGAAAAAGCAAAAAATTTCAGAATTGCACCTTGCAATGTGGAGATATTACTGTTTGTGCATTTACAATATTCATTGATTTTTGCCATTGAAAAACGTCCAGAAATGTTTGAAGCTACTGACTGAATGAAAGGAGCTGGCATCTCACTCTCTTTGAATCTTCTTTATCATGCTAGGATTAGCAGGAAAAAGCAAAAAATTTCAGAATTGCACCTTGCAATGTGGAGATATTACTGTTTGTGCATTTACAATATTCATTGATTTTTGCCATTGAAAAACGTCCAGAAATGTTTGAAGCTACTGACTGAATGAAAGGAGCTGGCATCTCACTCTCTTTGAATCTTCTTTATCATGCTAGGAATAGCAGGAAAAAGCAAAAAATTTCAGAATTTCACCTTGCAATGTGGAGATATTACTGTTTGTGCATTTACAATATTCATTGATTTTTGCCATTGAAAAACATGTTTTTCATATACCAGAAATGTTTGAAGCTACTGACTGAATGAAAGGAGCTGGCATCTCACTCTCTTTGAATCTTCTTTATCATGCTAGGATTAGCAGGAAAGAGCAAAAAATTTCAGAATTGCACCTTGCAATGTGGAGATATTACTCTTTGTGCATTTACAATATTCATTGATTTTTGCCATTAAAAAACATGTTTTTCATATACCAGAAATGTTTGAAGCTACTGACTGAATGAAAGGAGCTGGCATCTCACTCTCTTTGAATCTTCTTTATCATGCTAGGATTAGCAGGAAAAAGCAAAAAATTTCAGAATTGCACCTTGCAATGTGGAGATATTACTGTTTGTGCATTTACAATATTCATTGATTTTTGCCATTGAAAAACATGTTTTTCATATACCTGAAATGTTTGAAGCTACTGACTGAATGAAAGGAGCTGGCATCTCACTCTCTTTGAATCTTCTTTATGATGCTAGATTAGCAGGAAAAAGCAAAAAATTTCAGAATTGCACCTTGCAATGTGGAGATATTACTGTTTGTGCATTTACAATATTCATTGATTTTTGCCATTGAAAAACGTCCAGAAATGTTTGAAGCTACTGACTGAATGAAAGGAGCTGGCATCTCACTCTCTTTGAATCTTCTTTATCATGCTAGGATTAGCAGGAAAAAGCAAAAAATTTCAGAATTGCACCTTGCAATGTGGAGATATTACTGTTTGTGCATTTACAATATTCATTGATTTTTGCCATTGAAAAACATGTTTTTCATATACCAGAAATGTTTGCAGCTACTGACTGAATGAAAGGAGCTGGCATCTCACTCTCTTTGAATCTTCTTTATCATGCTAGGATTAGCAGGAAAAAGCAAAAAATTTCAGAATTGCACCTTGCAATGTGGAGATATTACTGTTTGTGCATTTACAATATTCATTGATTTTTGCCATTGAAAAACATGTTTTTCATATACCAGAAATGTTTGAAGCTACTGACTGAATGAAAGGAGCTGGCATCTCACTCTCTTTGAATCTTCTTTATCATGCTAGGATTAGCAGGAAAAAGCAAAAAATTTCAGAATTGCACCTTGCAATGTGGAGATATTACTGTTTGTGCATTTACAATATTCATTGATTTTTGCCATTGAAAAACATGTTTTTCATATACCAGAAATGTTTGAAGCTACTGACTGAATGAAAGGAGCTGGCATCTCACTCTCTTTGAATCTTCTTTATCATGCTAGGATTAGCAGGAAAAAGCAAAAAATTTCAGAATTGCACCTTGCAATGTGGAGATATTACTGTTTGTGCATTTACAATATTCATTGATTTTTGCCATTGAAAAACATGTTTTTCATATACCAGAAATGTTTGAAGCTACTGACTGAATGAAAGGAGCTGGCATCTCACTCTCTTTGAATCTTCTTTATCATGCTAGGATTAACAGGAAAAAGCAAAAAATTTCAGAATTGCACCTTGCAATGTGGAGATATTACTGTTTGTGCATTTACAATATTCATTGATTTTTGCCATTGAAAAACATCATGTTATTCATATACCAGAAATGTTTGAAGCTACTGACTGAATGAAAGGAGCTGGCATCTCACTCTCTTTGAATCTTCTTTATCATGCTAGGATTAGCAGGAAAAAGCAAAAAATTTCAGAATTGCACCTTGCAATGTGGAGATATTACTGTTTGTGCATTTACAATATTCATTGATTTTTGCCATTGAAAAACATGTTTTTCATATACCAGAAATGTTTGAAGCTACTGACTGAATGAAAGGAGCTGGCATCTCACTCTCTTTGAATCTTCTTTATCATGCTAGGATTAACAGGAAAAAGCAAAAAATTTCAGAATTGCACCTTGCAATGTGGAGATATTACTGTTTGTGCATTTACAATATTCATTGATTTTTGCCATTGAAAAACATCCAGAAATGTTTGAAGCTACTGACTGAATGAAAGGAGCTGGCATCTCACTCTCTTTGAATCTTCTTTATCATGCTAGGATTAGCAGGAAAAAGCAAAAAATGTCAGAATTGCACCTTGCAATATGGAGATATTACTGTTTGTGCATTTAAAATATTCATTGATTTTTGCCATTGAAAAACATGTTTTTCATATACCAGAAATGTTTGAAGCTACTGACTGAATGAAAGGAGCTGGCATCTCACTCTCTTTGAATCTTCTTTATCATGCTAGGATTAACAGGAAAAAGCAAAAAATTTCAGAATTGCACCTTGCAATGTGGAGATATTACTGTTTGTGCATTTACAATATTCATTGATTTTTGCCATTGAAAAACGTCCAGAAATGTTTGAAGCTACTGACTGAATGAAAGGAGCTGGCATCTCACTCTCTTTGAATCTTCTTTATCATGCTAGGATTAGCAGGAAAAAGCAAAAAATTTCAGAATTGCACCTTGCAATGTGGAGATATTACTGTTTGTGCATTTACAATATTCATTGATTTTTGCCATTGAAAAACATGTTTTTCATATACCAGAAATGTTTGAAGCTACTGACTGAATGAAAGGAGCTGGCATCTCACTCTCTTTGAATCTTCTTTATCATGCTAGGATTAGCAGGAAAAAGCAAAAAATTTCAGAATTGCACCTTGCAATGTGGAGATATTACTGTTTGTGCATTTACAATATTCATTGATTTTTGCCATTGAAAAACATGTTTTTCATATACCAGAAATGTTTGAAGCTACTGACTGAATGAAAGGAGCTGGCATCTCACTCTCTTTGAATCTTCTTTATCATGCTAGGATTAGCAGGAAAAAGCAAAAAATTTCAGAATTGCACCTTGCAATGTGGAGATATTACTGTTTGTGCATTTACAATATTCATTGATTTTTGCCATTGAAAAACATGTTTTTCATATACCAGAAATGTTTGAAGCTACTGACTGAATGAAAGGTGCTGGCATCTCACTCTCTTTGAATCTTCTTTATCATGCTAGGATTAACAGGAAAAAGCAAAAAATTTCAGAATTGCACCTTGCAATGTGGAGATATTACTGTTTGTGCATTTACAATATTCATTGATTTTTGCCATTGAAAAACGTCCAGAAATGTTTGAAGCTACTGACTGAATGAAAGGAGCTGGCATCTCACTCTCTTTGAATCTTCTTTATCATGCTAGGATTAGCAGGAAAAAGCAAAAAATTTCAGAATTGCACCTTGCAATGTGGAGATATTACTGTTTGTGCATTTACAATATTCATTGATTTTTGCCATTGAAAAACATGTTTTTCATATACCAGAAATGTTTGAAGCTACTGACTGAATGAAAGGAGCTGGCATCTCACTCTCTTTGAATCTTCTTTATCATGCTAGGATTAGCAGGAAAAAGCAAAAAATTTCAGAATTGCACCTTGCAATGTGGAGATATTACTGTTTGTGCATTTACAATATTCATTGATTTTTGCCATTGAAAAACGTCCAGAAATGTTTGAAGCTACTGACTGAATGAAAGGAGCTGGCATCTCACTCTCTTTGAATCTTCTTTATCATGCTAGGATTAGCAGGAAAAAGCAAAAAATTTCAGAATTGCACCTTGCAATGTGGAGATATTACTGTTTGTGCATTTACAATATTCATTGATTTTTGCCATTGAAAAACATGTTTTTCATATACCAGAAATGTTTGAAGCTACTGACTGAATGAAAGGAGCTTTCATCTCACTCTCTTTGAATCTTCTTTATGATGCTAGGATTAGCAGGAAAAAGCAAAAAATTTCAGAATTGCACCTTGCAATGTGGAGATATTACTGTTTGTGCATTTACAATATTCATTGATTTTTGCCATTGAAAAACGTCCAGAAATGTTTGAAGCTACTGACTGAATGAAAGGAGCTGGCATCTCACTCTCTTTGAATCTTCTTTATCATGCTAGGATTAGCAGGAAAAAGCAAAAAATTTCAGAATTGCACCTTGCAATGTGGAGATATTACTGTTTGTGCATTTACAATATTCATTGATTTTTGCCATTGAAAAACGTCCAGAAATGTTTGAAGCTACTGACTGAATGAAAGGAGCTGGCATCTCACTCTCTTTGAATCTTTTTTATCATGCTAGGAATAGCAGGAAAAAGCAAAAAATTTCAGAATTGCACCTTGCAATGTGGAGATATTACTGTTTGTGCATTTACAATATTCATTGATTTTTGCCATTGAAAAACATGTTTTTCATATACCAGAAATGTTTGAAGCTACTGACTGAATGAAAGGAGCTGGCATCTCACTCTCTTTGAATCTTCTTTATCATGCTAGGATTAGCAGGAAAGAGCAAAAAATTTCAGAATTGCACCTTGCAATGTGGAGATATTACTGTTTGTGCATTTACAATATTCATTGATTTTTGCCATTGAAAAACATGTTTTTCATATACCAGAAATGTTTGAAGCTACTGACTGAATGAAAGGAGCTGGCATCTCACTCTCTTTGAATCTTCTTTATCATGCTAGGATTAGCAGGAAAAAGCAAAAAATTTCAGAATTGCACCTTGCAATGTGGAGATATTACTGTTTGTGCATTTACAATATTCATTGATTTTTGCCATTGAAAAACATGTTTTTCATATACCAGAAATGTTTGAAGCTACTGACTGAATGAAAGGAGCTGGCATCTCACTCTCTTTGAATCTTCTTTATGATGCTAGATTAGCAGGAAAAAGCAAAAAATTTCAGAATTGCACCTTGCAATGTGGAGATATTACTGTTTGTGCATTTACAATATTCATTGATTTTTACCATTGAAAAACGTCCAGAAATGTTTGAAGCTACTGACTGAATGAAAGGAGCTGGCATCTCACTCTCTTTGAATCTTCTTTATCATGCTAGGATTAGCAGGAAAAAGCAAAAAATTTCAGAATTGCACCTTGCAATGTGGAGATATTACTGTTTGTGCATTTACAATATTCATTGATTTTTGCCATTGAAAAACATGTTTTTCATAAACCAGAAATGTTTGAAGCTACTGACTGAATGAAAGGAGCTGGCATCTCACTCTCTTTGAATCTTCTTTATCATGCTAGGATTAGCAGGAAAAAGCAAAAAATTTCAGAATTGCACCTTGCAATGTGGAGATATTACTGTTTGTGCATTTACAATATTCATTGATTTTTGCCATTGAAAAACATGTTTTTCATATACCAGAAATGTTTGAAGCTACTGACTGAATGAAAGGAGCTGGCATCTCACTCTCTTTGAATCTTCTTTATCATGCTAGGATTAGCAGGAAAAAGCAAAAAATTTCAGAATTGCACCTTGCAATGTGGAGATATTACTGTTTGTGCATTTACAATATTCATTGATTTTTGCCATTGAAAAACATGTTTTTCATATACCAGAAATGTTTGAAGCTACTGACTGAATGAAAGGAGCTGGCATCTCACTCTCTTTGAATCTTCTTTATCATGCTAGGATTAGCAGGAAAAAGCA
The DNA here is from genome assembly GCF_046119375.1 of Phyllobates terribilis. Lineage (NCBI taxonomy): Eukaryota > Metazoa > Chordata > Amphibia > Anura > Dendrobatidae > Phyllobates > Phyllobates terribilis. Next base: position 373,260 of record NW_027363873.1, on the reverse strand, counting down.
AAAAATTTCAGAATTGCACCTTGCAATGTGGAGATATTACTGTTTGTGCATTTACAATATTCATTGATTTTTGACATTGAAAAACATGTTTTTCATATACCAGAAATGTTTGAAGCTACTGACTGAATGAAAGGAGCTGGCATCTCACTCTCTTTGAATCTTCTTTATCATGCTAGGATTAACAGGAAAAAGCAAAAAATTTCAGAAATGCACCTTGCAATGTGGAGATATTACTGTTTGTGCATTTACAATATTCATTGATTTTTGCCATTGAAAAACATCATGTTATTCATATACCAGAAATGTTTTAAGCTACTGACTGAATGAAAGGAGCTGGCATCTCACTCTCTTTGAATCTTCTTTATCATGCTAGGATTAGCAGGAAAAAGCAAAAAATTTCAGAATTGCACCTTGCAATGTGGAGATATTACTGTTTGTGCATTTACAATATTCATTGATTTTTGCCATTGAAAAACATGTTTTTCATATACCAGAAATGTTTGAAGCTACTGACTGAATGAAAGGAGCTGGCATCTCACTCTCTTTGAATCTTCTTTATCATGCTAGGATTAACAGGAAAAAGCAAAAAATTTCAGAATTGCACCTTGCAATGTGGAGATATTACTGTTTGTGCATTTACAATATTCATTGATTTTTGCCATTGAAAAACGTCCAGAAATGTTTGAAGCTACTGACTGAATGAAAGGAGCTGGCATCTCACTCTCTTTGAATCTTCTTTATCATGCTAGGATTAGCAGGAAAAAGCAAAAAATTTCAGAATTGCACCTTGCAATGTGGAGATATTACTGTTTGTGCATTTACAATATTCATTGATTTTTGCCATTGAAAAACGTCCAGAAATGTTTGAAGCTACTGACTGAATGAAAGGAGCTTGGCATCTCACTCTCTTTGAATCTTCTTTATCATGCTAGGATTAGCAGGAAAAAGCAAAACATTTCAGAATTGCACCTTGCAATGTGGAGATATTACTGTTTGTGCATTTACAATATTCATTGATTTTTGCCATTGAAAAACATGTTTTTCATATACCAGAAATGTTTGAAGCTACTGACTGAATGAAAGGAGCTGGCATCTCACTCTCTTTGAATCTTCTTTATCATGCTAGGATTAGCAGTAAAAAGCAAAAAATTTCAGAATTGCACCTTGCAATGTGGAGATATTACTGTTTGTGCATTTACAATATTCATTGATTTTTGCCATTGAAAAACATGTTTTTCATATACCAGAAATGTTTGAAGCTACTGACTGAATGAAAGGAGCTGGCATCTCACTCTCTTTGAATCTTCTTTTTCATGCTAGGATTAACAGGAAAAAGCAAAAAACTTCAGAATTGCACCTTGCAATGTGGAGATATTACTGTTTGTGCATTTACAATATTCATTGATTTTTGCCATTGAAAAACGTCCAGAAATGTTTGAAGCTACTGACTGAATGAAAGGAGCTGGCATCTCACTCTCTTTGAATCTTCTTTATCATGCTAGGATTAGCAGGAAAAAGCAAAAAATTTCAGAATTGCACCTTGCAATGTGGAGATATTACTGTTTGTGCATTTACAATATTCATTGATTTTTGCCATTGAAAAACATGTTTTTCATATACCAGAAATGTTTGAAGCTACTGACTGAATGAAAGGAGCTGGCATCTCACTCTCTTTGAATCTTCTTTATCATGCTAGGATTAGCAGGAAAAAGCAAAAAATTTCAGAATTGCACCTTGCAATGTGGAGATATTACTGTTTGTGCATTTACAATATTCATTGATTTTTGCCATTGAAAAACATGTTTTTCATATACCAGAAATGTTTGAAGCTACTGACTGAATGAAAGGAGCTGGCATCTCACTCTCTTTGAATCTTCTTTATCATGCTAGGATTAGCAGGAAAAAGCAAAAAATTTCAGAATTGCACCTTGCAATGTGGAGATATTACTGTTTGTGCATTTACAATATTCATTGATTTTTGCCATTGAAAAACATGTTTTTCATATACCAGAAATGTTTGAAGCTACTGACTGAATGAAAGGAGCTGGCATCTCACTCTCTTTGAATCTTCTTTATCATGCTAGGATTAGCAGGAAAAAGCAAAAAATTTCAGAATTGCACCTTGCAATGTGGAGATATTACTGTTTGTGCATTTACAATATTCATTGATTTTTGACATTGAAAAACATGTTTTTCATATACCAGAAATGTTTGAAGCTACTGACTGAATGAAAGGAGCTGGCATCTCACTCTCTTTGAATCTTCTTTATCATGCTAGGATTAACAGGAAAAAGCAAAAAATTTCAGAAATGCACCTTGCAATGTGGAGATATTACTGTTTGTGCATTTACAATATTCATTGATTTTTGCCATTGAAAAACATCATGTTATTCATATACCAGAAATGTTTTAAGCTACTGACTGAATGAAAGGAGCTGGCATCTCACTCTCTTTGAATCTTCTTTATCATGCTAGGATTAGCAGGAAAAAGCAAAAAATTTCAGAATTGCACCTTGCAATGTGGAGATATTACTGTTTGTGCATTTACAATATTCATTGATTTTTGCCATTGAAAAACATGTTTTTCATATACCAGAAATGTTTGAAGCTACTGACTGAATGAAAGGAGCTGGCATCTCACTCTCTTTGAATCTTCTTTATCATGCTAGGATTAACAGGAAAAAGCAAAAAATTTCAGAATTGCACCTTGCAATGTGGAGATATTACTGTTTGTGCATTTACAATATTCATTGATTTTTGCCATTGAAAAACGTCCAGAAATGTTTGAAGCTACTGACTGAATGAAAGGAGCTGGCATCTCACTCTCTTTGAATCTTCTTTATCATGCTAGGATTAGCAGGAAAAAGCAAAAAATTTCAGAATTGCACCTTGCAATGTGGAGATATTACTGTTTGTGCATTTACAATATTCATTGATTTTTGCCATTGAAAAACGTCCAGAAATGTTTGAAGCTACTGACTGAATGAAAGGAGCTTGGCATCTCACTCTCTTTGAATCTTCTTTATCATGCTAGGATTAGCAGGAAAAAGCAAAACATTTCAGAATTGCACCTTGCAATGTGGAGATATTACTGTTTGTGCATTTACAATATTCATTGATTTTTGCCATTGAAAAACATGTTTTTCATATACCAGAAATGTTTGAAGCTACTGACTGAATGAAAGGAGCTGGCATCTCACTCTCTTTGAATCTTCTTTATCATGCTAGGATTAGCAGTAAAAAGCAAAAAATTTCAGAATTGCACCTTGCAATGTGGAGATATTACTGTTTGTGCATTTACAATATTCATTGATTTTTGCCATTGAAAAACATGTTTTTCATATACCAGAAATGTTTGAAGCTACTGACTGAATGAAAGGAGCTGGCATCTCACTCTCTTTGAATCTTCTTTTTCATGCTAGGATTAACAGGAAAAAGCAAAAAACTTCAGAATTGCACCTTGCAATGTGGAGATATTACTGTTTGTGCATTTACAATATTCATTGATTTTTGCCATTGAAAAATGTCCAGAAATGTTTGAAGCTACTGACTGAATGAAAGGAGCTGGCATCTCACTCTCTTTGAATCTTCTTTATCATGCTAGGATTAGCAGGAAAAAGCAAAAAATTTCAGAATTGCACCTTGCAATGTGGAGATATTACTGTTTGTGCATTTACAATATTCATTGATTTTTGCCATTGAAAAACATGTTTTTCATATACCAGAAATGTTTGAAGCTACTGACTGAATGAAAGGAGCTGGCATCTCACTCTCTTTGAATCTTCTTTATCATGCTAGGATTAGCAGGAAAAAGCAAAAAATTTCAGAATTGCACCTTGCAATGTGGAGATATTACTGTTTGTGCATTTACAATATTCATTGATTTTTGCCAGTGAAAAACATGTTTTTCATATACCAGAAATGTTTGAAGCTACTGACTGAATGAAAGGAGCTGGCATCTCACTCTCTTTGAATCTTCTTTATCATGCTAGGATTAACAGGAAAAAGCAAAAAATTTCAGAATTGCACCTTGCAATGTGGAGATATTACTGTTTGTGCATTTACAATATTCATTGATTTTTGCCATTGAAAAACGTCCAGAAATGTTTGAAGCTACTGACTGAATGAAAGGAGCTGGCATCTCACTCTCTTTGAATCTTCTTTATCATGCTAGGATTAGCAGGAAAAATCAAAAAATTTCAGAATTGCACCTTGCAATGTGGAGATATTACTGTTTGTGCATTTACAATATTCATTGATTTTTGCCATTGAAAAACGTCCAGAAATGTTTGAAGCTACTGACTGAATGAAAGGAGCTGGCATCTCACTCTCTTTGAATCTTCTTTATCATGCTAGGATTAGCAGGAAAAAGCAAAAAATTTCAGAATTGCATCTTGCAATGTGGAGATATTACTGTTTGTGCATTTACAATATTCATTGATTTTTGCCATTGAAAAACATGTTATTCATATACCAGAAATGTTTGAAGCTACTGACTGAATGAAAGGAGCTGGCATATCACTCTCTTTGAATCTTCTTTATCATGCTAGGATTAGCAGGAAAAAGCAAAAAATTTCAGAATTGCACCTTGCAATATGGAGATATTACTGTTTGTGCATTTACAATATTCATTGATTTTTGCCATTGAAAAACATGTTTTTCATATACCAGAAATGTTTGAAGCTACTGACTGAATGAAAGGAGCTGGCATCTCACTCTCTTTGAATCTTCTTTATCATGCTAGGATTAACAGGAAAAAGCAAAAAATTTCAGAATTGCACCTTGCAATGTGGAGATATTACTGTTTGTGCATTTACAATATTCATTGATTTTTGCCATTGAAAAACGTCCAGAAATGTTTGAAGCTACTGACTGAATGAAAGGAGCTGGCATCTCACTCTCTTTGAATCTTCTTTATCATGCTAGGATTAGCAGGAAAAAGCAAAAAATTTCAGAATTGCACCTTGCAATGTGGAGATATTACTGTTTGTGCATTTACAATATTCATTGATTTTTGCCATTGAAAAACATGTTTTTCATATACCAGAAATGTTTGAAGCTACTGACTGAATGAAAGGAGCTGGCATCTCACTCTCTTTGAATCTTCTTTATCATGCTAGGATTAGCAGGAAAAAGCAAAACATTTCAGAATTGCACATTGCAATGTGGAGATATTACGGTTTGTGCATTTACAATATTCATTGATTTTTGCCATTGAAAAACATGTTTTTCATATACCAGAAATGTTTGAAGCTACTGACTGAATGAAAGGAGCTGGCATCTCACTCTCTTTGAATCTTCTTTATGATGCTAGATTAGCAGGAAAAAGCAAAAAATTTCAGAATTGCACCTTGCAATGTGGAGATATTACTGTTTGTGCATTTACAATATTCATTGATTTTTACCATTGAAAAACGTCCAGAAATGTTTGAAGCTACTGACTGAATGAAAGGAGCTGGCATCTCACTCTCTTTGAATCTTCTTTATCATGCTAGGATTAGCAGGAAAAAGCAAAAAATTTCAGAATTGCACCTTGCAATGTGGAGATATTACTGTTTGTGCATTTACAATATTCATTGATTTTTGCCATTGAAAAACATGTTTTTCATATACCAGAAATGTTTGAAGCTACTGACTGAATGAAAGGAGCTGGCATCTCACTCTCTTTGAATCTTCTTTATCATGCTAGGATTAGCAGGAAAAAGCAAAAAATTTCAGAATTGCACCTTGCAATGTGGAGATATTACTGTTTGTGCATTTACAATATTCATTGATTTTTGCCATTGAAAAACATGTTTTTCATATACCAGAAATGTTTGAAGCTACTGACTGAATGAAAGGAGCTGGCATCTCACTCTCTTTGAATCTTCTTTATCATGCTAGGATTAGCAGGAAAAAGCAAAAAATTTCAGAATTGCACCTTGCAATGTGGAGATATTACTGTTTGTGCATTTACAATATTCATTGATTTTTGCCATTGAAAAACATGTTTTTCATATACCAGAAATGTTTGAAGCTACTGACTGAATGAAAGGAGCTGGCATCTCACTCTCTTTGAATCTTCTTTATCATGCTAGGATTAGCAGGAAAAAGCAAAAAATTTCAGAATTGCACCTTGCAATGTGGAGATATTACTGTTTGTGCATTTACAATATTCATTGATTTTTGACATTGAAAAACATGTTTTTCATATACCAGAAATGTTTGAAGCTACTGACTGAATGAAAGGAGCTGGCATCTCACTCTCTTTGAATCTTCTTTATCATGCTAGGATTAACAGGAAAAAGCAAAAAATTTCAGAAATGCACCTTGCAATGTGGAGATATTACTGTTTGTGCATTTACAATATTCATTGATTTTTGCCATTGAAAAACATCATGTTATTCATATACCAGAAATGTTTTAAGCTACTGACTGAATGAAAGGAGCTGGCATCTCACTCTCTTTGAATCTTCTTTATCATGCTAGGATTAGCAGGAAAAAGCAAAAAATTTCAGAATTGCACCTTGCAATGTGGAGATATTACTGTTTGTGCATTTACAATATTCATTGATTTTTGCCATTGAAAAACATGTTTTTCATATACCAGAAATGTTTGAAGCTACTGACTGAATGAAAGGAGCTGGCATCTCACTCTCTTTGAATCTTCTTTATCATGCTAGGATTAACAGGAAAAAGCAAAAAATTTCAGAATTGCACCTTGCAATGTGGAGATATTACTGTTTGTGCATTTACAATATTCATTGATTTTTGCCATTGAAAAACGTCCAGAAATGTTTGAAGCTACTGACTGAATGAAAGGAGCTGGCATCTCACTCTCTTTGAATCTTCTTTATCATGCTAGGATTAGCAGGAAAAAGCAAAAAATTTCAGAATTGCACCTTGCAATGTGGAGATATTACTGTTTGTGCATTTACAATATTCATTGATTTTTGCCATTGAAAAACGTCCAGAAATGTTTGAAGCTACTGACTGAATGAAAGGAGCTTGGCATCTCACTCTCTTTGAATCTTCTTTATCATGCTAGGATTAGCAGGAAAAAGCAAAACATTTCAGAATTGCACCTTGCAATGTGGAGATATTACTGTTTGTGCATTTACAATATTCATTGATTTTTGCCATTGAAAAACATGTTTTTCATATACCAGAAATGTTTGAAGCTACTGACTGAATGAAAGGAGCTGGCATCTCACTCTCTTTGAATCTTCTTTATCATGCTAGGATTAGCAGTAAAAAGCAAAAAATTTCAGAATTGCACCTTGCAATGTGGAGATATTACTGTTTGTGCATTTACAATATTCATTGATTTTTGCCATTGAAAAACATGTTTTTCATATACCAGAAATGTTTGAAGCTACTGACTGAATGAAAGGAGCTGGCATCTCACTCTCTTTGAATCTTCTTTTTCATGCTAGGATTAACAGGAAAAAGCAAAAAACTTCAGAATTGCACCTTGCAATGTGGAGATATTACTGTTTGTGCATTTACAATATTCATTGATTTTTGCCATTGAAAAACGTCCAGAAATGTTTGAAGCTACTGACTGAATGAAAGGAGCTGGCATCTCACTCTCTTTGAATCTTCTTTATCATGCTAGGATTAGCAGGAAAAAGCAAAAAATTTCAGAATTGCACCTTGCAATGTGGAGATATTACTGTTTGTGCATTTACAATATTCATTGATTTTTGCCATTGAAAAACATGTTTTTCATATACCAGAAATGTTTGAAGCTACTGACTGAATGAAAGGAGCTGGCATCTCACTCTCTTTGAATCTTCTTTATCATGCTAGGATTAGCAGGAAAAAGCAAAAAATTTCAGAATTGCACCTTGCAATGTGGAGATATTACTGTTTGTGCATTTACAATATTCATTGATTTTTGCCAGTGAAAAACATGTTTTTCATATACCAGAAATGTTTGAAGCTACTGACTGAATGAAAGGAGCTGGCATCTCACTCTCTTTGAATCTTCTTTATCATGCTAGGATTAACAGGAAAAAGCAAAAAATTTCAGAATTGCACCTTGCAATGTGGAGATATTACTGTTTGTGCATTTACAATATTCATTGATTTTTGCCATTGAAAAACGTCCAGAAATGTTTGAAGCTACTGACTGAATGAAAGGAGCTGGCATCTCACTCTCTTTGAATCTTCTTTATCATGCTAGGATTAGCAGGAAAAATCAAAAAATTTCAGAATTGCACCTTGCAATGTGGAGATATTACTGTTTGTGCATTTACAATATTCATTGATTTTTGCCATTGAAAAACGTCCAGAAATGTTTGAAGCTACTGACTGAATGAAAGGAGCTGGCATCTCACTCTCTTTGAATCTTCTTTATCATGCTAGGATTAGCAGGAAAAAGCAAAAAATTTCAGAATTGCATCTTGCAATGTGGAGATATTACTGTTTGTGCATTTACAATATTCATTGATTTTTGCCATTGAAAAACATGTTATTCATATACCAGAAATGTTTGAAGCTACTGACTGAATGAAAGGAGCTGGCATATCACTCTCTTTGAATCTTCTTTATCATGCTAGGATTAGCAGGAAAAAGCAAAAAATTTCAGAATTGCACCTTGCAATATGGAGATATTACTGTTTGTGCATTTACAATATTCATTGATTTTTGCCATTGAAAAACATGTTTTTCATATACCAGAAATGTTTGAAGCTACTGACTGAATGAAAGGAGCTGGCATCTCACTCTCTTTGAATCTTCTTTATCATGCTAGGATTAACAGGAAAAAGCAAAAAATTTCAGAATTGCACCTTGCAATGTGGAGATATTACTGTTTGTGCATTTACAATATTCATTGATTTTTGCCATTGAAAAACGTCCAGAAATGTTTGAAGCTACTGACTGAATGAAAGGAGCTGGCATCTCACTCTCTTTGAATCTTCTTTATCATGCTAGGATTAGCAGGAAAAAGCAAAAAATTTCAGAATTGCACCTTGCAATGTGGAGATATTACTGTTTGTGCATTTACAATATTCATTGATTTTTGCCATTGAAAAACATGTTTTTCATATACCAGAAATGTTTGAAGCTACTGACTGAATGAAAGGAGCTGGCATCTCACTCTCTTTGAATCTTCTTTATCATGCTAGGATTAGCAGGAAAAAGCAAAACATTTCAGAATTGCACATTGCAATGTGGAGATATTACGGTTTGTGCATTTACAATATTCATTGATTTTTGCCATTGAAAAACATGTTTTTCATATACCAGAAATGTTTGAAGCTACTGACTGAATGAAAGGAGCTGGCATCTCACTCTCTTTGAATCTTCTTTATCATGCTAGGATTAACAGGAAAAAGCAAAAAATTTCAGAATTGCACCTTGCAATGTGGAGATATTACTGTTTGTGCATTTACAATATTCATTGATTTTTGCCATTGAAAAACATGTTTTTCATATACCAGAAATGTTTGAAGCTACTGACTGAATGAAAGGAGCTGGCATCTCACTCTCTTTGAATCTTCTTTATGATGCTAGGATTAGCAGGAAAAAGCAAAAAATTTCAGAATTGCACCTTGCAATGTGGAGATATTACTGTTTGTGCATTTACAATATTCATTGATTTTTGCCATTGAAAAACGTCCAGAAATGTTTGAAGCTACTGACTGAATGAAAGGAGCTGGCATCTCACTCTCTTTGAATCTTCTTTATCATGCTAGGATTAGCAGGAAAAAGCAAAAAAATTCAGAATTGCACCTTGCAATGTGGAGATATTACTGTTTGTGCATTTACAATATTCATTGATTTTTGCCATTGAAAAACGTCCAGAAATGTTTGAAGCTACTGACTGAATGAAAGGAGCTGGCATCTCACTCTCTTTGAATCTTCTTTATCATGCTAGGATTAGCAGGAAAAAGCAAAAAATTTCAGAATTGCACCTTGCAATGTGGAGATATTACTGTTTGTGCATTTACAATATTCATTGATTTTTGCCATTGAAAAACATGTTTTTCATATACCAGAAATGTTTGAAGCTACTGACTGAATGAAAGGAGCTGGCATCTCACTCTCTTTGAATCTTCTTTATCATGCTAGGATTAACAGGAAAAAGCAAAAAATTTCAGAATTGCACCTTGCAATGTGGAGATATTACTGTTTGTGCATTTACAATATTCATTGATTTTTGCCATTGAAAAACATGTTTTTCATATACCAGAAATGTTTGAAGCTACTGACTGAATGAAAGGAGCTGGCATCTCACTCTCTTTGAATCTTCTTTATGATGCTAGGATTAGCAGGAAAAAGCAAAAAATTTCAGAATTGCTCCTTGCAATGTGGAGATATTACTGTTTGTGCATTTACAATATTCATTGATTTTTGCCATTGAAAAACGTCCAGAAATGTTTGAAGCTACTGACTGAATGAAAGGAGCTGGCATCTCACTCTCTTTGAATCTTCTTTATCATGCTAGGATTAGCAGGAAAAAGCAAAAAATTTCAGAATTGCACCTTGCAATGTGGAGATATTACTGTTTGTGCATTTACAATATTCATTGATTTTTGCCATTGAAAAACATGTTTTTCATATACCAGAAATGTTTGAAGCTACTGACTGAATGAAAGGAGCTGGCATCTCACTCTCTTTGAATCTTCTTTATCATGCTAGGATTAGCAGGAAAAAGCAAAAAATTTCAGAATTGCACCTTGCAATGTGGAGATATTACTGTTTGTGCATTTACAATATTCATTGATTTTTGCCATTGAAAAACATGTTTTTCATATACCAGAAATGTTTGAAGCTACTGACTGAATGAAAGGAGCTGGCATCTCACTCTCTTTGAATCTTCTTTTTCATGCTAGGATTAACAGGAAAAAGCAAAAAACTTCAGAATTGCACCTTGCAATGTGGAGATATTACTGTTTGTGCATTTACAATATTCATTGATTTTTGCCATTGAAAAACGTCCAGAAATGTTTGAAGCTACTGACTGAATGAAAGGAGCTGGCATCTCACTCTCTTTGAATCTTCTTTATCATGCTAGGATTAGCAGGAAAAAGCAAAAAATTTCAGAATTGCACCTTGCAATGTGGAGATATTACTGTTTGTGCATTTACAATATTCATTGATTTTTGCCATTGAAAAACATGTTTTTCATATACCAGAAATGTTTGAAGCTACTGACTGAATGAAAGGAGCTGGCATCTCACTCTCTTTGAATCTTCTTTATCATGCTAGGATTAGCAGGAAAAAGCAAAAAATTTCAGAATTGCACCTTGCAATGTGGAGATATTACTGTTTGTGCATTTACAATATTCATTGATTTTTGCCAGTGAAAAACATGTTTTTCATATACCAGAAATGTTTGAAGCTACTGACTGAATGAAAGGAGCTGGCATCTCACTCTCTTTGAATCTTCTTTATCATGCTAGGATTAACAGGAAAAAGCAAAAAATTTCAGAATTGCACCTTGCAATGTGGAGATATTACTGTTTGTCCAGAAATGTTTGAAGCTACTGACTGAATGAAAGGAGCTGGCATCTCACTCTCTTTGAATCTTCTTTATCATGCTAGGATTAGCCGGAAAAAGCAAAAAATTTCAGAATTGCACCTTGCAATGTGGAGATATTACTGTTTGTGCATTTACAATATTCATTGATTTTTGCCATTGAAAAACGTCCAGAAATGTTTGAAGCTACTGACTGAATGAAAGGAGCTGGCATCTCACTCTCTTTGAATCTTCTTTATCATGCTAGGATTAGCAGGAAAAAGCAAAAAATTTCAGAATTGCATCTTGCAATGTGGAGATATTACTGTTTGTGCATTTACAATATTCATTGATTTTTGCCATTGAAAAACATGTTATTCATATACCAGAAATGTTTGAAGCTACTGACTGAATGAAAGGAGCTGGCATATCACTCTCTTTGAATCTTCTTTATCATGCTAGGATTAGCAGGAAAAAGCAAAAAATTTCAGAATTGCACCTTGCAATATGGAGATATTACTGTTTGTGCATTTACAATATTCATTGATTTTTGCCATTGAAAAACATGTTTTTCATATACCAGAAATGTTTGAAGCTACTGACTGAATGAAAGGAGCTGGCATCTCACTCTCTTTGAATCTTCTTTATCATGCTAGGATTAACAGGAAAAAGCAAAAAATTTCAGAATTGCACCTTGCAATGTGGAGATATTACTGTTTGTGCATTTACAATATTCATTGATTTTTGCCATTGAAAAACGTCCAGAAATGTTTGAAGCTACTGACTGAATGAAAGGAGCTGGCATCTCACTCTCTTTGAATCTTCTTTATCATGCTAGGATTAGCAGGAAAAAGCAAAAAAATTCAGAATTGCACCTTGCAATGTGGAGATATTACTGTTTGTGCATTTACAATATTCATTGATTTTTGCCATTGAAACACATGTTTTTCATATACCAGAAATGTTTGAAGCTACTGACTGAATGAAAGGAGCTGGCATCTCACTCTCTTTGAATCTTCTTTATCATGCTAGGATTAGCAGGAAAAAGCAAAAAATTTCAGAATTGCACCTTGCAATGTGGAGATATTACTGTTTGAGCATTTACAATATTCATTGATTTTTGCCATTGAAAAACATGTTTTTCATATACCAGAAATGTTTGAAGCTACTGACTGAATGAAAGGAGCTGGCATCTCACTCTCTTTGAATCTTCTTTATCATGCTAGGATTAGCAGGAAAAAGCAAAACATTTCAGAATTGCACCTTGCAATGTGGAGATATTACGGTTTGTGCATTTACAATATTCATTGATTTTTGCCATTGAAAAACATGTTTTTCATATACCAGAAATGTTTGAAGCTACTGACTGAATGAAAGGAGCTGGCATCTCACTCTCTTTGAATCTTCTTTATCATGCTAGGATTAACAGGAAAAAGCAAAAAATTTCAGAATTGCACCTTGCAATGTGGAGATATTACTGTTTGTGCATTTACAATATTCATTGATTTTTGCCATTGAAAAACATGTTTTTCATATACCAGAAATGTTTGAAGCTACTGACTGAATGAAAGGAGCTGGCATCTCACTCTCTTTGAATCTTCTTTATGATGCTAGGATTAGCAGGAAAAAGCAAAAAATTTCAGAATTGCACCTTGCAATGTGGAGATATTACTGTTTGTGCATTTACAATATTCATTGATTTTTGCCATTGAAAAACGTCCAGAAATGTTTGAAGCTACTGACTGAATGAAAGGATCTGGCATCTCACTCTCTTTGAATCTTCTTTATCATGCTAGGATTAGCAGGAAAAAGCAAAAAATTTCAGAATTGCACCTTGCAATGTGGAGATATTACTGTTTGTGCATTTACAATATTCATTGATTTTTGCCATTGAAAAACATGTTTTTCATATACCAGAACTGTTTGAAGCTACTGACTGAATGAAAGGAGCTGGCATCTCACTCTCTTTGAATCTTCTTTATCATGCTAGGATTAGCAGGAAAAAGCAAAAAATTTCAGAATTGCACCTTGCAATGTGGAGATATTACTGTTTGTGCATTTACAATATTCATTGATTTTTGCCATTGAAAAACGTCCAGAAATGTTTGAAGCTACTGACTGAATGAAAGGAGCTGGCATCTCACTCTCTTTGAATCTTCTTTATCATGCTAGGATTAGCAGGAAAAAGCAAAAAATTTCAGAATTGCACCTTGCAATGTGGAGATATTACTGTTTGTGCATTTACAATATTCATTGATTTTTGCCATTGAAAAACATGTTTTTCATATACCAGAAATGTTTGAAGCTACTGACTGAATGAAAGGAGCTGGCATCTCACTCTCTTTGAATCTTCTTTATCATGCTAGGATTAACAGGAAAAAGCAAAAAATTTCAGAATTGCACCTTGCAATGTGGAGATATTACTGTTTGTGCATTTACAATATTCATTGATTTTTGCCATTGAAAAACATGTTTTTCATATACCAGAAATGTTTGAAGCTACTGACTGAATGAAAGGAGCTGGCATCTCACTCTCTTTGAATCTTCTTTATGATGCTAGGATTAGCAGGAAAAAGCAAAAAATTTCAGAATTGCACCTTGCAATGTGGAGATATTACTGTTTGTGCATTTACAATATTCATTGATTTTTGCCATTGAAAAACGTCCAGAAATGTTTGAAGCTACTGACTGAATGAAAGGAGCTGGCATCTCACTCTCTTTGAATCTTCTTTATCATGCTAGGATTAGCAGGAAAAAGCAAAAAATTTCAGAATTGCACCTTGCAATGTGGAGATATTACTGTTTGTGCATTTACAATATTCATTGATTTTTGCCATTGAAAAACATGTTTTTCATATACCAGAAATGTTTGAAGCTACTGACTGAATGAAAGGAGCTGGCATCTCACTCTCTTTGAATCTTCTTTATCATGCTAGGATTAGCAGGAAAAAGCAAAAAATTTCAGAATTGCACCTTGCAATGTGGAGATATTACTGTTTGTGCATTTACAATATTCATTGATTTTTGCCATTGAAAAACGTCGAGAAATGTTTGAAGCTACTGACTGAATGAAAGGAGCTGGCATCTCACACTCTTTGAATCTTCTTTATCATGCTAGGATTAGCAGGAAAAAGCAAAAAATTTCAGAATTGCACCTTGCAATGTGGAGATATTACTGTTTGTGCATTTACAATATTCATTGATTTTTGCCATTGAAAAACATGTTTTTCATATACCAGAAATGTTTGAAGCTACTGACTGAATGAAAGGAGCTGGCATCTCACTCTCTTTGAATCTTCTTTATGATGCTAGGATTAGCAGGAAAAAGCAAAAAATTTCAGAATTGCACCTTGCAATGTGGAGATATTACTGTTTGTGCATTTACAATATTCATTGATTTTTGCCATTGAAAAACGTCCAGAAATGTTTGAAGCTACTGACTGAATGAAAGGAGCTGGCATCTCACTCTCTTTGAATCTTCTTTATCATGCAAGGATTAGCAGGAAAAAGCAAAAAATTTCAGAATTGCACCTTGCAATGTGGAGATATTACTGTTTGTGCATTTACAATATTCATTGATTTTTTGCCATTGAAAAACATGTTTTTCATATACCAGAAATGTTTGAAGCTACTGACTGAATGAAAGGAGCTGGCATCTCACTCTCTTTGAATCTTCTTTATCATGCTAGGATTAGCAGGAAAAAGCAAAAAATTTCAGAATTGCACCTTGCAATGTGGAGATATTACTGTTTGTGCATTTACAATATTCATTGATTTTTGCCATTGAAAAACGTCCAGAAATGTTTGAAGCTACTGACTGAATGAAAGCAACTGGCATCTCACTCTCTTTCAATCTTCTTTATCATGCTAGGATTAGCAGGAAAAAGCAAAAAATTTCAGAATTGCACCTTGCAATGTGGAGATATTACTGTTTGTGCATTTACAATATTCATTGATTTTTGCCATTGAAAAACATGTTTTTCATATACCAGAAATGTTTGAAGCTACTGACTGAATGAAAGGATCTGGCATCTCACTCTCTTTGAATCTTCTTTATCATGCTAGGATTAGCAGGAAAAAGCAAAAAAATTCAGAATTGCACCTTGCAATGTGGAGATATTACTGTTTGTGCATTTACAATATTCATTGATTTTTGCCATTGAAACACATGTTTTTCATATACCAGAAATGTTTGAAGCTACTGACTGAATGAAAGATGCTGGCATCTCACTCTCTTTGAATCTTCTTTATCATGCTAGGAATAGCAGGAAAAAGCAAAAAATTTCAGAATTGCACCTTGCAATGTGGAGATATTACTGTTTGTGCATTTACAATATTCATTGATTTTTGCCATTGAAAAACATGTTTTTCATATACCAGAAATGTTTGAAGCTACTGACTGAATGAAAGGAGCTGGCATCTCACTCTCTTTGAATCTTCTTTATCATGCTAGGATTAACAGGAAAAAGTAAAAAATTTCAGAATTGCACCTTGCAATGTGGAGATATTACTGTTTGTGCATTTACAATATTCATTGATTTTTGCCATTGAAAAACATGTTTTTCATATACCAGAAATGTTTGAAGCTACTGACTGAATGAAAGGAGCTGGCATCTCACTCTCTTTGAATCTTCTTTATCATGCTAGGATTAGCAGGAAAAAGCAAAAAATTTCAGAATTGCACCTTGCAATGTGGAGATATTACTGTTTGTGCATTTACAATATTCATTGATTTTTGCCATTGAAAAACGTCCAGAAATGTTTGAAGCTACTGACTGAATGAAAGGAGCTGGCATCTCACTCTCTTTGAATCTTCTTTATCATGCTAGGATTAGCAGGAAAAAGCAAAAAATTTCAGAATTGCACCTTGCAATGTGGAGATATTACTGTTTGTGCATTTACAATATTCATTGATTTTTGCCATTGAAAAACATGTTTTTCATATACCAGAAATGTTTGAAGCTACTGACTGAATGAAAGGAGCTGGCATCTCACTCTCTTTGAATCTTCTTTATCATGCTAGGATTAGCAGGAAAAAGCAAAACATTTCAGAATTGCACCTTGCAATGTGGAGATATTACGGTTTGTGCATTTACAATATTCATTGATTTTTGCCATTGAAAAACATGTTTTTCATATACCAGAAATGTTTGAAGCTACTGACTGAATGAAAGGAGCTGGCATCTCACTCTCTTTGAATCTTCTTTATGATGCTAGGATTAGCAGGAAAAAGCAAAAAATTTCAGAATTGCACCTTGCAATGTGGAGATATTACTGTTTGTGCATTTACAATATTCATTGATTTTTGCCATTGAAAAACGTCCAGAAATGTTTGAAGCTACTGACTGAATGAAAGGAGCTGGCATCTCACTCTCTTTGAATCTTCTTTATCATGCTAGGATTAGCAGGAAAAAGCAAAAAATTTCAGAATTGCACCTTGCAATGTGGAGATATTACTGTTTGTGCATTTACAATATTCATTGATTTTTGCCATTGAAAAACATGTTTTTCATATACCAGAAATGTTTGAATCTACTGACTGAATGAAAGGAGCTGGCATCTCACTCTCTTTGAATCTTCTTTATGATGCTAGGATTAGCAGGAAAAAGCAAAAAATTTCAGAATTGCACCTTGCAATGTGGAGATATTACTGTTTGTGCATTTACAATATTCATTGATTTTTGCCATTGAAAAACGTCCAGAAATGTTTGAAGCTACTGACTGAATGAAAGGAGCTGGCATCTCACTCTCTTTGAATCTTCTTTATCATGCTAGGATTAGCAGGAAAAAGCAAAAAATTTCAGAATTGCACCTTGCAATGTGGAGATATTACTGTTTGTGCATTTACAATATTCATTGATTTTTGCCATTGAAAAACATGTTTTTCATATACCAGAAATGTTTGAAGCTACTGACTGAATGAAAGGAGCTGGCATCTCACTCTCTTTGAATCTTCTTTATCATGCTAGGATTAGCAGGAAAAAGCAAAAAATTTCAGAATTGCACCTTGCAATGTGGAGATATTACTGTTTGTGCATTTACAATATTCATTGATTTTTGCCATTGAAAAACGTCCAGAAATGTTTGAAGCTACTGACTGAATGAAAGGAGCTGGCATCTCACTCTCTTTGAATCTTCTTTATCATGCTAGGATTAGCAGGAAAAAGCAAAAAATTTCAGAATTGCACCTTGCAATGTGGAGATATTACTGTTTGTGCATTTACAATATTCATTGATTTTTGCCATTGAAAAACATGTTTTTCATATACCAGAAATGTTTGAAGCTACTGACTGAATGAAAGGAGCTGGCATCTCACTCTCTTTGAATCTTCTTTATCATGCTAGGATTAGCAGGAAAAAGCAAAAAATTTCAGAATTGCACCTTGCAATGTGGAGATATTACGGTTTGTGCATTTACAATATTCATTGATTTTTGCCATTGAAAAACATGTTTTTCATATACCAGAAATGTTTGAAGCTACTGACTGAATGAAAGGAGCTGGCATCTCACTCTCTTTGAATCTTCTTTATCATGCTAGGATTAACAGGAAAAAGTAAAAAATTTCAGAATTGCACCTTGCAATGTGGAGATATTACTGTTTGTGCATTTACAATATTCATTGATTTTTGCCATTGAAAAACATGTTTTTCATATACCAGAAATGTTTGAAGCTACTGACTGAATGAAAGGAGCTGGCATCTCACTCTCTTTGAATCTTCTTTATGATGCTAGGATTAGCAGGAAAAAGCAAAAAATTTCAGAATTGCACCTTGCAATGTGGAGATATTACTGTTTGTGCATTTACAATATTCATTGATTTTTGCCATTGAAAAACGTCCAGAAATGTTTGAAGCTACTGACTGAATGAAAGGAGCTGGCATCTCACTCTCTTTGAATCTTCTTTATCATGCTAGGATTAGCAGGAAAAAGCAAAAAATTTCAGAATTGCACCTTGCAATGTGGAGATATTACTGTTTGTGCATTTACAATATTCATTGATTTTTGCCATTGAAAAACATGTTTTTCATATACCAGAAATGTTTGAAGCTACTGACTGAATGAAAGGAGCTGGCATCTCACTCTCTTTGAATCTTCTTTATCATGCTAGGATTAGCAGGAAAAAGCAAAAAGTTTCAGAATTGCACCTTGCAATGTGGAGATATTACTGTTTGTGCATTTACAATATTCATTGATTTTTGCCATTGAAAAACGTCCAGAAATGTTTGAAGCTACTGACTGAATGAAAGGAGCTGGCATCTCACTGTCTTTGAATCTTCTTTATCATGCTAGGATTAGCAGGAAAAAGCAAAAAATTTCAGAATTGCACCTTGCAATGTGGAGATATTACTGTTTGTGCATTTACAATATTCATTGATTTTTGCCATTGAAAAACATGTTTTTCATATACCAGAAATGTTTGAAGCTACTGACTGAATGAAAGGAGCTGGCATCTCACTCTCTTTGAATCTTCTTTATGATGCTAGGATTAGCAGGAAAAAGCAAAAAATTTCAGAATTGCACCTTGCAATGTGGAGATATTACTGTTTGTGCATTTACAATATTCATTGATTTTTGCCATTGAAAAACGTCCAGAAATGTTTGAAGCTACTGACTGAATGAAAGGAGCTGGCATCTCACTCTCTTTGAATCTTCTTTATCATGCTAGGATTAGCAGGAAAAAGCAAAAAATTTCAGAATTGCACCTTGCAATGTGGAGATATTACTGTTTGTGCATTTACAATATTCATTGATTTTTGCCATTGAAAAACGTCCAGAAATGTTTGAAGCTACTGACTGAATGAAAGGAGCTGGCATCTCACTCTCTTTGAATCTTCTTTATCATGCTAGGATTAGCAGGAAAAAGCAAAAAATTTCAGAATTGCACCTTGCAATGTGGAGATATTACTGTTTGTGCATTTACAATATTCATTGATTTTTGCCATTGAAAAACATGTTTTTCATATACCAGAAATGTTTGAAGCTACTGACTGAATGAAAGGAGCTGGCATCTCACTCTCTTTGAATCTTCTTTATCATGCTAGGATTAGCAGGAAAAAGCAAAAAATTTCAGAATTGCACCTTGCAATGTGGAGATATTACTGTTTGTGCATTTACAATATTCATTGATTTTTGCCATTGAAAAACGTCGAGAAATGTTTGAAGCTACTGACTGAATGAAAGGAGCTGGCATCTCACACTCTTTGAATCTTCTTTATCATGCTAGGATTAGCAGGAAAAAGCAAAAAATTTCAGAATTGCACCTTGCAATGTGGAGATATTACTGTTTGTGCATTTACAATATTCATTGATTTTTGCCATTGAAAAACATGTTTTTCATATACCAGAAATGTTTGAAGCTACTGACTGAATGAAAGGAGCTGGCATCTCACTCTCTTTGAATCTTCTTTATGATGCTAGGATTAGCAGGAAAAAGCAAAAAATTTCAGAATTGCACCTTGCAATGTGGAGATATTACTGTTTGTGCATTTACAATATTCATTGATTTTTGCCATTGAAAAACGTCCAGAAATGTTTGAAGCTACTGACTGAATGAAAGGAGCTGGCATCTCACTCTCTTTGAATCTTCTTTATCATGCTAGGATTAGCAGGAAAAAGCAAAAAATTTCAGAATTGCACCTTGCAATGTGGAGATATTACTGTTTGTGCATTTACAATATTCATTGATTTTTTGCCATTGAAAAACATGTTTTTCATATACCAGAAATGTTTGAAGCTACTGACTGAATGAAAGGAGCTGGCATCTCACTCTCTTTGAATCTTCTTTATCATGCTAGGATTAGCAGGAAAAAGCAAAAAATTTCAGAATTGCACCTTGCAATGTGGAGATATTACTGTTTGTGCATTTACAATATTCATTGATTTTTGCCATTGAAAAACGTCCAGAAATGTTTGAAGCTACTGACTGAATGAAAGCAACTGGCATCTCACTCTCTTTCAATCTTCTTTATCATGCTAGGATTAGCAGGAAAAAGCAAAAAATTTCAGAATTGCACCTTGCAATGTGGAGATATTACTGTTTGTGCATTTACAATATTCATTGATTTTTGCCATTGAAAAACATGTTTTTCATATACCAGAAATGTTTGAAGCTACTGACTGAATGAAAGGAGCTGGCATCTCACTCTCTTTGAATCTTCTTTATCATGCTAGGATTAGCAGGAAAAAGCAAAAAATTTCAGAATTGCACCTTGCAATGTGGAGATATTACTGTTTGTGCATTTACAATATTCATTGATTTTTGCCATTGAAAAACGTCGAGAAATGTTTGAAGCTACTGACTGAATGAAAGGAGCTGGCATCTCACACTCTTTGAATCTTCTTTATCATGCTAGGATTAGCAGGAAAAAGCAAAAAATTTCAGAATTGCACCTTGCAATGTGGAGATATTACTGTTTGTGCATTTACAATATTCATTGATTTTTGCCATTGAAAAACATGTTTTTCATATACCAGAAATGTTTGAAGCTACTGACTGAATGAAAGGAGCTGGCATCTCACTCTCTTTGAATCTTCTTTATGATGCTAGGATTAGCAGGAAAAAGCAAAAAATTTCAGAATTGCACCTTGCAATGTGGAGATATTACTGTTTGTGCATTTACAATATTCATTGATTTTTGCCATTGAAAAACGTCGAGAAATGTTTGAAGCTACTGACTGAATGAAAGGAGCTGGCATCTCACACTCTTTGAATCTTCTTTATCATGCTAGGATTAGCAGGAAAAAGCAAAAAATTTCAGAATTGCACCTTGCAATGTGGAGATATTACTGTTTGTGCATTTACAATATTCATTGATTTTTGCCATTGAAAAACATGTTTTTCATATACCAGAAATGTTTGAAGCTACTGACTGAATGAAAGGAGCTGGCATCTCACTCTCTTTGAATCTTCTTTATGATGCTAGGATTAGCAGGAAAAAGCAAAAAATTTCAGAATTGCACCTTGCAATGTGGAGATATTACTGTTTGTGCATTTACAATATTCATTGATTTTTGCCATTGAAAAACGTCCAGAAATGTTTGAAGCTACTGACTGAATGAAAGGAGCTGGCATCTCACTCTCTTTGAATCTTCTTTATCATGCTAGGATTAGCAGGAAAAAGCAAAAAATTTCAGAATTGCACCTTGCAATGTGGAGATATTACTGTTTGTGCATTTACAATATTCATTGATTTTTTGCCATTGAAAAACATGTTTTTCATATACCAGAAATGTTTGAAGCTACTGACTGAATGAAAGGAGCTGGCATCTCACTCTCTTTGAATCTTCTTTATCATGCTAGGATTAGCAGGAAAAAGCAAAAAAATTCAGAATTGCACCTTGCAATGTGGAGATATTACTGTTTGTGCATTTACAATATTCATTGATTTTTGCCATTGAAAAACGTCCAGAAATGTTTGAAGCTACTGACTGAATGAAAGCAACTGGCATCTCACTCTCTTTCAATCTTCTTTATCATGCTAGGATTAGCAGGAAAAAGCAAAAAATTTCAGAATTGCACCTTGCAATGTGGAGATATTACTGTTTGTGCATTTACAATATTCATTGATTTTTGCCATTGAAAAACATGTTTTTCATATACCAGAAATGTTTGAAGCTACTGACTGAATGAAAGGATCTGGCATCTCACTCTCTTTGAATCTTCTTTATCATGCTAGGATTAGCAGGAAAAAGCAAAAAAATTCAGAATTGCACCTTGCAATGTGGAGATATTACTGTTTGTGCATTTACAATATTCATTGATTTTTGCCATTGAAACACATGTTTTTCATATACCAGAAATGTTTGAAGCTACTGACTGAATGAAAGATGCTGGCATCTCACTCTCTTTGAATCTTCTTTATCATGCTAGGAATAGCAGGAAAAAGCAAAAAATTTCAGAATTGCACCTTGCAATGTGGAGATATTACTGTTTGTGCATTTACAATATTCATTGATTTTTGCCATTGAAAAACATGTTTTTCATATACCAGAAATGTTTGAAGCTACTGACTGAATGAAAGGAGCTGGCATCTCACTCTCTTTGAATCTTCTTTATCATGCTAGGATTAACAGGAAAAAGTAAAAAATTTCAGAATTGCACCTTGCAATGTGGAGATATTACTGTTTGTGCATTTACAATATTCATTGATTTTTGCCATTGAAAAACATGTTTTTCATATACCAGAAATGTTTGAAGCTACTGACTGAATGAAAGGAGCTGGCATCTCACTCTCTTTGAATCTTCTTTATCATGCTAGGATTAGCAGGAAAAAGCAAAAAATTTCAGAATTGCACCTTGCAATGTGGAGATATTACTGTTTGTGCATTTACAATATTCATTGATTTTTGCCATTGAAAAACGTCCAGAAATGTTTGAAGCTACTGACTGAATGAAAGGAGCTGGCATCTCACTCTCTTTGAATCTTCTTTATCATGCTAGGATTAGCAGGAAAAAGCAAAAAATTTCAGAATTGCACCTTGCAATGTGGAGATATTACTGTTTGTGCATTTACAATATTCATTGATTTTTGCCATTGAAAAACATGTTTTTCATATACCAGAAATGTTTGAAGCTACTGACTGAATGAAAGGAGCTGGCATCTCACTCTCTTTGAATCTTCTTTATCATGCTAGGATTAGCAGGAAAAAGCAAAAAATTTCAGAATTGCACCTTGCAATGTGGAGATATTACGGTTTGTGCATTTACAATATTCATTGATTTTTGCCATTGAAAAACATGTTTTTCATATACCAGAAATGTTTGAAGCTACTGACTGAATGAAAGGAGCTGGCATCTCACTCTCTTTGAATCTTCTTTATGATGCTAGGATTAGCAGGAAAAAGCAAAAAATTTCAGAATTGCACCTTGCAATGTGGAGATATTACTGTTTGTGCATTTACAATATTCATTGATTTTTGCCATTGAAAAACGTCCAGAAATGTTTGAAGCTACTGACTGAATGAAAGGAGCTGGCATCTCACTCTCTTTGAATCTTCTTTATCATGCTAGGATTAGCAGGAAAAAGCAAAAAATTTCAGAATTGCACCTTGCAATGTGGAGATATTACTGTTTGTGCATTTACAATATTCATTGATTTTTGCCATTGAAAAACATGTTTTTCATATACCAGAAATGTTTGAAGCTACTGACTGAATGAAAGGAGCTGGCATCTCACTCTCTTTGAATCTTCTTTATCATGCTAGGATTAGCAGGAAAAAGCAAAAAATTTCAGAATTGCACCTTGCAATGTGGAGATATTACTGTTTGTGCATTTACAATATTCATTGATTTTTGCCATTGAAAAACGTCCAGAAATGTTTGAAGCTACTGACTGAATGAAAGGAGCTGGCATCTCACTCTCTTTGAATCTTCTTTATCATGCTAGGATTAGCAGGAAAAAGCAAAAAATTTCAGAATTGCACCTTGCAATGTGGAGATATTACTGTTTGTGCATTTACAATATTCATTGATTTTTGCCATTGAAAAACATGTTTTTCATATACCAGAAATGTTTGAAGCTACTGACTGAATGAAAGGAGCTGGCATCTCACTCTCTTTGAATCTTCTTTATCATGCTAGGATTAGCAGGAAAAAGCAAAAAATTTCAGAATTGCACCTTGCAATGTGGAGATATTACTGTTTGTGCATTTACAATATTCATTGATTTTTGCCATTGAAAAACGTCCAGAAATGTTTGAAGCTACTGACTGAATGAAAGGAGCTGGCATCTCACTCTCTTTGAATCTTCTTTATCATGCTAGGATTAGCAGGAAAAAGCAAAAAATTTCAGAATTGCACCTTGCAATGTGGAGATATTACTGTTTGTGCATTTACAATATTCATTGATTTTTGCCATTGAAAAACATGTTTTTCATATACCAGAAATGTTTGAAGCTACTGACTGAATGAAAGGAGCTGGCATCTCACTCTCTTTGAATCTTCTTTATGATGCTAGGATTAGCAGGAAAAAGCAAAAAATTTCAGAATTGCACCTTGCAATGTGGAGATATTACTGTTTGTGCATTTACAATATTCATTGATTTTTGCCATTGAAAAACGTCGAGAAATGTTTGAAGCTACTGACTGAATGAAAGGAGCTGGCATCTCACACTCTTTGAATCTTCTTTATCATGCTAGGATTAGCAGGAAAAAGCAAAAAATTTCAGAATTGCACCTTGCAATGTGGAGATATTACTGTTTGTGCATTTACAATATTCATTGATTTTTGCCATTGAAAAACATGTTTTTCATATACCAGAAATGTTTGAAGCTACTGACTGAATGAAAGGAGCTGGCATCTCACTCTCTTTGAATCTTCTTTATGATGCTAGGATTAGCAGGAAAAAGCAAAAAATTTCAGAATTGCACCTTGCAATGTGGAGATATTACTGTTTGTGCATTTACAATATTCATTGATTTTTGCCATTGAAAAACGTCCAGAAATGTTTGAAGCTACTGACTGAATGAAAGGAGCTGGCATCTCACTCTCTTTGAATCTTCTTTATCATGCTAGGATTAGCAGGAAAAAGCAAAAAATTTCAGAATTGCACCTTGCAATGTGGAGATATTACTGTTTGTGCATTTACAATATTCATTGATTTTTTGCCATTGAAAAACATGTTTTTCATATACCAGAAATGTTTGAAGCTACTGACTGAATGAAAGGAGCTGGCATCTCACTCTCTTTGAATCTTCTTTATCATGCTAGGATTAGCAGGAAAAAGCAAAAAAATTCAGAATTGCACCTTGCAATGTGGAGATATTACTGTTTGTGCATTTACAATATTCATTGATTTTTGCCATTGAAAAACGTCCAGAAATGTTTGAAGCTACTGACTGAATGAAAGCAACTGGCATCTCACTCTCTTTCAATCTTCTTTATCATGCTAGGATTAGCAGGAAAAAGCAAAAAATTTCAGAATTGCACCTTGCAATGTGGAGATATTACTGTTTGTGCATTTACAATATTCATTGATTTTTGCCATTGAAAAACATGTTTTTCATATACCAGAAATGTTTGAAGCTACTGACTGAATGAAAGGATCTGGCATCTCACTCTCTTTGAATCTTCTTTATCATGCTAGGATTAGCAGGAAAAAGCAAAAAAATTCAGAATTGCACCTTGCAATGTGGAGATATTACTGTTTGTGCATTTACAATATTCATTGATTTTTGCCATTGAAACACATGTTTTTCATATACCAGAAATGTTTGAAGCTACTGACTGAATGAAAGATGCTGGCATCTCACTCTCTTTGAATCTTCTTTATCATGCTAGGAATAGCAGGAAAAAGCAAAAAATTTCAGAATTGCACCTTGCAATGTGGAGATATTACTGTTTGTGCATTTACAATATTCATTGATTTTTGCCATTGAAAAACATGTTTTTCATATACCAGAAATGTTTGAAGCTACTGACTGAATGAAAGGAGCTGGCATCTCACTCTCTTTGAATCTTCTTTATCATGCTAGGATTAACAGGAAAAAGTAAAAAATTTCAGAATTGCACCTTGCAATGTGGAGATATTACTGTTTGTGCATTTACAATATTCATTGATTTTTGCCATTGAAAAACATGTTTTTCATATACCAGAAATGTTTGAAGCTACTGACTGAATGAAAGGAGCTGGCATCTCACTCTCTTTGAATCTTCTTTATCATGCTAGGATTAGCAGGAAAAAGCAAAAAATTTCAGAATTGCACCTTGCAATGTGGAGATATTACTGTTTGTGCATTTACAATATTCATTGATTTTTGCCATTGAAAAACGTCCAGAAATGTTTGAAGCTACTGACTGAATGAAAGGAGCTGGCATCTCACTCTCTTTGAATCTTCTTTATCATGCTAGGATTAGCAGGAAAAAGCAAAAAATTTCAGAATTGCACCTTGCAATGTGGAGATATTACTGTTTGTGCATTTACAATATTCATTGATTTTTGCCATTGAAAAACATGTTTTTCATATACCAGAAATGTTTGAAGCTACTGACTGAATGAAAGGAGCTGGCATCTCACTCTCTTTGAATCTTCTTTATCATGCTAGGATTAGCAGGAAAAAGCAAAAAATTTCAGAATTGCACCTTGCAATGTGGAGATATTACGGTTTGTGCATTTACAATATTCATTGATTTTTGCCATTGAAAAACATGTTTTTCATATACCAGAAATGTTTGAAGCTACTGACTGAATGAAAGGAGCTGGCATCTCACTCTCTTTGAATCTTCTTTATGATGCTAGGATTAGCAGGAAAAAGCAAAAAATTTCAGAATTGCACCTTGCAATGTGGAGATATTACTGTTTGTGCATTTACAATATTCATTGATTTTTGCCATTGAAAAACGTCCAGAAATGTTTGAAGCTACTGACTGAATGAAAGGAGCTGGCATCTCACTCTCTTTGAATCTTCTTTATCATGCTAGGATTAGCAGGAAAAAGCAAAAAATTTCAGAATTGCACCTTGCAATGTGGAGATATTACTGTTTGTGCATTTACAATATTCATTGATTTTTGCCATTGAAAAACATGTTTTTCATATACCAGAAATGTTTGAAGCTACTGACTGAATGAAAGGAGCTGGCATCTCACTCTCTTTGAATCTTCTTTATCATGCTAGGATTAGCAGGAAAAAGCAAAAAATTTCAGAATTGCACCTTGCAATGTGGAGATATTACTGTTTGTGCATTTACAATATTCATTGATTTTTGCCATTGAAAAACGTCCAGAAATGTTTGAAGCTACTGACTGAATGAAAGGAGCTGGCATCTCACTCTCTTTGAATCTTCTTTATCATGCTAGGATTAGCAGGAAAAAGCAAAAAATTTCAGAATTGCACCTTGCAATGTGGAGATATTACTGTTTGTGCATTTACAATATTCATTGATTTTTGCCATTGAAAAACATGTTTTTCATATACCAGAAATGTTTGAAGCTACTGACTGAATGAAAGGAGCTGGCATCTCACTCTCTTTGAATCTTCTTTATCATGCTAGGATTAGCAGGAAAAAGCAAAAAATTTCAGAATTGCACCTTGCAATGTGGAGATATTACTGTTTGTGCATTTACAATATTCATTGATTTTTGCCATTGAAAAACGTCCAGAAATGTTTGAAGCTACTGACTGAATGAAAGGAGCTGGCATCTCACTCTCTTTGAATCTTCTTTATCATGCTAGGATTAGCAGGAAAAAGCAAAAAATTTCAGAATTGCACCTTGCAATGTGGAGATATTACTGTTTGTGCATTTACAATATTCATTGATTTTTGCCATTGAAAAACATGTTTTTCATATACCAGAAATGTTTGAAGCTACTGACTGAATGAAAGGAGCTGGCATCTCACTCTCTTTGAATCTTCTTTATCATGCTAGGATTAGCAGGAAAAAGCAAAAAATTTCAGAATTGCACCTTGCAATGTGGAGATATTACGGTTTGTGCATTTACAATATTCATTGATTTTTGCCATTGAAAAACATGTTTTTCATATACCAGAAATGTTTGAAGCTACTGACTGAATGAAAGGAGCTGGCATCTCACTCTCTTTGAATCTTCTTTATCATGCTAGGATTAACAGGAAAAAGTAAAAAATTTCAGAATTGCACCTTGCAATGTGGAGATATTACTGTTTGTGCATTTACAATATTCATTGATTTTTGCCATTGAAAAACATGTTTTTCATATACCAGAAATGTTTGAAGCTACTGACTGAATGAAAGGAGCTGGCATCTCACTCTCTTTGAATCTTCTTTATGATGCTAGGATTAGCAGGAAAAAGCAAAAAATTTCAGAATTGCACCTTGCAATGTGGAGATATTACTGTTTGTGCATTTACAATATTCATTGATTTTTGCCATTGAAAAACGTCCAGAAATGTTTGAAGCTACTGACTGAATGAAAGGAGCTGGCATCTCACTCTCTTTGAATCTTCTTTATCATGCTAGGATTAGCAGGAAAAAGCAAAAAATTTCAGAATTGCACCTTGCAATGTGGAGATATTACTGTTTGTGCATTTACAATATTCATTGATTTTTGCCATTGAAAAACATGTTTTTCATATACCAGAAATGTTTGAAGCTACTGACTGAATGAAAGGAGCTGGCATCTCACTCTCTTTGAATCTTCTTTATCATGCTAGGATTAGCAGGAAAAAGCAAAAAGTTTCAGAATTGCACCTTGCAATGTGGAGATATTACTGTTTGTGCATTTACAATATTCATTGATTTTTGCCATTGAAAAACGTCCAGAAATGTTTGAAGCTACTGACTGAATGAAAGGAGCTGGCATCTCACTGTCTTTGAATCTTCTTTATCATGCTAGGATTAGCAGGAAAAAGCAAAAAATTTCAGAATTGCACCTTGCAATGTGGAGATATTACTGTTTGTGCATTTACAATATTCATTGATTTTTGCCATTGAAAAACATGTTTTTCATATACCAGAAATGTTTGAAGCTACTGACTGAATGAAAGGAGCTGGCATCTCACTCTCTTTGAATCTTCTTTATGATGCTAGGATTAGCAGGAAAAAGCAAAAAATTTCAGAATTGCACCTTGCAATGTGGAGATATTACTGTTTGTGCATTTACAATATTCATTGATTTTTGCCATTGAAAAACGTCCAGAAATGTTTGAAGCTACTGACTGAATGAAAGGAGCTGGCATCTCACTCTCTTTGAATCTTCTTTATCATGCTAGGATTAGCAGGAAAAAGCAAAAAATTTCAGAATTGCACCTTGCAATGTGGAGATATTACTGTTTGTGCATTTACAATATTCATTGATTTTTGCCATTGAAAAACATGTTTTTCATATACCAGAAATGTTTGAAGCTACTGACTGAATGAAAGGAGCTGGCATCTCACTCTCTTTGAATCTTCTTTATCATGCTAGGATTAGCAGGAAAAAGCAAAAAATTTCAGAATTGCACCTTGCAATGTGGAGATATTACTGTTTGTGCATTTACAATATTCATTGATTTTTGCCATTGAAAAACGTCCAGAAATGTTTGAAGCTACTGACTGAATGAAAGGAGCTGGCATCTCACTCTCTTTGAATCTTCTTTATCATGCTAGGATTAGCAGGAAAAAGCAAAAAATTTCAGAATTGCACCTTGCAATGTGGAGATATTACTGTTTGTGCATTTACAATATTCATTGATTTTTGCCATTGAAAAACATGTTTTTCATATACCAGAAATGTTTGAAGCTACTGACTGAATGAAAGGAGCTGGCATCTCACTCTCTTTGAATCTTCTTTATCATGCTAGGATTAGCAGGAAAAAGCAAAAAAAATCAGAATTGCACCTTGCAATGTGGAGATATTACTGTTTGTGCATTTACAATATTCATTGATTTTTGCCATTGAAACACATGTTTTTCATATACCAGAAATGTTTGAAGCTACTGACTGAATGAAAGGAGCTGGCATCTCACTCTCTTTGAATCTTCTTTATCATGCTAGGATTAGCAGGAAAAAGCAAAAAATTTCAGAATTGCACCTTGCAATGTGGAGATATTACTGTTTGTGCATTTACAATATTCATTGATTTTTGCCATTGAAAAACATGTTTTTCATATACCAGAAATGTTTGAAGCTACTGACTGAATGAAAGGAGCTGGCATCTCACTCTCTTTGAATCTTCTTTATCATGCTAGGATTAGCAGGAAAAAGCAAAAAATTTCAGAATTGCACCTTGCAATGTGGAGATATTACGGTTTGTGCATTTACAATATTCATTGATTTTTGCCATTGAAAAACATGTTTTTCATATACCAGAAATGTTTGAAGCTACTGACTGAATGAAAGGAGCTGGCATCTCACTCTCTTTGAATCTTCTTTATCATGCTAGGATTAGCAGGAAAAAGCAAAAAATTTCAGAATTGCACCTTGCAATGTGGAGATATTACTGTTTGTTCATTTACAATATTCATTGATTTTTGCCATTGAAAAACATGTTTTTCATATACCAGAAATGTTTGAAGCTACTGACTGAATGAAAGGAGCTGGCATCTCACTCTCTTTGAATCTTCTTTATCATGCTAGGATTAGCAGGAAAAAGCAAAAAATTTCAGAATTGCACCTTGCAATGTGGAGATATTACTGTTTGTGCATTTACAATATTCATTGATTTTTGCCATTGAAAAACATGTTTTTCATATACCAGAAATGTTTGAAGCTACTGACTGAATGAAAGGAGCTGGCATCTCACTCTTTTTGAATCTTCTTTATCATGCTAGGATTAGCAGGAAAAAGCAAAAAATTTCAGAATTGCACCTTGCAATGTGGAGATATTACTGTTTGTGCATTTACAATATTCATTGATTTTTGCCATTGAAAAACGTCCAGAAATGTTTGAAGCTACTGACTGAATGAAAGGAGCTGGCATCTCACTCTCTTTGAATCTTCTTTATCATGCTAGGATTAGCAGGAAAAAGCAAAAAATTTCAGAATTGCACCTTGCAATGTGGAGATATTACGGTTTGTGCATTTACAATATTCATTGATTTTTGCCATTGAAAAACATGTTTTTCATATACCAGAAATGTTTGAAGCTACTGACTGAATGAAAGGAGCTGGCATCTCACTCTCTTTGAATCTTCTTTATCATGCTAGGATTAGCAGGAAAAAGCAAAAAATTTCAGAATTGCACCTTGCAATGTGGAGATATTACTGTTTGTTCATTTACAATATTCATTGATTTTTGCCATTGAAAAACATGTTTTTCATATACCAGAAATGTTTGAAGCTACTGACTGAATGAAAGGAGCTGGCATCTCACTCTCTTTGAATCTTCTTTATCATGCTAGGATTAACAGGAAAAAGCAAATAATTTCAGAATTGCACCTTGCAATGTGGAGATATTACTGTTTGTGCATTTACAATATTCATTGATTTTTGCCATTGAAAAACATGTTTTTCATATACCAGAAATGTTTGAAGCTACTGACTGAATGAAAGGAGCTGGCATCTCACTCTTTTTGAATCTTCTTTATCATGCTAGGATTAGCAGGAAAAAGCAAAAAATTTCAGAATTGCACCTTGCAATGTGGAGATATTACTGTTTGTGCATTTACAATATTCATTGATTTTTGCCATTGAAAAACATGTTTTTCATATACCAGAAATGTTTGAAGCTACTGACTGAATGAAAGGAGCTGGCATCTCACTCTCTTTGAATCTTCTTTATCATGCTAGGATTAACAGGAAAAAGCAAAAAATTTCAGAATTGCACCTTGCAATGTGGAGATATTACTGTTTGTGCATTTACAATATTCATTGATTTTTGCCATTGAAAAACGTCCAGAAATGTTTGAAGCTACTGACTGAATGAAAGGAGCTGGCATCTCACTCTCTTTGAATCTTCTTTATCATGCTAGGATTAGCAGGAAAAAGCAAAAAAATTCAGAATTGCACCTTGCAATGTGGAGATATTACTGTTTGTGCATTTACAATATTCATTGATTTTTGCCATTGAAACACATGTTTTTCATATACCAGAAATGTTTGAAGCTACTGACTGAATGAAAGGAGCTGGCATCTCACTCTCTTTGAATCTTCTTTATCATGCTAGGATTAGCAGGAAAAAGCAAAAAATTTCAGAATTGCACCTTGCAATGTGGAGATATTACTGTTTGTGCATTTACAATATTCATTGATTTTTGCCATTGAAAAACGTCCAGAAATGTTTGAAGCTACTGACTGAATGAAAGGAGCTGGCATCTCACTCTCTTTGAATCTTCTTTATCATGCTAGGATTAGCAGGAAAAAGCAAACAAATTTCAGAATTGCACCTTGCAATGTGGAGATATTACTGTTTGTGCATTTACAATATTCATTGATTTTTGCCATTGAAAAACATGTTTTTCATATACCAGAAATGTTTGAAGCTACTGACTGAATGAAAGGAGCTGGCATCTCACTCTCTTTGAATCTTCTTTATCATGCTAGGATTAGCAGGAAAAAGCAAAAAATTTCAGAATTGCACCTTGCAATGTGGAGATATTACTGTTTGTGCATTTACAATATTCATTGATTTCTGCCATTGAAAAACATGTTTTTCATATACCAGAAATGTTTGAAGCTACTGACTGAATGAAAGGAGCTGGCATCTCACTCTCTTTGAATCTTCTTTATCATGCTAGGATTAGCAGGAAAAAGCAAAAAATTTCAGAATTGCACCTTGCAATGTGGAGATATTACTGTTTGTGCATTTACAATATTCATTGATTTTTGCCATTGAAAAACATGTTTTTCATATACCAGAAATGTTTGAAGCTACTGACTGAATGAAAGGAGCTGGCATCTCACTCTCTTTGAATCTTCTTTATCATGCTAGGATTAACAGGAAAAAGCAAAAAATTTCAGAATTGCACCTTGCAATGTGGAGATATTACTGTTTGTGCATTTACAATATTCATTGATTTTTGCCATTGAAAAACATGTTTTTCATATACCAGAAATGTTTGAAGCTACTGACTGAATGAAAGGAGCTGGCATCTCACTCTCTTTGAATCTTCTTTATGATGCTAGGATTAGCAGGAAAAAGCAAAAAATTTCAGAATTGCACCTTGCAATGTGGAGATATTACTGTTTGTGCATTTACAATATTCATTGATTTTTGCCATTGAAAAACGTCCAGAAATGTTTGAAGCTACTGACTGAATGAAAGGAGCTGGCATCTCACTCTCTTTGAATCTTCTTTATCATGCTAGGATTAGCAGGAAAAAGCAAAAAATTTCAGAATTGCACCTTGCAATGTGGAGATATTACTGTTTGTTCATTTACAATATTCATTGATTTTTGCCATTGAAAAACATGTTTTTCATATACCAGAAATGTTTGAAGCTACTGACTGAATGAAAGGAGCTGGCATCTCACTCTCTTTGAATCTTCTTTATCATGCTAGGATTAACAGGAAAAAGCAAAAAATTTCAGAATTGCACCTTGCAATGTGGAGATATTACTGTTTGTGCATTTACAATATTCATTGATTTTTGCCATTGAAAAACATGTTTTTCATATACCAGAAATGTTTGAAGCTACTGACTGAATGAAAGGAGCTGGCATCTCACTCTTTTTGAATCTTCTTTATCATGCTAGGATTAGCAGGAAAAAGCAAAAAATTTCAGAATTGCACCTTGCAATGTGGAGATATTACTGTTTGTGCATTTACAATATTCATTGATTTTTGCCATTGAAAAACATGTTTTTCATATACCAGAAATGTTTGAAGCTACTGACTGAATGAAAGGAGCTGGCATCTCACTCTCTTTGAATCTTCTTTATCATGCTAGGATTAACAGGAAAAAGCAAAAAATTTCAGAATTGCACCTTGCAATGTGGAGATATTACTGTTTGTGCATTTACAATATTCATTGATTTTTGCCATTGAAAAACGTCCAGAAATGTTTGAAGCTACTGACTGAATGAAAGGAGCTGGCATCTCACTCTCTTTGAATCTTCTTTATCATGCTAGGATTAGCAGGAAAAAGCAAAAAAATTCAGAATTGCACCTTGCAATGTGGAGATATTACTGTTTGTGCATTTACAATATTCATTGATTTTTGCCATTGAAACACATGTTTTTCATATACCAGAAATGTTTGAAGCTACTGACTGAATGAAAGGAGCTGGCATCTCACTCTCTTTGAATCTTCTTTATCATGCTAGGATTAGCAGGAAAAAGCAAAAAATTTCAGAATTGCACCTTGCAATGTGGAGATATTACTGTTTGTGCATTTACAATATTCATTGATTTTTGCCATTGAAAAACGTCCAGAAATGTTTGAAGCTACTGACTGAATGAAAGGAGCTGGCATCTCACTCTCTTTGAATCTTCTTTATCATGCTAGGATTAGCAGGAAAAAGCAAACAAATTTCAGAATTGCACCTTGCAATGTGGAGATATTACTGTTTGTGCATTTACAATATTCATTGATTTTTGCCATTGAAAAACATGTTTTTCATATACCAGAAATGTTTGAAGCTACTGACTGAATGAAAGGAGCTGGCATCTCACTCTCTTTGAATCTTCTTTATCATGCTAGGATTAGCAGGAAAAAGCAAAAAATTTCAGAATTGCACCTTGCAATGTGGAGATATTACTGTTTGTGCATTTACAATATTCATTGATTTCTGCCATTGAAAAACATGTTTTTCATATACCAGAAATGTTTGAAGCTACTGACTGAATGAAAGGAGCTGGCATCTCACTCTCTTTGAATCTTCTTTATCATGCTAGGATTAGCAGGAAAAAGCAAAAAATTTCAGAATTGCACCTTGCAATGTGGAGATATTACTGTTTGTGCATTTACAATATTCATTGATTTTTGCCATTGAAAAACATGTTTTTCATATACCAGAAATGTTTGAAGCTACTGACTGAATGAAAGGAGCTGGCATCTCACTCTCTTTGAATCTTCTTTATCATGCTAGGATTAACAGGAAAAAGCAAAAAATTTCAGAATTGCACCTTGCAATGTGGAGATATTACTGTTTGTGCATTTACAATATTCATTGATTTTTGCCATTGAAAAACATGTTTTTCATATACCAGAAATGTTTGAAGCTACTGACTGAATGAAAGGAGCTGGCATCTCACTCTCTTTGAATCTTCTTTATGATGCTAGGATTAGCAGGAAAAAGCAAAAAATTTCAGAATTGCACCTTGCAATGTGGAGATATTACTGTTTGTGCATTTACAATATTCATTGATTTTTGCCATTGAAAAACGTCCAGAAATGTTTGAAGCTACTGACTGAATGAAAGGAGCTGGCATCTCACTCTCTTTGAATCTTCTTTATCATGCTAGGATTAACAGGAAAAAGCAAAAAATTTCAGAATTGCACCTTGCAATGTGGAGATATTACTGTTTGTGCATTTACAATATTCATTGATTTTTGCCATTGAAAAACATGTTTTTCATATACCAGAAATGTTTGAAGCTACTGACTGAATGAAAGGAGCTGGCATCTCACTCTCTTTGAATCTTCTTTATGATGCTAGGATTAGCAGGAAAAAGCAAAAAATTTCAGAATTGCACCTTGCAATGTGGAGATATTACTGTTTGTGCATTTACAATATTCATTGATTTTTGCCATTGAAAAACGTCCAGAAATGTTTGAAGCTACTGACTGAATGAAAGGAGCTGGCATCTCACTCTCTTTGAATCTTCTTTATCATGCTAGGATTAACAGGAAAAAGCAAAAAATTTCAGAATTGCACCTTGCAATGTGGAGATATTACTGTTTGTGCATTTACAATATTCATTGATTTTTGCCATTGAAAAACATGTTTTTCATATACCAGAAATGTTTGAAGCTACTGACTGAATGAAAGGAGCTGGCATCTCACTCTCTTTGAATCTTCTTTATGATGCTAGGATTAGCAGGAAAAAGCAAAAAATTTCAGAATTGCACCTTGCAATGTGGAGATATTACTGTTTGTGCATTTACAATATTCATTGATTTTTGCCATTGAAAAACGTCCAGAAATGTTTGAAGCTACTGACTGAATGAAAGGAGCTGGCATCTCACTCTCTTTGAATCTTTATCATGCTAGGATTAGCAGCAAAAAGCAAAAAATTTCAGAATTGCACCTTGCAATGTGGAGATATTACTGTTTGTGCATTTACAATATTCATTGATTTTTGCCATTGAAAAACATGTTTTTCATATACCAGAAATGTTTGAAGCTACTGACTGAATGAAAGGAGCTGGCATCTCACTCTCTTTGAATCTTCTTTATCATGCTAGGATTAGCCCGAAAAAGCAAAAAATTTCAGAATTGCACCTTGCAATGTGGAGATATTACTGTTTGTGCATTTACAATATTCATTGATTTTTGCCATTGAGAAACATGTTTTTCATATACCAGAAATGTTTGAAGCTACTGACTGAATGAAAGGAGCTGGCATCTCACTCTCTTTGAATCTTCTTTATCATGCTAGGATTAGCAGGAAAAAGCAAAACATTTCAGAATTGCACCTTGCAATGTGGAGATATTACTGTTTGTGCATTTACAATATTCATTGATTTTTGCCTTTGAAAAACATGTTTTTCATATACCAGAAATGTTTGAAGCTACTGACTGAATGAAAGGAGCTGACATCTCACTCTCTTTGAATCTTCTTTATCATGCTAGGATTAGCAGGAAAAAGCAAAAAATTTCAGAATTGCACCTTGCAATGTGGAGATATTACTGTTTGTGCATTTACAATATTCATTGATTTTTGCCATTGAAAAACATGTTTTTCATATACCAGAAATGTTTGAAGCTACTGACTGAATGAAAGGAGCTGGCATCTCACTCTCTTTGAATCTTCTTTATCATGCTAGGATTAACAGGAAAAAGCAAAAAATTTCAGAATTGCACCTTGCAATGTGGAGATATTACTGTTTGTGCATTTACAATATTCATTGATTTTTGCCATTGAAAAACATCATGTTATTCATATACCAGAAATGTTTGAAGCTACTGACTGAATGAAAGGAGCTGGCATCTCACTCTCTTTGAATCTTCTTTATCATGCTAGGATTAGCAGGAAAAAGCAAAAAATTTCAGAATTGCACCTTGCAATGTGGAGATATTACTGTTTGTGCATTTACAATATTCATTGATTTCTGCCATTGAAAAACATGTTTTTCATATACCAGAAATGTTTGAAGCTACTGACTGAATGAAAGGAGCTGGCATCTCACTCTCTTTGAATCTTCTTTATCATGCTAGGATTAACAGGAAAAAGCAAAAAATTTCAGAATTGCACCTTGCAATGTGGAGATATTACTGTTTGTGCATTTACAATATTCATTGATTTTTGCCATTGAAAAACATGTTTTTCATATACCAGAAATGTTTGAAGCTACTGACTGAATGAAAGGAGCTGGCATCTCACTCTCTTTGAATCTTCTTTATGATGCTAGGATTAGCAGGAAAAAGCAAAAAATTTCAGAATTGCACCTTGCAATGTGGAGATATTACTGTTTGTGCATTTACAATATTCATTGATTTTTGCCATTGAAAAACGTCCAGAAATGTTTGAAGCTACTGACTGAATGAAAGGAGCTGGCATCTCACTCTCTTTGAATCTTTATCATGCTAGGATTAGCAGCAAAAAGCAAAAAATTTCAGAATTGCACCTTGCAATGTGGAGATATTACTGTTTGTGCATTTACAATATTCATTGATTTTTGCCATTGAAAAACATGTTTTTCATATACCAGAAATGTTTGAAGCTACTGACTGAATGAAAGGAGCTGGCATCTCACTCTCTTTGAATCTTCTTTATCATGCTAGGATTAGCCCGAAAAAGCAAAAAATTTCAGAATTGCACCTTGCAATGTGGAGATATTACTGTTTGTGCATTTACAATATTCATTGATTTTTGCCATTGAGAAACATGTTTTTCATATACCAGAAATGTTTGAAGCTACTGACTGAATGAAAGGAGCTGGCATCTCACTCTCTTTGAATCTTCTTTATCATGCTAGGATTAGCAGGAAAAAGCAAAAAATTTCAGAATTGCACCTTGCAATGTGGAGATATTACTGTTTGTGCATTTACAATATTCATTGATTTTTGCCTTTGAAAAACATGTTTTTCATATACCAGAAATGTTTGAAGCTACTGACTGAATGAAAGGAGCTGACATCTCACTCTCTTTGAATCTTCTTTATCATGCTAGGATTAGCAGGAAAAAGCAAAAAATTTCAGAATTGCACCTTGCAATGTGGAGATATTACTGTTTGTGCATTTACAATATTCATTGATTTTTGCCATTGAAAAACATGTTTTTCATATACCAGAAATGTTTGAAGCTACTGACTGAATGAAAGGAGCTGGCATCTCACTCTCTTTGAATCTTCTTTATCATGCTAGGATTAACAGGAAAAAGCAAAAAATTTCAGAATTGCACCTTGCAATGTGGAGATATTACTGTTTGTGCATTTACAATATTCATTGATTTTTGCCATTGAAAAACATCATGTTATTCATATACCAGAAATGTTTGAAGCTACTGACTGAATGAAAGGAGCTGGCATCTCACTCTCTTTGAATCTTCTTTATCATGCTAGGATTAGCAGGAAAAAGCAAAAAATTTCAGAATTGCACCTTGCAATGTGGAGATATTACTGTTTGTGCATTTACAATATTCATTGATTTTTGCCATTGAAAAACATGTTTTTCATATACCAGAAATGTTTGAAGCTACTGACTGAATGAAAGGAGCTGGCATCTCACTCTCTTTGAATCTTCTTTATCATGCTAGGATTAACAGGAAAAAGCAAAAAATTTCAGAATTGCACCTTGCAATGTGGAGATATTACTGTTTGTGCATTTACAATATTCATTGATTTTTGCCATTGAAAAACGTCCAGAAATGTTTGAAGCTACTGACTGAATGAAAGGAGCTGGCATCTCACTCTCTTTGAATCTTCTTTATCATGCTAGGATTAGCAGGAAAAAGCAAAAAATTTCAGAATTGCACCTTGCAATGTGGAGATATTACTGTTTGTGCATTTACAATATTCATTGATGTTTGCCATTGAAAAACATGTTTTTCATATACCAGAAATGTTTGAAGCTACTGACTGAATGAAAGGAGCTGGCATCTCACTCTCTTTGAATCTTCTTTATCATGCTAGGATTAGCAGTAAAAAGCAAAAAATTTCAGAATTGCACCTTGCAATGTGGAGATATTACTGTTTGTGCATTTACAATATTCATTGATTTTTGCCA
The DNA here is from genome assembly GCF_046119375.1 of Phyllobates terribilis. Taxonomy (NCBI): domain Eukaryota; kingdom Metazoa; phylum Chordata; class Amphibia; order Anura; family Dendrobatidae; genus Phyllobates; species Phyllobates terribilis. Next base: position 334,083 of record NW_027363873.1, on the reverse strand, counting down.
TTGAAAAACATGTTTTTCATATACCAGAAATGTTTGAAGCTACTGACTGAATGAAAGGAGCTGGCATCTCACTCTCTTTGAATCTTCTTTATCATGCTAGGATTAGCAGGAAAAAGCAAAAAATTTCAGAATTGCACCTTGCAATGTGGAGATATTACTGTTTGTGCATTTACAATATTCATTGATTTTTGCCATTGAAAAACATGTTTTTCATATACCAGGAATGTTTGAAGCTACTGACTGAATGAAAGGAGCTGGCATCTCACTCTCTTTGAATCTTCTTTATCATGCTAGGATTAGCAGTAAAAAGCAAAACATTTCAGAATTGCACCTTGCAATGTGGAGATATTACTGTTTGTGCATTTACAATATTCATTGATTTTTGCCATTGAAAAACATGTTTTTCATATACCAGAAATGTTTGAAGCTACTGACTGAATGAAAGGAGCTGGCATCTCACTCTCTTTGAATCTTCTTTATCATGCTAGGATTAGCAGGAAAAAGCAAAAAATTTCAGAATTGCACCTTGCAATGTGGAGATATTACTGTTTGTGCATTTACAATATTCATTGATTTTTGCCATTGAAAAACGTCCAGAAATGTTTGAAGCTACTGACTGAATGAAAGGAGCTGGCATCTCACTCTCTTTGAATCTTCTTTATCATGCTAGGATTAGCAGGAAAAAGCAAAAAATTTCAGAATTGCACCTTGCAATGTGGAGATATTACTGTTTGTGCATTTACAATATTCATTGATTTTTGCCATTGAAAAACATGTTTTTCATATACCAGAAATGTTTGAAGCTACTGACTGAATGAAAGGAGCTGGCATCTCACTCTCTTTGAATCTTCTTTATCATGCTAGGATTAGCAGGAAAAAGCAAAAAATTTCAGAATTGCACCTTGCAATGTGGAGATATTACTGTTTGTGCATTTACAATATTCATTGATTTTTGCCATTGAAAAACGTCCAGAAATGTTTGAAGCTACTGACTGAATGAAAGGAGCTGGCATCTCACTCTCTTTGAATCTTCTTTATCATGCTAGGATTAGCAGGAAAAAGCAAAAAATTTCAGAATTGCACCTTGCAATGTGGAGATATTACTGTTTGTGCATTTACAATATTCATTGATTTTTGCCATTGAAAAACGTCCAGAAATGTTTGAAGCTACTGACTGAATGAAAGGAGCTGGCATCTCACTCTCTTTGAATCTTCTTTATCATGCTAGGATTAGCAGGAAAAAGCAAAAAATTTCAGAATTGCATCTTGCAATGTGGAGATATTACTGTTTGTGCATTTACAATATTCATTGATTTTTGCCATTGAAAAACATGTTATTCATATACCAGAAATGTTTAAAGCTACTGACTGAATGAAAGGAGCTGGCATCTCACTCTCTTTGAATCTTCTTTATCATGCTAGGATTAGCAGGAAAAAGCAAAAAAATTCAGAATTGCACCTTGCAATGTGGAGATATTACTGTTTGTGCATTTACAATATTCATTGATTTTTGCCATTGAAACACATGTTTTTCATATACCAGAAATGTTTGAAGCTACTGACTGAATGAAAGGAGCTGGCATCTCACTCTCTTTGAATCTTCTTTATCATGCTAGGATTAGCAGGAAAAAGCAAAAAATTTCAGAATTGCACCTTGCAATGTGGAGATATTACTGTTTGTGCATTTACAATATTCATTGATTTTTGCCATTGAAAAACATGTTTTTCATATACCAGAAATGTTTGAAGCTACTGACTGAATGAAAGGAGCTGGCATCTCACTCTCTTTGAATCTTCTTTATCATGCTAGGATTAGCAGGAAAAAGCAAAAAATTTCAGAATTGCACCTTGCAATGTGGAGATATTACGGTTTGTGCATTTACAATATTCATTGATTTTTGCCATTGAAAAACGTCCAGAAATGTTTGAAGCTACTGACTGAATGAAAGGAGCTGGCATCTCACTCTCTTTGAATCTTCTTTATCATGCTAGGATTAGCAGGAAAAAGCAAAAAATTTCAGAATTGCATCTTGCAATGTGGAGATATTACTGTTTGTGCATTTACAATATTCATTGATTTTTGCCATTGAAAAACATGTTATTCATATACCAGAAATGTTTGAAGCTACTGACTGAATGAAAGGAGCTGGCATCTCACTCTCTTTGAATCTTCTTTATCATGCTAGGATTAGCAGGAAAAAGCAAAAAAATTCAGAATTGCACCTTGCAATGTGGAGATATTACTGTTTGTGCATTTACAATATTCATTGATTTTTGCCATTGAAACACATGTTTTTCATATACCAGAAATGTTTGAAGCTACTGACTGAATGAAAGGAGCTGGCATCTCACTCTCTTTGAATCTTCTTTATCATGCTAGGATTAGCAGGAAAAAGCAAAAAATTTCAGAATTGCACCTTGCAATGTGGAGATATTACTGTTTGTGCATTTACAATATTCATTGATTTTTGCCATTGAAAAACATGTTTTTCATATACCAGAAATGTTTGAAGCTACTGGCTGAATGAAAGGAGCTGGCATCTCACTCTCTTTGAATCTTCTTTATCATGCTAGGATTAGCAGGAAAAAGCAAAAAATTTCAGAATTGCACCTTGCAATGTGGAGATATTACGGTTTGTGCATTTACAATATTCATTGATTTTTGCCATTGAAAACATGTTTTTCATATACCAGAAATGTTTGAAGCTACTGACTGAATGAAAGGAGCTGGCATCTCACTCTCTTTGAATCTTCTTTATCATGCTAGGATTAGCAGGAAAAAGCAAAAAATTTCAGAATTGCACCTTGCAATGTGGAGATATTACTGTTTGTGCATTTACAATATTCATTGATTTTTGCCATTGAAAAACATGTTTTTCATATACCAGAAATGTTTGAAGCTACTGACTGAATGAAAGGAGTTGGCATCTCACTCTCTTTGAATCTTCTTTATCATGCTAGGATTAACAGGAAAAAGCAAAATATTTCAGAATTGCACCTTGCAATGTGGAGATATTACTGTTTGTGCATTTACAATATTCATTGATTTTTGCCATTGAAAAACGTCCAGAAATGTTTGAAGCTACTGACTGAATGAAAGGAGCTGGCATATCACTCTCTTTGAATCTTCTTTATCATGCTAGGATAAGCAGGAAAAAGCAAAAAATTTCAGAATTGCACCTTGCAATGTGGAGATATTACTGTTTGTGCATTTACAATATTCATTGATTTTTGCCATTGAAAAACATGTTTTTCATATACCAGAAATGTTTGAAGCTACTGACTGAATGAAAGGAGCTGGCATCTCACTCTCTTTGAATCTTCTTTATCATGCTAGGATTAGCAGGAAAAAGCAAAAAATTTCAGAATTGCACCTTGCAATGTGGAGATATTACTGTTTGTGCATTTACAATATTCATTGATTTTTGCCATTGAAAAACATCCAGAAATGTTTGAAGCTACTGACTGAATGAAAGGAGCTGGCATCTCACTCTCTTTGAATCTTCTTTATCATGCTAGGATTAGCAGGAAAAAGCAAAAAATTTCAGAATTGCACCTTGCAATGTGGAGATATTACTGTTTGTGCATTTACAATATTCATTGATTTTTGCCATTGAAAAACATGTTTTTCATATACCAGAAATGTTTGAAGCTACTGACTGAATGAAAGGAGCTGGCATCTCACTCTCTTTGAATCTTCTTTATCATGCTAGGATTAGCAGGAAAAAGCAAAAATTTCAGAATTGCACCTTGCAATGTGGAGATATTACTGTTTGTGCATTTACAATATTCATTGATTTTTGCCAGTGAAAAACATGTTTTTCATATACCAGAAATGTTTGAAGCTACTGACTGAATGAAAGGAGCTGGCATCTCACTCTCTTTGAATCTTCTTTATCATGCTAGGATTAACAGGAAAAAGCAAAAAATTTCAGAATTGCACCTTGCAATGTGGAGATATTACTGTTTGTGCATTTACAATATTCATTGATTTTTGCCATTGAAAAACATGTTTTTCATATACCAGAAATGTTTGAAGCTACTGGCTGAATGAAAGGAGCTGGCATCTCACTCTCTTTGAATCTTCTTTATCATGCTAGGATTAGCAGGAAAAAGCAAAAAATTTCAGAATTGCACCTTGCAATGTGGAGATATTACGGTTTGTGCATTTACAATATTCATTGATTTTTGCCATTGAAAACATGTTTTTCATATACCAGAAATGTTTGAAGCTACTGACTGAATGAAAGGAGCTGGCATCTCACTCTCTTTGAATCTTCTTTATCATGCTAGGATTAGCAGGAAAAAGCAAAAAATTTCAGAATTGCACCTTGCAATGTGGAGATATTACTGTTTGTGCATTTACAATATTCATTGATTTTTGCCATTGAAAAACATGTTTTTCATATACCAGAAATGTTTGAAGCTACTGACTGAATGAAAGGAGTTGGCATCTCACTCTCTTTGAATCTTCTTTATCATGCTAGGATTAACAGGAAAAAGCAAAATATTTCAGAATTGCACCTTGCAATGTGGAGATATTACTGTTTGTGCATTTACAATATTCATTGATTTTTGCCATTGAAAAACGTCCAGAAATGTTTGAAGCTACTGACTGAATGAAAGGAGCTGGCATATCACTCTCTTTGAATCTTCTTTATCATGCTAGGATAAGCAGGAAAAAGCAAAAAATTTCAGAATTGCACCTTGCAATGTGGAGATATTACTGTTTGTGCATTTACAATATTCATTGATTTTTGCCATTGAAAAACATGTTTTTCATATACCAGAAATGTTTGAAGCTACTGACTGAATGAAAGGAGCTGGCATCTCACTCTCTTTGAATCTTCTTTATCATGCTAGGATTAGCAGGAAAAAGCAAAAAATTTCAGAATTGCACCTTGCAATGTGGAGATATTACTGTTTGTGCATTTACAATATTCATTGATTTTTGCCATTGAAAAACATCCAGAAATGTTTGAAGCTACTGACTGAATGAAAGGAGCTGGCATCTCACTCTCTTTGAATCTTCTTTATCATGCTAGGATTAGCAGGAAAAAGCAAAAAATTTCAGAATTGCACCTTGCAATGTGGAGATATTACTGTTTGTGCATTTACAATATTCATTGATTTTTGCCATTGAAAAACATGTTTTTCATATACCAGAAATGTTTGAAGCTACTGACTGAATGAAAGGAGCTGGCATCTCACTCTCTTTGAATCTTCTTTATCATGCTAGGATTAGCAGGAAAAAGCAAAAATTTCAGAATTGCACCTTGCAATGTGGAGATATTACTGTTTGTGCATTTACAATATTCATTGATTTTTGCCAGTGAAAAACATGTTTTTCATATACCAGAAATGTTTGAAGCTACTGACTGAATGAAAGGAGCTGGCATCTCACTCTCTTTGAATCTTCTTTATCATGCTAGGATTAACAGGAAAAAGCAAAAAATTTCAGAATTGCACCTTGCAATGTGGAGATATTACTGTTTGTGCATTTACAATATTCATTGATTTTTGCCATTGAAAAACATGTTTTTCATATACCAGAAATGTTTGAAGCTACTGACTGAATGAAAGGAGCTGGCATCTCACTCTCTTTGAATCTTCTTTATCATGCTAGGATTAGCAGGAAAAAGCAAAAAATTTCAGAATTGCACCTTGCAATGTGGAGATATTACTGTTTGTGCATTTACAATATTCATTGATTTTTGCCATTGAAAAACGTCCAGAAATGTTTGAAGCTACTGACTGAATGAAAGGAGCTGGCATCTCACTCTCTTTGAATCTTCTTTATCATGCTAGGATTAGCAGGAAAAAGCAAAAAATTTCAGAATTGCACCTTGCAATGTGGAGATATTACTGTTTCTGCATTTACAATATTCATTGATTTTTGCCATTGAAAAACATGTTTTTCATATACCAGAAATGTTTGAAGCTACTGACTGAATGAAAGGAGCTGGCATCTCACTCTCTTTGAATCTTCTTTATCATGCTAGGATTAGCAGGAAAAAGCAAAAAATTTCAGAATTGCACCTTGCAATGTGGAGATATTACTGTTTGTGCATTTACAATATTCATTGATTTTTGCCATTGAAAAACGTCCAGAAATGTTTGAAGCTACTGACTGAATGAAAGGAGCTGGCATCTCACTCTCTTTGAATCTTCTTTATCATGCTAGGATTAGCAGGAAAAAGCAAAAAATTTCAGAATTGCACCTTGCAATGTGGAGATATTACTGTTTGTGCATTTACAATATTCATTGATTTTTGCCATTGAAAAACGTCCAGAAATGTTTGAAGCTACTGACTGAATGAAAGGAGCTGGCATCTCACTCTCTTTGAATCTTCTTTATCATGCTAGGATTAGCAGGAAAAAGCAAAAAATTTCAGAATTGCATCTTGCAATGTGGAGATATTACTGTTTGTGCATTTACAATATTCATTGATTTTTGCCATTGAAAAACATGTTATTCATATACCAGAAATGTTTGAAGCTACTGACTGAATGAAAGGAGCTGGCATCTCACTCTCTTTGAATCTTCTTTATCATGCTAGGATTAGCAGGAAAAAGCAAAAAATTTCAGAATTGCACCTTGCAATGTGGAGATATTACTGTTTGTGCATTTACAATATTCATTGATTTTTGCCAGTGAAAAACATGTTTTTCATATACCAGAAATGTTTGAAGCTACTGACTGAATGAAAGGAGCTGGCATCTCACTCTCTTTGAATCTTCTTTATCATGCTAGGATTAACAGGAAAAAGCAAAAAATTTCAGAATTGCACCTTGCAATGTGGAGATATTACTGTTTGTGCATTTACAATATTCATTGATTTTTGCCATTGAAAAACATGTTTTTCATATACCAGAAATGTTTGAAGCTACTGACTGAATGAAAGGAGCTGGCATCTCACTCTCTTTGAATCTTCTTTATCATGCTAGGATTAGCAGGAAAAAGCAAAAAATTTCAGAATTGCACCTTGCAATGTGGAGATATTACTGTTTGTGCATTTACAATATTCATTGATTTTTGCCATTGAAAAACGTCCAGAAATGTTTGAAGCTACTGACTGAATGAAAGGAGCTGGCATCTCACTCTCTTTGAATCTTCTTTATCATGCTAGGATTAGCAGGAAAAAGCAAAAAATTTCAGAATTGCACCTTGCAATGTGGAGATATTACTGTTTCTGCATTTACAATATTCATTGATTTTTGCCATTGAAAAACATGTTTTTCATATACCAGAAATGTTTGAAGCTACTGACTGAATGAAAGGAGCTGGCATCTCACTCTCTTTGAATCTTCTTTATCATGCTAGGATTAGCAGGAAAAAGCAAAAAATTTCAGAATTGCACCTTGCAATGTGGAGATATTACTGTTTGTGCATTTACAATATTCATTGATTTTTGCCATTGAAAAACGTCCAGAAATGTTTGAAGCTACTGACTGAATGAAAGGAGCTGGCATCTCACTCTCTTTGAATCTTCTTTATCATGCTAGGATTAGCAGGAAAAAGCAAAAAATTTCAGAATTGCACCTTGCAATGTGGAGATATTACTGTTTGTGCATTTACAATATTCATTGATTTTTGCCATTGAAAAACGTCCAGAAATGTTTGAAGCTACTGACTGAATGAAAGGAGCTGGCATCTCACTCTCTTTGAATCTTCTTTATCATGCTAGGATTAGCAGGAAAAAGCAAAAAATTTCAGAATTGCATCTTGCAATGTGGAGATATTACTGTTTGTGCATTTACAATATTCATTGATTTTTGCCATTGAAAAACATGTTATTCATATACCAGAAATGTTTGAAGCTACTGACTGAATGAAAGGAGCTGGCATCTCACTCTCTTTGAATCTTCTTTATCATGCTAGGATTAGCAGGAAAAAGCAAAAAAATTCAGAATTGCACCTTGCAATGTGGAGATATTACTGTTTGTGCATTTACAATATTCATTGATTTTTGCCATTGAAACACATGTTTTTCATATACCAGAAATGTTTGAAGCTACTGACTGAATGAAAGGAGCTGGCATCTCACTCTCTTTGAATCTTCTTTATCATGCTAGGATTAGCAGGAAAAAGCAAAAAATTTCAGAATTGCACCTTGCAATGTGGAGATATTACTGTTTGTGCATTTACAATATTCATTGATTTTTGCCATTGAGAAACATGTTTTTCATATACCAGAAATGTTTGAAGCTACTGACTGAATGAAAGGAGCTGGCATCTCACTCTCTTTGAATCTTCTTTATCATGCTAGGATTAGCAGGAAAAAGCAAAAAATTTCAGAATTGCACCTTGCAATGTGGAGATATTACGGTTTGTGCATTTACAATATTCATTGATTTTTGCCATTGAAAAACGTCCAGAAATGTTTGAAGCTACTGACTGAATGAAAGGAGCTGGCATCTCACTCTCTTTGAATCTTCTTTATCATGCTAGGATTAGCAGGAAAAAGCAAAAAATTTCAGAATTGCATCTTGCAATGTGGAGATATTACTGTTTGTGCATTTACAATATTCATTGATTTTTGCCATTGAAAAACATGTTATTCATATACCAGAAATGTTTGAAGCTACTGACTGAATGAAAGGAGCTGGCATCTCACTCTCTTTGAATCTTCTTTATCATGCTAGGATTAGCAGGAAAAAGCAAAAAAATTCAGAATTGCACCTTGCAATGTGGAGATATTACTGTTTGTGCATTTACAATATTCATTGATTTTTGCCATTGAAACACATGTTTTTCATATACCAGAAATGTTTGAAGCTACTGACTGAATGAAAGGAGCTGGCATCTCACTCTCTTTGAATCTTCTTTATCATGCTAGGATTAGCAGGAAAAAGCAAAAAATTTCAGAATTGCACCTTGCAATGTGGAGATATTACTGTTTGTGCATTTACAATATTCATTGATTTTTGCCATTGAAAAACATGTTTTTCATATACCAGAAATGTTTGAAGCTACTGGCTGAATGAAAGGAGCTGGCATCTCACTCTCTTTGAATCTTCTTTATCATGCTAGGATTAGCAGGAAAAAGCAAAAAATTTCAGAATTGCACCTTGCAATGTGGAGATATTACGGTTTGTGCATTTACAATATTCATTGATTTTTGCCATTGAAAAACATGTTTTTCATATACCAGAAATGTTTGAAGCTACTGACTGAATGAAAGGAGCTGGCATCTCACTCTCTTTGAATCTTCTTTATCATGCTAGGATTAGCAGGAAAAAGCAAAAAATTTCAGAATTGCACCTTGCAATGTGGAGATATTACTGTTTGTGCATTTACAATATTCATTGATTTTTGCCATTGAAAAACATGTTTTTCATATACCAGAAATGTTTGAAGCTACTGACTGAATGAAAGGAGTTGGCATCTCACTCTCTTTGAATCTTCTTTATCATGCTAGGATTAACAGGAAAAAGCAAAAAATTTCAGAATTGCACCTTGCAATGTGGAGATATTACTGTTTGTGCATTTACAATATTCATTGATTTTTGCCATTGAAAAACGTCCAGAAATGTTTGAAGCTACTGACTGAATGAAAGGAGCGGGCATATCACTCTCTTTGAATCTTCTTTATCATGCTAGGATTAGCAGGAAAAAGCAAAAAATTTCAGAATTGCACCTTGCAATGTGGAGATATTACTGTTTGTGCATTTACAATATTCATTGATTTTTGCCATTGAAAAACATGTTTTTCATATACCAGAAATGTTTGAAGCTACTGACTGAATGAAAGGAGCTGGCATCTCACTCTCTTTGAATCTTCTTTATCATGCTAGGATTAGCAGGAAAAAGCAAAAAATTTCAGAATTGCACCTTGCAATGTGGAGATATTACTGTTTGTGCATTTACAATATTCATTGATTTTTGCCATTGAAAAACATCCAGAAATGTTTGAAGCTACTGACTGAATGAAAGGAGCTGGCATCTCACTCTCTTTGAATCTTCTTTATCATGCTAGGATTAGCAGGAAAAAGCAAAAAATTTCAGAATTGCACCTTGCAATGTGGAGATATTACTGTTTGTGCATTTACAATATTCATTGATTTTTGCCATTGAAAAACATGTTTTTCATATACCAGAAATGTTTGAAGCTACTGACTGAATGAAAGGAGCTGGCATCTCACTCTCTTTGAATCTTCTTTATCATGCTAGGATTAGCAGGAAAAAGCAAAAAATTTCAGAATTGCACCTTGCAATGTGGAGATATTACTGTTTGTGCATTTACAATATTCATTGATTTTTGCCAGTGAAAAACATGTTTTTCATATACCAGAAATGTTTGAAGCTACTGACTGAATGAAAGGAGCTGGCATCTCACTCTCTTTGAATCTTCTTTATCATGCTAGGATTAACAGGAAAAAGCAAAAAATTTCAGAATTGCACCTTGCAATGTGGAGATATTACTGTTTGTGCATTTACAATATTCATTGATTTTTGCCATTGAAAAACATGTTTTTCATATACCAGAAATGTTTGAAGCTACTGACTGAATGAAAGGAGCTGGCATCTCACTCTCTTTGAATCTTCTTTATCATGCTAGGATTAGCAGGAAAAAGCAAAAAATTTCAGAATTGCACCTTGCAATGTGGAGATATTACTGTTTGTGCATTTACAATATTCATTGATTTTTGCCATTGAAAAACGTCCAGAAATGTTTGAAGCTACTGACTGAATGAAAGGAGCTGGCATCTCACTCTCTTTGAATCTTCTTTATCATGCTAGGATTAGCAGGAAAAAGCAAAAAATTTCAGAATTGCACCTTGCAATGTGGAGATATTACTGTTTCTGCATTTACAATATTCATTGATTTTTGCCATTGAAAAACATGTTTTTCATATACCAGAAATGTTTGAAGCTACTGACTGAATGAATGGAGCTGGCATCTCACTCTCTTTGAATCTTCTTTATCATGCTAGGATTAGGAGGAAAAAGCAAAAAATTTCAGAATTGCACCTTGCAATGTGGAGATATTACTGTTTGTGCATTTACAATATTCATTGATTTTTGCCATTGAAAAACATGTTTTTCATATACCAGAAATGTTTGAAGCTACTGACTGAATGAAAGGAGCTGGCATCTCACTCTCTTTGAATCTTCTTTATCATGCTAGGATTAGCAGGAAAAAGCAAAAAATTTCAGAATTGCACCTTGCAATGTGGAGATATTACGGTTTGTGCATTTACAATATTCATTGATTTTTGCCATTGAAAAACATGTTTTTCATATACCAGAAATGTTTGAAGCTACTGACTGAATGAAAGGAGCTGGCATCTCACTCTCTTTGAATCTTCTTTATCATGCTAGGATTAGCAGGAAAAAGCAAAAAATTTCAGAATTGCACCTTGCAATGTGGAGATATTACTGTTTGTGCATTTACAATATTCATTGATTTTTGCCATTGAAAAACATGTTTTTCATATACCAGAAATGTTTGAAGCTACTGACTGAATGAAAGGAGCTGGCATCTCACTCTCTTTGAATCTTCTTTATCATGCTAGGATTAACAGGAAAAAGCAAAAAATTTCAGAATTGCACCTTGCAATGTGGAGATATTACTGTTTGTGCATTTACAATATTCATTGATTTTTGCCATTGAAAAACGTCCAGAAATGTTTGAAGCTACTGACTGAATGAAAGGATCTGGCATCTCACTCTCTTTGAATCTTCTTTATCATGCTAGGATTAGCAGGAAAAAGCAAAAAATTTCAGAATTGCACCTTGCAATGTGGAGATATTACTGTTTGTGCATTTACAATATTCATTGATTTTTGCCATTGAAAAACGTCCAGAAATGTTTGAAGCTACTGACTGAATGAAAGGAGCTGGCATCTCACTCTCTTTGAATCTTCTTTATCATGCTAGGATTAGCAGGAAAAAGCAAAAAATTTCAGAATTGCATCTTGCAATGTGGAGATATTACTGTTTGTGCATTTACAATATTCATTGATTTTTGCCATTGAAAAACATGTTTTTCATATACCAGAAATGTTTGAAGCTACTGACTGAATGAAAGGAGCTGGCATCTCACTCTCTTTCAATCTTCTTTATCATGCTAGGATTAGCAGGAAAAAGCAAAAAATTTCAGAATTGCACCTTGCAATGTGGAGATATTACTGTTTGTGCATTTACAATATTCATTGATTTTTGCCATTGAAAAACATGTTTTTCATATACCAGAAATGTTTGAAGCTACTGACTGAATGAAAGGAGCTGGCATTTCACTCTCTTTGAATCTTCTTTATCATGCTAGGATTAGCAGGAAAAAGCAAAAAATTTCAGAATTGCACCTTGCAATGTGGAGATATTACTGTTTGTGCATTTACAATATTCATTGATTTTTGCCATTGAAAAACATGTTTTTCATATACCAGAAATGTTTGAAGCTACTGACTGAATGAAAGGAGCTGGCATCTCACTCTCTTTGAATCTTCTTTATCATGCTAGGATTAGCAGGAAAAAGCAAAAAAATTCAGAATTGCACCTTGCAATGTGGAGATATTACTGTTTGTGCATTTACAATATTCATTGATTTTTGCCATTGAAACACATGTTTTTCATATACCAGAAATGTTTGAAGCTACTGACTGAATGAAAGGAGTTGGCATCTCACTCTCTTTGAATCTTCTTTATCATGCTAGGATTAACAGGAAAAAGCAAAAAATTTCAGAATTGCACCTTGCAATGTGGAGATATTACTGTTTGTGCATTTACAATATTCATTGATTTTTGCCATTGAAAAACGTCCAGAAATGTTTGAAGCTACTGACTGAATGAAAGGAGCGGGCATATCACTCTCTTTGAATCTTCTTTATCATGCTAGGATTAGCAGGAAAAAGCAAAAAATTTCAGAATTGCACCTTGCAATGTGGAGATATTACTGTTTGTGCATTTACAATATTCATTGATTTTTGCCATTGAAAAACATGTTTTTCATATACCAGAAATGTTTGAAGCTACTGACTGAATGAAAGGAGCTGGCATCTCACTCTCTTTGAATCTTCTTTATCATGCTAGGATTAGCAGGAAAAAGCAAAAAATTTCAGAATTGCACCTTGCAATGTGGAGATATTACTGTTTGTGCATTTACAATATTCATTGATTTTTGCCATTGAAAAACATGTTTTTCATATACCAGAAATGTTTGAAGCTACTGACTGAATGAAAGGAGCTGGCATCTCACTCTCTTTGAATCTTCTTTATCATGCTAGGATTAGCAGGAAAAAGCAAAAAATTTCAGAATTGCACCTTGCAATGTGGAGATATTACTGTTTGTGCATTTACAATATTCATTGATTTTTGCCAGTGAAAAACATGTTTTTCATATACCAGAAATGTTTGAAGCTACTGACTGAATGAAAGGAGCTGGCATCTCACTCTCTTTGAATCTTCTTTATCATGCTAGGATTAACAGGAAAAAGCAAAAAATTTCAGAATTGCACCTTGCAATGTGGAGATATTACTGTTTGTGCATTTACAATATTCATTGATTTTTGCCATTGAAAAACATGTTTTTCATATACCAGAAATGTTTGAAGCTACTGACTGAATGAAAGGAGCTGGCATCTCACTCTCTTTGAATCTTCTTTATCATGCTAGGATTAGCAGGAAAAAGCAAAAAATTTCAGAATTGCACCTTGCAATGTGGAGATATTACTGTTTGTGCATTTACAATATTCATTGATTTTTGCCATTGAAAAACGTCCAGAAATGTTTGAAGCTACTGACTGAATGAAAGGAGCTGGCATCTCACTCTCTTTGAATCTTCTTTATCATGCTAGGATTAGCAGGAAAAAGCAAAAAATTTCAGAATTGCACCTTGCAATGTGGAGATATTACTGTTTCTGCATTTACAATATTCATTGATTTTTGCCATTGAAAAACATGTTTTTCATATACCAGAAATGTTTGAAGCTACTGACTGAATGAAAGGAGCTGGCATCTCACTCTCTTTGAATCTTCTTTATCATGCTAGGATTAGGAGGAAAAAGCAAAAAATTTCAGAATTGCACCTTGCAATGTGGAGATATTACTGTTTGTGCATTTACAATATTCATTGATTTTTGCCATTGAAAAACATGTTTTTCATATACCAGAAATGTTTGAAGCTACTGACTGAATGAAAGGAGCTGGCATCTCACTCTCTTTGAATCTTCTTTATCATGCTAGGATTAGCAGGAAAAAGCAAAAAATTTCAGAATTGCACCTTGCAATGTGGAGATATTACGGTTTGTGCATTTACAATATTCATTGATTTTTGCCATTGAAAAACATGTTTTTCATATACCAGAAATGTTTGAAGCTACTGACTGAATGAAAGGAGCTGGCATCTCACTCTCTTTGAATCTTCTTTATCATGCTAGGATTAGCAGGAAAAAGCAAAAAATTTCAGAATTGCACCTTGCAATGTGGAGATATTACTGTTTGTGCATTTACAATATTCATTGATTTTTGCCATTGAAAAACATGTTTTTCATATACCAGAAATGTTTGAAGCTACTGACTGAATGAAAGGAGCTGGCATCTCACTCTCTTTGAATCTTATTTATCATGCTAGGATTAACAGGAAAAAGCAAAAAATTTCAGAATTGCACCTTGCAATGTGGAGATATTACTGTTTGTGCATTTACAATATTCATTGATTTTTGCCATTGAAAAACGTCCAGAAATGTTTGAAGCTACTGACTGAATGAAAGGATCTGGCATCTCACTCTCTTTGAATCTTCTTTATCATGCTAGGATTAGCAGGAAAAAGCAAAAAATTTCAGAATTGCACCTTGCAATGTGGAGATATTACTGTTTGTGCATTTACAATATTCATTGATTTTTGCCATTGAAAAACGTCCAGAAATGTTTGAAGCTACTGACTGAATGAAAGGAGCTGGCATCTCACTCTCTTTGAATCTTCTTTATCATGCTAGGATTAGCAGGAAAAAGCAAAAAATTTCAGAATTGCATCTTGCAATGTGGAGATATTACTGTTTGTGCATTTACAATATTCATTGATTTTTGCCATTGAAAAACATGTTTTTCATATACCAGAAATGTTTGAAGCTACTGACTGAATGAAAGGAGCTGGCATCTCACTCTCTTTCAATCTTCTTTATCATGCTAGGATTAGCAGGAAAAAGCAAAAAATTTCAGAATTGCACCTTGCAATGTGGAGATATTACTGTTTGTGCATTTACAATATTCATTGATTTTTGCCATTGAAAAACATGTTTTTCATATACCAGAAATGTTTGAAGCTACTGACTGAATGAAAGGAGCTGGCATTTCACTCTCTTTGAATCTTCTTTATCATGCTAGGATTAGCAGGAAAAAGCAAAAAATTTCAGAATTGCACCTTGCAATGTGGAGATATTACTGTTTGTGCATTTACAATATTCATTGATTTTTGCCATTGAAAAACATGTTTTTCATATACCAGAAATGTTTGAAGCTACTGACTGAATGAAAGGAGCTGGTATCTCACTCTCTTTGAATCTTCTTTATCATGCTAGGATTAGCAGGAAAAAGCAAAAAAATTCAGAATTGCACCTTGCAATGTGGAGATATTACTGTTTGTGCATTTACAATATTCATTGATTTTTGCCATTGAAACACATGTTTTTCATATACCAGAAATGTTTGAAGCTACTGACTGAATGAAAGATGCTGGCATCTCACTCTCTTTGAATCTTCTTTATCATGCTAGGATTAGCAGGAAAAAGCAAAAAATTTCAAAATTGCACCTTGCAATGTGGAGATATTACTGTTTCTGCATTTACAATATTCATTGATTTTTGCCATTGAAAAACATGTTTTTCATATACCAGAAATGTTTGAAGCTACTGACTGAATGAAAGGAGCTGGCATCTCACTCTCTTTGAATCTTCTTTATCATGCTAGGATTAGCAGGAAAAAGCAAAAAATTTCAGAATTGCACCTTGCAATGTGGAGATATTACTGTTTGTGCATTTACAATATTCATTGATTTTTGCCATTGAAAAACATGTTTTTCATATACCAGAAATGTTTGAAGCTACTGACTGAATGAAAGGAGCTGGCATCTCACTCTCTTTGAATCTTCTTTATCATGCTAGGATTAGCAGGAAAAAGCAAAAAATTTCAGAATTGCACCTTGCAATGTGGAGATATTACGGTTTGTGCATTTACAATATTCATTGATTTTTGCCATTGAAAAACATGTTTTTCATATACCAGAAATGTTTGAAGCTACTGACTGAATGAAAGGAGCTGGCATCTCACTCTCTTTGAATCTTCTTTATCATGCTAGGATTAGCAGGAAAAAGCAAAAAATTTCAGAATTGCACCTTGCAATGTGGAGATATTACTGTTTGTGCATTTACAATATTCATTGATTTTTGCCATTGAAAAACATGTTTTTCATATACCAGAAATGTTTGAAGCTACTGACTGAATGAAAGGAGCTGGCATCTCACTCTCTTTGAATCTTCTTTATCATGCTAGGATTAACAGGAAAAAGCAAAAAATTTCAGAATTGCACCTTGCAATGTGGAGATATTACTGTTTGTGCATTTACAATATTCATTGATTTTTGCCATTGAAAAACGTCCAGAAATGTTTGAAGCTACTGACTGAATGAAAGGATGTGGCATCTCACTCTCTTTGAATCTTCTTTATCATGCTAGGATTAGCAGGAAAAAGCAAAAAATTTCAGAATTGCACCTTGCAATGTGGAGATATTACTGTTTGTGCATTTACAATATTCATTGATTTTTGCCATTGAAAAACGTCCAGAAATGTTTGAAGCTACTGACTGAATGAAAGGAGCTGGCATCTCACTCTCTTTGAATCTTCTTTATCATGCTAGGATTAGCAGGAAAAAGCAAAAAATTTCAGAATTGCATCTTGCAATGTGGAGATATTACTGTTTGTGCATTTACAATATTCATTGATTTTTGCCATTGAAAAACATGTTATTCATATACCAGAAATGTTTGAAGCTACTGACTGAATGAAAGGAGCTGGCATCTCACTCTCTTTGAATCTTCTTTATCATGCTAGGATTAGCAGGAAAAAGCAAAAAATTTCAGAATTGCACCTTGCAATGTGGAGATATTACTGTTTGTGCATTTACAATATTCATTGATTTTTGCCATTGAAAAACATGTTTTTCATATACCAGAAATGTTTGAAGCTACTGACTGAATGAAAGGAGCTGGCATCTCACTCTCTTTGAATCTTCTTTATCATGCTAGGATTAGCAGGAAAAAGCAAAAAAATTCAGAATTGCACCTTGCAATGTGGAGATATTACTGTTTGTGCATTTACAATATTCATTGATTTTTGCCATTGAAACACATGTTTTTCATATACCAGAAATGTTTGAAGCTACTGACTGAATGAAAGATGCTGGCATCTCACTCTCTTTGAATCTTCTTTATCATGCTCGGATTAGCAGGAAAAAGCAAAAAATTTCAGAATTGCACCTTGCAATGTGGAGATATTACTGTTTCTGCATTTACAATATTCATTGATTTTTGCCATTGAAAAACATGTTTTTCATATACCAGAAATGTTTGAAGCTACTGACTGAATGAAAGGAGCTGGCATCTCACTCTCTTTGAATCTTCTTTATCATGCTAGGATTAGCAGGAAAAAGCAAAAAAATTCAGAATTGCACCTTGCAATGTGGAGATATTACTGTTTGTGCATTTACAATATTCATTGATTTTTGCCATTGAAAAACATGTTTTTCATATACCAGAAATGTTTGAAGCTACTGACTGAATGAAAGGAGCTGGCATCTCACTCTCTTTGAATCTTCTTTATCATGCTAGGATTAGCAGGAAAAAGCAAAAAATTTCAGAATTGCACCTTGCAATGTGGAGATATTACGGTTTGTGCATTTACAATATTCATTGATTTTTGCCATTGAAAAACATGTTTTTCATATACCAGAAATGTTTGAAGCTATTGACTGAATGAAAGGAGCTGGCATCTCACTCTCTTTGAATCTTCTTTATCATGCTAGGATTAGCAGGAAAAAGCAAAAAATTTCAGAATTGCACCTTGCAATGTGGAGATATTACTGTTTGTGCATTTACAATATTCATTGATTTTTGCCATTGAAAAACATGTTTTTCATATACCAGAAATGTTTGAAGCTACTGACTGAATGAAAGGAGCTGGCATCTCACTCTCTTTGAATCTTCTTTATCATGCTAGGATTAACAGGAAAAAGCAAAAAATTTCAGAATTGCACCTTGCAATGTGGAGATATTACTGTTTGTGCATTTACAATATTCATTGATTTTTGCCATTGAAAAACGTCCAGAAATGTTTGAAGCTACTGACTGAATGAAAGGATCTGGCATCTCACTCTCTTTGAATCTTCTTTATCATGCTAGGATTAGCAGGAAAAAGCAAAAAATTTCAGAATTGCACCTTGCAATGTGGAGATATTACTGTTTGTGCATTTACAATATTCATTGATTTTTGCCATTGAAAAACGTCCAGAAATGTTTGAAGCTACTGACTGAATGAAAGGAGCTGGCATCTCACTCTCTTTGAATCTTCTTTATCATGCTAGGATTAGCAGGAAAAAGCAAAAAATTTCAGAATTGCATCTTGCAATGTGGAGATATTACTGTTTGTGCATTTACAATATTCATTGATTTTTGCCATTGAAAAACATGTTATTCATATACCAGAAATGTTTGAAGCTACTGACTGAATGAAAGGAGCTGGCATCTCACTCTCTTTGAATCTTCTTTATCATGCTAGGATTAGCAGGAAAAAGCAAAAAATTTCAGAATTGCACCTTGCAATGTGGAGATATTACTGTTTGTGCATTTACAATATTCATTGATTTTTGCCATTGAAAAACATGTTTTTCATATACCAGAAATGTTTGAAGCTACTGACTGAATGAAAGGAGCTGGCATCTCACTCTCTTTGAATCTTCTTTATCATGCTAGGATTAGCAGGAAAAAGCAAAAAATTTCAGAATTGCACCTTGCAATGTGGAGATATTACTGTTTGTGCATTTACAATATTCATTGATTTTTGCCATTGAAAAACATGTTTTTCATATACCAGAAATGTTTGAAGCTACTGACTGAATGAAAGGAGCTGGCATCTCACTCTCTTTGAATCTTCTTTATCATGCTAGGATTAGCAGGAAAAAGCAAAAAATTTCAGAATTGCACCTTGCAATGTGGAGATATTACTGTTTGTGCATTTACAATATTCATTGATTTTTGCCATTGAAAAACATGTTTTTCATATACCAGAAATGTTTGAAGCTACTGACTGAATGAAAGGAGCTGGCATCTCACTCTCTTTGAATCTTCTTTATCATGCTAGGATTAGCAGGAAAAAGCAAAAAATTTCAGAATTGCACCTTGCAATATGGAGATATTACTGTTTGTGCATTTACAATATTCATTGATTTTTGCCATTGAAAAACATGTTTTTCATATACCAGAAATGTTTGAAGCTACTGACTGAATGAAAGGAGCTGGCATCTCACTCTCTTTGAATCTTCTTTATCATGCTAGGATTAACAGGAAAAAGCAAAAAATTTCAGAATTGCACCTTGCAATGTGGAGATATTACTGTTTGTGCATTTACAATATTCATTGATTTTTGCCATTGAAAAACATCCAGAAATGTTTGAAGCTACTGACTGAATGAAAGGAGCTGGCATCTCACTCTCTTTGAATCTTCTTTATCATGCTAGGATTAGCAGGAAAAAGCAAAAAATTTCAGAATTGCACCTTGCAATGTGGAGATATTACTGTTTGTGCATTTACAATATTCATTGATTTTTGCCATTGAAAAACATGTTATTCATATACCAGAAATGTTTGAAGCTACTGACTGAATGAAAGGAGCTGGCATCTCACTCTCTTTGAATCTTCTTTATCATGCTAGGATTAGCAGGAAAAAGCAAAAAATTTCAGAATTGCACCTTGCAATATGGAGATATTACTGTTTGTGCATTTACAATATTCATTGATTTTTGCCATTGAAAAACATGTTATTCATATACCAGAAATGTTTGAAGCTACAGACTGAATGAAAGGAGCTGGCATCTCACTCTCTTTGAATCTTCTTTATCATGCTAGGATTAGCAGGAAAAAGCAAAAAATTTCAGAATTGCACCTTGCAATGTGGAGATATTACTGTTTGTGCATTTACAATATTCATTGATTTTTGCCATTGAAAAACATGTTTTTCATATACCAGAAATGTTTGAAGCTACTGACTGAATGAAAGGAGCTGGCATCTCACTCTCTTTCAATCTTCTTTATCATGCTAGGATTAGCAGGAAAAAGCAAAAAATTTCAGAATTGCACCTTGCAATGTGGAGATATTACTGTTTGTGCATTTACAATATTCATTGATTTTTGCCATTGAAAAACATGTTTTTCATATACCAGAAATGTTTGAAGCTACTGACTGAATGAAAGGAGCTGGCATCTCACTCTCTTTGAATCTTCTTTATCATGCTAGGATTAGCAGGAAAAAGCAAAAAATTTCAGAATTGCACCTTGCAATGTGGAGATATTACTGTTTGTGCATTTACAATATTCATTGATTTTTGCCATTGAAAAACATGTTTTTCATATACCAGAAATGTTTGAAGCTACTGACTGATTGAAAGGAGCTGGCATCTCACTCTCTTTGAATCTTCTTTATCATGCTAGGATTAACAGGAAAAAGCAAAAAATTTCAGAATTGCACCTTGCAATGTGGAGATATTACTGTTTGTGCATTTACAATATTCATTGATTTTTGCCATTGAAAAACGTCCAGAAATGTTTGAAGCTACTGACTGAATGAAAGGAGCTGGCATCTCACTCTCTTTGAATCTTCTTTATCATGCTAGGATTAGCAGGAAAAAGCAAAAAATTTCAGAATTGCACCTTGCAATGTGGAGATATTACTGTTTGTGCATTTACAATATTCATTGATTTTTGCCATTGAAAAACGTCCAGAAATGTTTGAAGCTACTGACTGAATTAAAGGAGCTGGCATCTCACTCTCTTTGAATCTTCTTTATCATGCTAGGATTAGCAGGAAAAAGCAAAAAATTTCAGAATTGCATCTTGCAATGTGGAGATATTACTGTTTGTGCATTTACAATATTCATTGATTTTTGCCATTGAAAAACATGTTATTCATATACCAGAAATGTTTGAAGCTACTGACTGAATGAAAGGAGCTGGCATCTCACTCTCTTTGAATCTTCTTTATCATGCTAGGATTAGCAGGAAAAAGCAAAAAATTTCAGAATTGCACTTTGCAATATGGAGATATTACTGTTTGTGCATTTACAATATTCATTGATTTTTGCAATTGAAAAAAATGTTTTTCATATGCCAGAAATGTTTGAAGCTACTGACTGAATGAAAGGAGCTGGCATCTCACTCTCTTTGAATCTTCTTTATCATGCTAGGATTAACAGGAAAAAGCAAAAAATTTCAGAATTGCACCTTGCAATGTGGAGATATTACTGTTTGTGCATTTACAATATTCATTGATTTTTGCCATTGAAAAACGTCCAGAAATGTTTGAAGCTACTGACTGAATGAAAGGAGCTGGCATCTCACTCTCTTTGAATCTTCTTTATCATGCTAGGATTAGCTGGAAAAAGCAAAAAATTTCAGAATTGCACCTTGCAATGTGGAGATATTACTGTTTGTGCATTTACAATATTCATTGATTTTTGCCATTGAAAAACATGTTTTTCATATACCAGAAATGTTTGAAGCTACTGACTGAATGAAAGGAGCTGGCATCTCACTCTCTTTGAATCTTCTTTATCATGCTAGGATTAGCAGGAAAAAGCAAAAAATTTCAGAATTGCACCTTGCAATGTGGAGATATTACTGTTTGTGCATTTACAATATTCATTGATTTTTGCCATTGAAAAACATGTTTTTCATATACCAGAAATGTTTGAAGCTACTGACTGAATGAAAGGAGCTGGCATCTCACTCTCTTTGAATCTTCTTTATCATGCTAGGATTAGCAGGAAAAAGCAAAAAATTTCAGAATTGCACCTTGCAATGTGGAGATATTACTGTTTGTGCATTTACAATATTCATTGATTTTTGCCATTGAAAAACATGTTTTTCATATACCAGAAATGTTTGAAGCTACTGACTGAATGAAAGGTGCTGGCATCTCACTCTCTTTGAATCTTCTTTATCATGCTAGGATTAACAGGAAAAAGCAAAAAATTTCAGAATTGCACCTTGCAATGTGGAGATATTACTGTTTGTGCATTTACAATATTCATTGATTTTTGCCATTGAAAAAGGTCCAGAAATGTTTGAAGCTACTGACTGAATGAAAGGAGCTGGCATCTCACTCTCTTTGAATCTTCTTTATCATGCTAGGATTAGCAGGAAAAAGCAAAAAATTTCAGAATTGCACCTTGCAATGTGGAGATATTACTGTTTGTGCATTTACAATATTCATTGATTTTTGCCATTGAAAAACATGTTTTTCATATACCAGAAATGTTTGAAGCTACTGACTGAATGAAAGGAGCTGGCATCTCACTCTCTTTGAATCTTCTTTATCATGCTAGGATTAGCAGGAAAAAGCAAAAAATTTCAGAATTGCACCTTGCAATGTGGAGATATTACTGTTTGTGCATTTACAATATTCATTGATTTTTGCCATTGAAAAACATGTTTTTCATATATCAGAAATGTTTGAAGCTACTGACTGAATGAAAGGAGCTGGCATCTCACTCTCTTTGAATCTTCTTTATCATGCTAGGATTAGCAGGAAAAAGCAAAAAATTTCAGAATTGCACCTTGCAATGTGGAGATATTACTGTTTGTGCATTTACAATATTCATTGATTTTTGTCATTGAAAAACATGTTTTTCATATACCAGAAATGTTTGAAGCTACTGACTGAATGAAAGGAGCTGGCATCTCACTCTCTTTGAATCTTCTTTATCATGCTAGGATTAACAGGAAAAAGCAAAAAATTTCAGAATTGCACCTTGCAATGTGGAGATATTACTGTTTGTGCATTTACAATATTCATTGATTTTTGCCATTGAAAAACATGTTTTTCATATACCAGAAATGTTTGAAGCTACTGACTGAATGAAAGGAGCTGGCATCTCACTCTCTTTGAATCTTCTTTATGATGCTAGGATTAGCAGGAAAAAGCAAAAAATTTCAGAATTGCACCTTGCAATGTGGAGATATTACTGTTTGTGCATTTACAATATTCATTGATTTTTGCCATTGAAAAACGTCCAGAAATGTTTGAAGCTACTGACTGAATGAAAGGAGCTGGCATCTCACTCTCTTTGAATCTTCTTTATCATGCTAGGATTAGCAGGAAAAGCAAAAAATTTCAGAATTGCACCTTGCAATGTGGAGATATTACTGTTTGTGCATTTACAATATTCATTGATTTTTGCCAGTGAAAAACATGTTTTTCATATACCAGAAATGTTTGAAGCCACTGACTGAATGAAAGGAGCTGGCATCTCACTCTCTTTGAATCTTCTTTATCATGCTAGGATTAACAGGAAAAAGCAAAAAATTTCAGAATTGCACCTTGCAATGTGGAGATATTACTGTTTGTGCATTTACAATATTCATTGATTTTTGACATTGAAAAACGTCCAGAAATGTTTGAAGCTACTGACTGAATGAAAGGAGCTGGCATCTCACTCTCTTTAAATCTTCTTTATCATGCTAGGATTAGCAGGAAAAAGCAAAAAATTTCAGAATTGCATCTTGCAATGTGGAGATATTACTGTTTTTGCATTTACAATATTCATTGATTTTTGCCATTGAAAAACATCCAGAAATGTTTGAAGCTACTGACTGAATGAAAGGAGCTGGTATCTCACTCTCTTTGAATCTTCTTTATCATGCTAGGATTAGCAGGAAAAAGCAAAAAATTTCAGAATTGCATCTTGCAATGTGGAGATATTACTGTTTGTGCATTTACAATATTCATTGATTTTTGCCATTGAAAAACATGTTATTCATATACCAGAAATGTTTGAAGCTACTGACTGAATGAAAGGAGCTGGCATCTCACTCTCTTTGAATCTTCTTTATCATGCTAGGATTAGCAGGAAAAAGCAAAAAAATTCAGAATTGCACCTTGCAATGTGGAGATATTACTGTTTGTGCATTTACAATATTCATTGATTTTTGCCATTGAAACACATGTTTTTCATATACCAGAAATGTTTGAAGCTACTGACTGAATGAAAGGAGCTGGCATCTCACTCTCTTTGAATCTTCTTTATCATGCTAGGATTAGCAGGAAAAAGCAAAAAATTTCAGAATTGCACCTTGCAATGTGGAGATATTACTGTTTGTGCATTTACAATATTCATTGATTTTTGCCATTGAAAAACATGTTTTTCATATACCAGAAATGTTTGAAGCTACTGACTGAATGAAAGGAGCTGGCATCTCACTCTCTTTGAATCTTCTTTATCATGCTAGGATTAGCAGGAAAAAGCAAAAAATTTCAGAATTGCACCTTGCAATGTGGAGATATTACGGTTTGTGCATTTACAATATTCATTGATTTTTGCCATTGAAAAACATGTTTTTCATATACCAGAAATGTTTGAAGCTACTGACTGAATGAAAGGAGCTGGCATCTCACTCTCTTTGAATCTTCTTTATCATGCTAGGATTAGCAGGAAAAAGCAAAAAATTTCAGAATTGCACCTTGCAATGTGGAGATATTACTGTTTGTGCATTTACAATATTCATTGATTTTTGCCATTGAAAAACATGTTTTTCATATACCAGAAATGTTTGAAGCTACTGACTGAATGAAAGGAGCTGGCATCTCACTCTCTTTGAATCTTCTTTATCATGCTAGGATTAACAGGAAAAAGCAAAAAATTTCAGAATTGCACCTTGCAATGTGGAGATATTACTGTTTGTGCATTTACAATATTCATTGATTTTTGCCATTGAAAAACGTCCAGAAATGTTTGAAGCTACTGACTGAATGAAAGGAGCTGGCATATCACTCTCTTTGAATCTTCTTTATCATGCTAGGATTAGCAGGAAAAAGCAAAAAATTTCAGAATTGCATCTTGCAATGTGGAGATATTACTGTTTGTGCATTTACAATATTCATTGATTTTTGCCATTGAAAAACATGTTTTTCATATACCAGAAATGTTTGAAGCTACTGACTGAATGAAAGGAGCTGGCATCTCACTCTCTTTGAATCTTCTTTATCATGCTAGGATTAGCAGGAAAAAGCAAAAAATTTCAGAATTGCACCTTGCAATGTGGAGATATTACTGTTTGTGCATTTACAATATTCATTGATTTTTGCCATTGAAAAACATGTTTTTCATATACCAGAAATGTTTGAAGCTACTGACTGAATGAAAGGAGCTGGCATCTCACTCTCTTTGAATCTTCTTTATCATGCTAGGATTAACAGGAAAAAGCAAAAAATTTCAGAATTGCACCTTGCAATGTGGAGATATTACTGTTTGTGCATTTACAATATTCATTGATTTTTGCCATTGAAAAACGTCCAGAAATGTTTGAAGCTACTGACTGAATGAAAGGAGCTGGCATCTCACTCTCTTTGAATCTTCTTTATCATGCTAGGATTAGCAGGAAAAAGCAAAAAATTTCAGAATTGCACCTTGCAATGTGGAGATATTACTGTTTGTGCATTTACAATATTCATTGATTTTTGCCATTGAAAAACATGTTTTTCATATACCAGAAATGTTTGAAGCTACTGACTGAATGAAAGGAGCTGGCATCTCACTCTCTTTGAATCTTCTTTATCATGCTAGGATTAGCAGGAAAAAGCAAAAAATTTCAGAATTGCACCTTGCAATGTGGAGATATTACTGTTTGTGCATTTACAATATTCATTGATTTTTGCCAGTGAAAAACATGTTTTTCATATACCAGAAATGTTTGAAGCTACTGACTGAATGAAAGGAGCTGGCATCTCACTGTCTTTGAATCTTCTTTATCATGCTAGGATTAACAGGAAAAAGCAAAAAATTTCAGAATTGCACCTTGCAATGTGGAGATATTACTGTTTGTGCATTTACAATATTCATTGATTTTTGCCATTGAAAAACATGTTTTTCATATACCAGAAATGTTTGAAGCTACTGACTGAATGAAAGGAGCTGGCATCTCACTCTCTTTGAATCTTCTTTTTCATGCTAGGATTAGCAGGAAAAAGCAAAAAATTTCAGAATTGCATCTTGCAATGTGGAGATATTACTGTTTGTGCATTTACAATATTCATTGATTTTTGCCATTGAAAAACGTCCAGAAATGTTTGAAGCTACTGACTGAATGAAAGGAGCTGGCATCTCACTCTCTTTGAATCTTCTTTATCATGCTAGGATTAGCAGGAAAAAGCAAAAAATTTCAGAATTGCACCTTGCAATATGGAGATATTACTGTTTGTGCATTTACAATATTCATTGATTTTTGCCATTGAAAAACATGTTTTTCATATACCAGAAATGTTTGAAGCTACTGACTGAATGAAAGGAGCTGGCATCTCACTCTCTTTGAATCTTCTTTATCATGCTAGGATTAACAGGAAAAAGCAAAAAATTTCAGAATTGCACCTTGCAATGTGGAGATATTACTGTTTGTGCATTTACAATATTCATTGATTTTTGCCATTGAAAAACGTCCAGAAATGTTTGAAGCTACTGACTGAATGAAAGGAGCTGGCATCTCACTCTCTTTGAATCTTCTTTATCATGCTAGGATTAGCAGGAAAAAGCAAAAAATTTCAGAATTGCACCTTGCAATGTGGAGATATTACTGTTTGTGCATTTACAATATTCATTGATTTTTGCCATTGAAAAACATGTTTTTCATATACCAGAAATGTTTGAAGCTACTGACTGAATGAAAGGAGCTGGCATCTCACTCTCTTTGAATCTTCTTTATCATGCTAGGATTAGCAGGAAAAAGCAAAAAATTTCAGAATTGCACCTTGCAATGTGGAGATATTACTGTTTGTGCATTTACAATATTCATTGATTTTTGCCATTGAAAAACATGTTTTTCATATACCAGAAATGTTTGAAGCTACTGACTGAATGAAAGGAGCTGGCATCTCACTCTCTTTGAATCTTCTTTATCATGCTAGGATTAGCAGGAAAAAGCAAAAAATTTCAGAATTGCACCTTGCAATGTGGAGATATTACTGTTTGTGCATTTACAATATTCATTGATTTTTGCCATTGAAAAACATGTTTTTCATATACCAGAAATGTTTGAAGC
The DNA here is from genome assembly GCF_046119375.1 of Phyllobates terribilis. Taxonomy (NCBI): domain Eukaryota; kingdom Metazoa; phylum Chordata; class Amphibia; order Anura; family Dendrobatidae; genus Phyllobates; species Phyllobates terribilis. The sequence continues at coordinate 306,786 of NW_027363873.1, read as the reverse complement.
TACTGACTGAATGAAAGGAGCTGGCATCTCACTCTCTTTGAATCTTCTTTATCATGCTAGGATTAGCAGGAAAAAGCAAAAAATTTCAGAATTGCACCTTGCAATGTGGAGATATTACGGTTTGTGCATTTACAATATTCATTGATTTTTGCCATTGAAAAACATGTTTTTCATATACCAGAAATGTTTGAAGCTACTGACTGAATGAAAGGAGCTGGCATCTCACTCTCTTTGAATCTTTTTTATCATGCTAGGATTAGCAGGAAAAAGCAAAAAATTTCAGAATTGCACCTTGCAATGTGGAGATATTACTCTTTGTGCATTTACAATATTCATTGATTTTTGCCATTGAAAAACATGTTTTTCATATACCAGAAATGTTTGAAGCTACTGACTGAATGAAAGGAGCTGGCATCTCACTCTCTTTGAATCTTCTTTATCATGCTACGATTAACAGGAAAAAGCAAAAAATTTCAGAATTGCACCTTGCAATGTGGAGATATTACTGTTTGTGCATTTACAATATTCATTGATTTTTGCCATTGAAAAACGTCCAGAAATGTTTGAAGCTACTGACTGAATGAAAGGAGCTGGCATCTCACTCTCTTTGAATCTTCTTTATCATGCTAGGATTAGCAGGAAAAAGCAAAAAATTTCAGAATTGCACATTGCAATGTGGAGATATTACTGTTTGTGCATTTACAATATTCATTGATTTTTGCCATTGAAAAACGTCCAGAAATGTTTGAAGCTACTGACTGAATGAAAGGAGCTGGCATCTCACTCTCTTTGAATCTTCTTTATCATGCTAGGATTAGCAGGAAAAAGCAAAAAATTTCAGAATTGCATCTTGCAATGTGGAGATATTACTGTTTGTGCATTTACAATATTCATTGATTTTTGCCATTGAAAAACATGTTATTCATATACCAGAAATGTTTGAAGCTACTGACTGAATGAAAGGAGCTGGCATCTCACTCTCTTTGAATCTTCTTTATCATGCTAGGATTAGCAGGAAAAAGCAAAAAATTTCAGAATTGCACCTTGCAATGTGGAGATATTACTGTTTGTGCATTTACAATATTCATTGATTTTTGCCATTGAAAAACATGTTTTTCATATACCAGAAATGTTTGAAGCTACTGACTGAATGAAAGGAGCTGGCATCTCACTCTCTTTTAATCTTCTTTATCATGCTAGGATTAGCAGGAAAAAGCAAAAAATTTCAGAATTGCACCTTGCAATGTGGAGATATTACTGTTTGTGCATTTACAATATTCATTGATTTTTGCCATTGAAAAACATGTTTTTCATATACCAGAAATGTTTGAAGCTACTGACTGAATGAAAGGAGCTGGCATCTCACTCTCTTTGAATCTTCTTTATCATGCTAGGATTAGCAGGAAAAAGCAAAAAATTTCAGAATTGCACCTTGCAATGTGGAGATATTACTGTTTGTGCATTTACAATATTCATTGATTTTTGCCATTGAAAAACATGTTTTTCATATACCAGAAATGTTTGAAGCTACTGACTGAATGAAAGGAGCTGGCATCTCACTCTCTTTGAATCTTCTTTATCATGCTAGGATTAACAGGAAAAAGCAAAAAATTTCAGAATTGCACCTTGCAATGTGGAGATATTACTGTTTGTGCATTTACAATATTCATTGATTTTTGCCATTGAAAAACGTCCAGAAATGTTTGAAGCTACTGACTGAATGAAAGGAGCTGGCATCTCACTCTCTTTGAATCTTCTTTATCATGCTAGGATTAGCAGGAAAAAGCAAAAAATTTCAGAATTGCACATTGCAATGTGGAGATATTACTGTTTGTGCATTTACAATATTCATTGATTTTTGCCAGTGAAAAACATGTTTTTCATATACCAGAAATGTTTGAAGCCACTGACTGAATGAAAGGAGCTGGCATCTCACTCTCTTTGAATCTTCTTTATCATGCTAGGATTAACAGGAAAAAGCAAAAAATTTCAGAATTGCACCTTGCAATGTGGAGATATTACTGTTTGTGCATTTACAATATTCATTGATTTTTGCCATTGAAAAACGTCCAGAAATGTTTGAAGCTACTGACTGAATGAAAGGAGCTGGCATCTCACTCTCTTTGAATCTTCTTTATCATGCTAGGATTAGCAGGAAAAAGCAAAAAATTTCAGAATTGCACCTTGCAATGTGGAGATATTACTGTTTGTGCATTTACAATATTCATTGATTTTTGCCATTGAAAAACGTCCAGAAATGTTTGAAGCTACTGACTGAATGAAAGGAGCTGGCATCTCACTCTCTTTGAATCTTCTTTATCATGCTAGGATTAGCAGGAAAAAGCAAAAAATTTCAGAATTGCATCTTGCAATGTGGAGATATTACTGTTTGTGCATTTACAATATTCATTGATTTTTGCCATTGAAAAACATGTTATTCATATACCAGAAATGTTTGAAGCTACTGACTGAATGAAAGGAGCTGGCATCTCACTCTCTTTGAATCTTCTTTATCATGCTAGGATTAGCAGGAAAAAGCAAAAAATTTCAGAATTGCACCTTGCAATATGGAGATATTACTGTTTGTGCATTTACAATATTCATTGATTTTTGCCATTGAAAAACATGTTTTTCATATACCAGAAATGTTTGAAGCTACTGACTGAATGAAAGGAGCTGGCATCTCACTCTCTTTGAATCTTCTTTATCATGCTAGGATTAACAGGAAAAAGCAAAAAATTTCAGAATTGCACCTTGCAATGTGGAGATATTACTGTTTGTGCATTTACAATATTCATTGATTTTTGCCATTGAAAAATGTCCAGAAATGTTTGAAGCTACTGACTGAATGAAAGGAGCTGGCATCTCACTCTCTTTGAATCTTCTTTATCATGCTAGGATTAGCAGGAAAAAGCAAAAAATTTCAGAATTGCACCTTGCAATGTGGAGATATTACTGTTTGTGCATTTACAATATTCATTGATTTTTGCCATTGAAAAACATGTTTTTCATATACCAGAAATGTTTGAAGCTACTGACTGAATGAAAGGAGCTGGCATCTCACTCTCTTTGAATCTTCTTTATCATGCTAGGATTAGCAGGAAAAAGCAAAAAATTTCAGAATTGCACCTTGCAATGTGGAGATATTACTGTTTGTGCATTTACAATATTCATTGATTTTTGCCAGTGAAAAACATGTTTTTCATATACCAGAAATGTTTGAAGCTACTGACTGAATGAAAGGAGCTGGCATCTCACTGTCTTTGAATCTTCTTTATCATGCTAGGATTAACAGGAAAAAGCAAAAAATTTCAGAATTGCACCTTGCAATGTGGAGATATTACTGTTTGTGCATTTACAATATTCATTGATTTTTGCCATTGAAAAACATGTTTTTCATATACCAGAAATGTTTGAAGCTACTGACTGAATGAAAGGAGCTGGCATCTCACTCTCTTTGAATCTTCTTTTTCATGCTAGGATTAGCAGGAAAAAGCAAAAAATTTCAGAATTGCACCTTGCAATGTGGAGATATTACTGTTTGTGCATTTACAATATTCATTGATTTTTGCCATTGAAAAACGTCCAGAAATGTTTGAAGCTACTGACTGAATGAAAGGAGCTGGCATCTCACTCTCTTTGAATCTTCTTTATCATGCTAGGATTAGCAGGAAAAAGCAAAAAATTTCAGAATTGCACCTTGCAATATGGAGATATTACTGTTTGTGCATTTACAATATTCATTGATTTTTGCCATTGAAAAACATGTTTTTCATATACCAGAAATGTTTGAAGCTACTGACTGAATGAAAGGAGCTGGCATCTCACTCTCTTTGAATCTTCTTTATCATGCTAGGATTAACAGGAAAAAGCAAAAAATTTCAGAATTGCACCTTGCAATGTGGAGATATTACTGTTTGTGCATTTACAATATTCATTGATTTTTGCCATTGAAAAACGTCCAGAAATGTTTGAAGCTACTGACTGAATGAAAGGAGCTGGCATCTCACTCTCTTTGAATCTTCTTTATCATGCTAGGATTAGCAGGAAAAAGCAAAAAATTTCAGAATTGCACCTTGCAATGTGGAGATATTACTGTTTGTGCATTTACAATATTCATTGATTTTTGCCATTGAAAAACATGTTTTTCATATACCAGAAATGTTTGAAGCTACTGACTGAATGAAAGGAGCTGGCATCTCACTCTCTTTGAATCTTCTTTATCATGCTAGGATTAGCAGGAAAAAGCAAAAAATTTCAGAATTGCACCTTGCAATGTGGAGATATTACTGTTTGTGCATTTACAATATTCATTGATTTTTGCCATTGAAAAACATGTTTTTCATATACCAGAAATGTTTGAAGCTACTGACTGAATGAAAGGAGCTGGCATCTCACTCTCTTTGAATCTTCTTTATCATGCTAGGATTAGCAGGAAAAAGCAAAAAATTTCAGAATTGCACCTTGCAATGTGGAGATATTACTGTTTGTGCATTTACAATATTCATTGATTTTTGCCATTGAAAAACATGTTTTTCATATACCAGAAATGTTTGAAGCTACTGACTGAATGAAAGGAGCTGGCATCTCACTCTCTTTGAATCTTCTTTATCATGCTAGGATTAGCAGGAAAAAGCAAAAAATTTCAGAATTGCACCTTGCAATGTGGAGATATTACGGTTTGTGCATTTACAATATTCATTGATTTTTGCCATTGAAAAACATGTTTTTCATATACCAGAAATGTTTGAAGCTACTGACTGAATGAAAGGAGCTGGCATCTCACTCTCTTTGAATCTTTTTTATCATGCTAGGATTAGCAGGAAAAAGCAAAAAATTTCAGAATTGCACCTTGCAATGTGGAGATATTACTCTTTCTGCATTTACAATATTCATTGATTTTTGCCATTGAAAAACATGTTTTTCATATACCAGAAATGTTTGAAGCTACTGACTGAATGAAAGGAGCTGGCATCTCACTCTCTTTGAATCTTCTTTATCATGCTACGATTAACAGGAAAAAGCAAAAAATTTCAGAATTGCACCTTGCAATGTGGAGATATTACTGTTTGTGCATTTACAATATTCATTGATTTTTGCCATTGAAAAACGTCCAGAAATGTTTGAAGCTACTGACTGAATGAAAGGAGCTGGCATCTCACTCTCTTTGAATCTTCTTTATCATGCTAGGATTAGCAGGAAAAAGCAAAAAATTTCAGAATTGCACATTGCAATGTGGAGATATTACTGTTTGTGCATTTACAATATTCATTGATTTTTGCCATTGAAAAACGTCCAGAAATGTTTGAAGCTACTGACTGAATGAAAGGAGCTGGCATCTCACTCTCTTTGAATCTTCTTTATCATGCTAGGATTAGCAGGAAAAAGCAAAAAATTTCAGAATTGCATCTTGCAATGTGGAGATATTACTGTTTGTGCATTTACAATATTCATTGATTTTTGCCATTGAAAAACATGTTATTCATATACCAGAAATGTTTGAAGCTACTGACTGAATGAAAGGAGCTGGCATCTCACTCTCTTTGAATCTTCTTTATCATGCTAGGATTAGCAGGAAAAAGCAAAAAATTTCAGAATTGCACCTTGCAATGTGGAGATATTACTGTTTGTGCATTTACAATATTCATTGATTTTTGCCATTGAAAAACATGTTTTTCATATACCAGAAATGTTTGAAGCTACTGACTGAATGAAAGGAGCTGGCATCTCACTCTCTTTTAATCTTCTTTATCATGCTAGGATTAGCAGGAAAAAGCAAAAAATTTCAGAATTGCACCTTGCAATGTGGAGATATTACTGTTTGTGCATTTACAATATTCATTGATTTTTGCCATTGAAAAACATGTTTTTCATATACCAGAAATGTTTGAAGCTACTGACTGAATGAAAGGAGCTGGCATCTCACTCTCTTTGAATCTTCTTTATCATGCTAGGATTAGCAGGAAAAAGCAAAAAATTTCAGAATTGCACCTTGCAATGTGGAGATATTACTGTTTGTGCATTTACAATATTCATTGATTTTTGCCATTGAAAAACATGTTTTTCATATACCAGAAATGTTTGAAGCTACTGACTGAATGAAAGGAGCTGGCATCTCACTCTCTTTGAATCTTCTTTATCATGCTAGGATTAACAGGAAAAAGCAAAAAATTTCAGAATTGCACCTTGCAATGTGGAGATATTACTGTTTGTGCATTTACAATATTCATTGATTTTTGCCATTGAAAAACGTCCAGAAATGTTTGAAGCTACTGACTGAATGAAAGGAGCTGGCATCTCACTCTCTTTGAATCTTCTTTATCATGCTAGGATTAGCAGGAAAAAGCAAAAAATTTCAGAATTGCACCTTGCAATGTGGAGATATTACTGTTTGTGCATTTACAATATTCATTGATTTTTGCCAGTGAAAAACATGTTTTTCATATACCAGAAATGTTTGAAGCCACTGACTGAATGAAAGGAGCTGGCATCTCACTCTCTTTGAATCTTCTTTATCATGCTAGGATTAACAGGAAAAAGCAAAAAATTTCAGAATTGCACCTTGCAATGTGGAGATATTACTGTTTGTGCATTTACAATATTCATTGATTTTTGCCATTGAAAAACGTCCAGAAATGTTTGAAGCTACTGACTGAATGAAAGGAGCTGGCATCTCACTCTCTTTGAATCTTCTTTATCATGCTAGGATTAGCAGGAAAAAGCAAAAAATTTCAGAATTGCACCTTGCAATGTGGAGATATTACTGTTTGTGCATTTACAATATTCATTGATTTTTGCCATTGAAAAACGTCCAGAAATGTTTGAAGCTACTGACTGAATGAAAGGAGCTGGCATCTCACTCTCTTTGAATCTTCTTTATCATGCTAGGATTAGCAGGAAAAAGCAAAAAATTTCAGAATTGCATCTTGCAATGTGGAGATATTACTGTTTGTGCATTTACAATATTCATTGATTTTTGCCATTGAAAAACATGTTATTCATATACCAGAAATGTTTGAAGCTACTGACTGAATGAAAGGAGCTGGCATCTCACTCTCTTTGAATCTTCTTTATCATGCTAGGATTAGCAGGAAAAAGCAAAAAATTTCAGAATTGCACCTTGCAATATGGAGATATTACTGTTTGTGCATTTACAATATTCATTGATTTTTGCCATTGAAAAACATGTTTTTCATATACCAGAAATGTTTGAAGCTACTGACTGAATGAAAGGAGCTGGCATCTCACTCTCTTTGAATCTTCTTTATCATGCTAGGATTAACAGGAAAAAGCAAAAAATTTCAGAATTGCACCTTGCAATGTGGAGATATTACTGTTTGTGCATTTACAATATTCATTGATTTTTGCCATTGAAAAATGTCCAGAAATGTTTGAAGCTACTGACTGAATGAAAGGAGCTGGCATCTCACTCTCTTTGAATCTTCTTTATCATGCTAGGATTAGCAGGAAAAAGCAAAAAATTTCAGAATTGCACCTTGCAATGTGGAGATATTACTGTTTGTGCATTTACAATATTCATTGATTTTTGCCATTGAAAAACATGTTTTTCATATACCAGAAATGTTTGAAGCTACTGACTGAATGAAAGGAGCTGGCATCTCACTCTCTTTGAATCTTCTTTATCATGCTAGGATTAGCAGGAAAAAGCAAAAAATTTCAGAATTGCACCTTGCAATGTGGAGATATTACTGTTTGTGCATTTACAATATTCATTGATTTTTGCCATTGAAAAACATGTTTTTCATATACCAGAAATGTTTGAAGCTACTGACTGAATGAAAGGAGCTGGCAACTCACTCTCTTTGAATCTTCTTTATCATGCTAGGATTAGCAGGAAAAAGCAAAAAATTTCAGAATTGCACCTTGCAATGTGGAGATATTACTGTTTGTGCATTTACAATATTCATTGATTTTTGCCATTGAAAAACATGTTTTTCATATACCAGAAATGTTTGAAGCTACTGACTGAATGAAAGGTGCTGGCATCTCACTCTCTTTGAATCTTCTTTATCATGCTAGGATTAACAGGAAAAAGCAAAAAATTTCAGAATTGCACCTTGCAATGTGGAGATATTACTGTTTGTGCATTTACAATATTCATTGATTTTTGCCATTGAAAAACATGTTTTTCATATACCAGAAATGTTTGAAGCTACTGACTGAATGAAAGGAGCTGGCATCTCACTCTCTTTGAATCTTCTTTATCATGCTAGGATTAGCAGGAAAAAGCAAAAAATTTCAGAATTGCACCTTGCAATGTGGAGATATTACTGTTTGTGCATTTACAATATTCATTGATTTTTGCCATTGAAAAACATGTTTTTCATAAAAAAGAAATGTTTGAAGCTACTGACTGAATGAAAGGAGCTGGCATCTCACTCTCTTTGAATCTTCTTTATCATGCTAGGATTAGCAGGAAAAAGCAAAAAATTTCAGAATTGCACCTTGCAATGTGGAGATATTACTGTTTGTGCATTTACAATATTCATTGGTTTTTGCCATTGAAAAACATGTTTTTCATATACCAGAAATGTTTGAAGCTACTGACTGAATGAAAGGTGCTGGCATCTCACTCTCTTTGAATCTTCTTTATCATGCTAGGATTAACAGGAAAAAGCAAAAAATTTCAGAATTGCACCTTGCAATGTGGAGATATTACTGTTTGTGCATTTACAATATTCATTGATTTTTGCCATTGAAAAACATGTTTTTCATATACCAGAAATGTTTGAAGCTACTGACTGAATAAAAGGAGCTGGCATCTCACTCTCTTTGAATCTTCTTTATCATGCTAGGATTAGCAGGAAAAAGCAAAAAATTTCAGAATTGCACCTTGCAATGTGGAGATATTACTGTTTGTGCATTTACAATATTCATTGATTTTTGCCATTGAAAAACATGTTTTTCATAAAAAAGAAATGTTTGAAGCTACTGACTGAATGAAAGGAGCTGGCATCTCACTCTCTTTGAATCTTCTTTATCATGCTAGGATTAGCAGGAAAAAGCAAAAAATTTCAGAATTGCACCTTGCAATGTGGAGATATTACTGTTTGTGCATTTACAATATTCATTGGTTTTTGCCATTGAAAAACATGTTTTTCATATACCAGAAATGTTTGAAGCTACTGACTGAATGAAAGGAGCTGGCATCTCACTCTCTTTGAATCTTCTTTATCATGCTAGGATTAACAGGAAAAAGCAAAAAATTTCAGAATTGCACCTTGCAATGTGGAGATATTACTGTTTGTGCATTTACAATATTCATTGATTTTTGCCATTGAAAAACGTCCAGAAATGTTTGAAGCTACTGACTGAATGAAAGGAGCTGGCATCTCACTCTCTTTGAATCTTCTTTATCATGCTAGGATTAGCAGGAAAAAGCAAAAAATTTCAGAATTGCACCTTGCAATGTGGAGATATTACTGTTTGTGCATTTACAATATTCATTGATTTTTGCCATTGAAAAACATGTTTTTCATATACCAGAAATGTTTGAAGCTACTGACTGAATGAAAGGAGCTGGCATCTTACTCTCTTTGAATCTTCTTTATCATGCTAGGATTAGCAGGAAAAAGCAAAAAATTTCAGAATTGCACCTTGCAATGTGGAGATATTACTGTTTGTGCATTTACAATATTCATTGATTTTTGCCATTGAAAAACATGTTTTTCATATACCAGAAATGTTTGAAGCTACTGACTGAATGAAAGGTGCTGGCATCTCACTCTCTTTGAATCTTCTTTATCATGCTAGGATTAACAGGAAAAAGCAAAAAATTTCAGAATTGCACCTTGCAATGTGGAGATATTACTGTTTGTGCATTTACAATATTCATTGATTTTTGCCATTGAAAAACATGTTTTTCATATACCAGAAATGTTTGAAGCTACTGACTGAATGAAAGGAGCTGGCATCTCACTCTCTTTGAATCTTCTTTATCATGCTAGGATTAGCAGGAAAAAGCAAAAAATTTCAGAATTGCACCTTGCAATGTGGAGATATTACTGTTTGTGCATTTACAATATTCATTGATTTTTGCCATTGAAAAACATGTTTTTCATAAACAAGAAATGTTTGAAGCTACTGACTGAATGAAAGGAGCTGGCATCTCACTCTCTTTGAATCTTCTTTATCATGCTAGGATTAGCAGGAAAAAGCAAAAAATTTCAGAATTGCACCTTGCAATGTGGAGATATTACTGTTTGTGCATTTACAATATTCATTGGTTTTTGCCATTGAAAAACATGTTTTTCATATACCAGAAATGTTTGAAGATACTGACTGAATGAAAGGAGCTGGCATCTCACTCTCTTTGAATCTTCTTTATCATGCTAGGATTAACAGGAAAAAGCAAAAAATTTCAGAATTGCACCTTGCAATGTGGAGATATTACTGTTTGTGCATTTACAATATTCATTGATTTTTGCCATTGAAAAACGTCCAGAAATGTTTGAAGCTACTGACTGAATGAAAGGAGCTGGCATCTCACTCTCTTTGAATCTTCTTTATCATGCTAGGATTAGCAGGAAAAAGCAAAAAATTTCAGAATTGCACCTTGCAATGTGGAGATATTACTGTTTGTGCATTTACAATATTCATTGATTTTTGCCATTGAAAAACATGTTTTTCATATACCAGAAATGTTTGAAGCTACTGACTGAATGAAAGGAGCTGGCATCTTACTCTCTTTGAATCTTCTTTATCATGCTAGGATTAGCAGGAAAAAGCAAAAAATTTCAGAATTGCACCTTGCAATGTGGAGATATTACTGTTTGTGCATTTATAATATTCATATATTCATTGATTTTTGCCATTGAAAAACATGTTTTTCATATACCAGAAATGTTTGAAGCTACTGACTGAATGAAAGGAGCTGGCATCTCACTCTCTTTGAATCTTCTTTATCATGCTAGGATTAGCAGGAAAAAGCAAAAAATTTCAGAATTGCACCTTGCAATGTGGAGATATTACTGTTTGTGCATTTACAATATTCATTGATTTTTGCCATTGAAAAACATGTTTTTCATATACCAGAAATGTTTGAAGCTACTGACTGAATGAAAGGAGCTGGCATCTCACTCTCTTTGAATCTTCTTTATCATGCTAGGATTAGCAGGAAAAAGCAAAAAATTTCAGAATTGCACCTTGCAATGTGGAGATATTACGGTTTGTGCATTTACAATATTCATTGATTTTTGCCATTGAAAAACATGTTTTTCATATACCAGAATTGTTTGAAGCTACTGACTGAATGAAAGGAGCTGGCATCTCACTCTCTTTGAATCTTCTTTATCATGCTAGGATTAGCAGGAAAAAGCAAAAAATTTCAGAACTGCACCTTGCAATGTGGAGATATTACTGTTTGTGCATTTACAATATTTATTGATTTTTGCCATTGAAAAACATGTTTTTCATATACCAGAAATGTTTGAAGCTACTGACTGAATGAAAGGAGCTGGCATCTCACTCTCTTTGAATCTTCTTTATCATGCTAGGATTAACAGGAAAAAGCAAAAAATTTCAGAATTGCACCTTGCAATGTGGAGATATTACTGTTTGTGCATTTACAATATTCATTGATTTTTGCCATTGAAAAACGTCCAGAAATGTTTGAAGCTACTGACTGAATGAAAGGATCTGGCATCTCACTCTCTTTGAATCTTCTTTATCATGCTAGGATTAGCAGGAAAAAGCAAAAAATTTCAGAATTGCACCTTGCAATGTGGAGATATTACTGTTTGTGCATTTACAATATTCATTGATTTTTGCCAGTGAAAAACATGTTATTCATATACCAGAAATGTTTGAAGCTACTGACTGAATGAAAGGAGCTGGCATCTCACTCTCTTTGAATCTTCTTTATCATGCTAGGATTAGCAGGAAAAAGCAAAAAATTTCAGAATTGCACCTTGCAATGTGGAGATATTACTGTTTGTGCATTTACAATATTCATTGATTTTTGCCATTGAAAAACATGTTTTTCATATACCAGAAATGTTTGAAGCTAGTGACTGAATGAAAGGAGCTGGCATCTCACTCTCTTTTAATCTTCTTTATCATGCTAGGATTAGCAGGAAAAAGCAAAAAATTTCAGAATTGCACCTTGCAATGTGGAGATATTACTGTTTGTGCATTTACAATATTCATTGATTTTTGCCATTGAAAAACATGTTTTTCATATACCAGAAATGTTTGAAGCTACTGACTGAATGAAAGGAGCTGGCATCTCACTCTCTTTGAATCTTCTTTATCATGCTAGGATTAACAGGAAAAAGCAAAAAATTTCAGAATTGCACCTTGCAATGTGGAGATATTACTGTTTGTGCATTTACAATATTCATTGATTTTTGCCATTGAAAAACGTCCAGAAATGTTTGAAGCTACTGACTGAATGAAAGGAGCTGGCATCTCACTCTCTTTGAATCTTCTTTATCATGCTAGGATTAGCAGGAAAAAGCAAAAAATTTCAGAATTGCACCTTGCAATGTGGAGATATTACTGTTTGTGCATTTACAATATTCATTGATTTTTGCCAGTGAAAAACATGTTTTTCATATACCAGAAATGTTTGAAGCCACTGACTGAATGAAAGGAGCTGGCATCTCACTCTCTTTTAATCTTCTTTATCATGCTAGGATTAACAGGAAAAAGCAAAAAATTTCAGACTTGCACCTTGCAATGTGGAGATATTACTGTTTGTGCATTTGCAATATTCATTGATTTTTGCCATTGAATAACGTCCAGAAATGTTTGAAGCTACTGACTGAATGAAAGGAGCTGGCATCTCACTCTCTTTGAATCTTCTTTATCATGCTAGGATTAGCAGGAAAAAGCAAAAAATTTCAGAATTGCACCTTGCAATGTGGAGATATTACTGTTTGTGCATTTACAATATTCATTGATTTTTGCCATTGAAAAACGTCCAGAAATGTTTGAAGCTACTGACTGAATGAAAGGAGCTGGCATCTCACTCTCTTTGAATCTTCTTTATCATGCTAGGATTAGCAGGAAAAAGCAAAAAATTTCAGAATTGCATCTTGCAATGTGGAGATATTACTGTTTGTGCATTTACAATATTCATTGATTTTTGCCATTGAAAAACATGTTATTCATATACCAGAAATGTTTGAAGTTACTGACTGAATGAAAGGAGCTGGCATCTCACTCTCTTTGAATCTTCTTTATCATGCTAGGATTAGCAGGAAAAAGCAAAAAATTTCAGAATTGCACCTTGCAATGTGGAGATATTACTGTTTGTGCATTTACAATATTCATTGGTTTTTGCCATTGAAAAACATGTTTTTCATATACCAGAAATGTTTGAAGCTACTGACTGAATGAAAGGAGCTGGCATCTCACTCTCTTTGAATCTTCTTTATCATGCTAGGATTAACAGGAAAAAGCAAAAAATTTCAGAATTGCACCTTGCAATGTGGAGATATTACTGTTTGTGCATTTACAATATTCATTGATTTTTGCCATTGAAAAACGTCCAGAAATGTTTGAAGCTACTGACTGAATGAAAGGAGCTGGCATCTCACTCTCTTTGAATCTTCTTTATCATGCTAGGATTAGCAGGAAAAAGCAAAAAATTTCAGAATTGCACCTTGCAATGTGGAGATATTACTGTTTGTGCATTTACAATATTCATTGATTTTTGCCATTGAAAAACATGTTTTTCATATACCAGAAATGTTTGAAGCTACTGACTGAATGAAAGGAGCTGGCATCTCACTCTCTTTGAATCTTCTTTATCATGCTAGGATTAGCAGGAAAAAGCAAAAAATTTCAGAATTGCACCTTGCAATGTGGAGATATTACGGTTTGTGCATTTACAATATTCATTGATTTTTGCCATTGAAAAACATGTTTTTCATATACCAGAATTGTTTGAAGCTACTGACTGAATGAAAGGAGCTGGCATCTCACTCTCTTTGAATCTTCTTTATCATGCTAGGATTAGCAGGAAAAAGCAAAAAATTTCAGAATTGCACCTTGCAATGTGGAGATATTACTGTTTGTGCATTTACAATATTTATTGATTTTTGCCATTGAAAAACATGTTTTTCATATACCAGAAATGTTTGAAGCTACTGACTGAATGAAAGGAGCTGGCATCTCACTCTCTTTGAATCTTCTTTATCATGCTAGGATTAACAGGAAAAAGCAAAAAATTTCAGAATTGCACCTTGCAATGTGGAGATATTACTGTTTGTGCATTTACAATATTCATTGATTTTTGCCATTGAAAAACGTCCAGAAATGTTTGAAGCTACTGACTGAATGAAAGGATCTGGCATCTCACTCTCTTTGAATCTTCTTTATCATGCTAGGATTAGCAGGAAAAAGCAAAAAATTTCAGAATTGCACCTTGCAATGTGGAGATATTACTGTTTGTGCATTTACAATATTCATTGATTTTTGCCAGTGAAAAACATGTTATTCATATACCAGAAATGTTTGAAGCTACTGACTGAATGAAAGGAGCTGGCATCTCACTCTCTTTGAATCTTCTTTATCATGCTAGGATTAGCAGGAAAAAGCAAAAAATTTCAGAATTGCACCTTGCAATGTGGAGATATTACTGTTTGTGCATTTACAATATTCATTGATTTTTGCCATTGAAAAACATGTTTTTCATATACCAGAAATGTTTGAAGCTAGTGACTGAATGAAAGGAGCTGGCATCTCACTCTCTTTTAATCTTCTTTATCATGCTAGGATTAGCAGGAAAAAGCAAAAAATTTCAGAATTGCACCTTGCAATGTGGAGATATTACTGTTTGTGCATTTACAATATTCATTGATTTTTGCCATTGAAAAACATGTTTTTCATATACCAGAAATGTTTGAAGCTACTGACTGAATGAAAGGAGCTGGCATCTCACTCTCTTTGAATCTTCTTTATCATGCTAGGATTAACAGGAAAAAGCAAAAAATTTCAGAATTGCACCTTGCAATGTGGAGATATTACTGTTTGTGCATTTACAATATTCATTGATTTTTGCCATTGAAAAACGTCCAGAAATGTTTGAAGCTACTGACTGAATGAAAGGAGCTGGCATCTCACTCTCTTTGAATCTTCTTTATCATGCTAGGATTAGCAGGAAAAAGCAAAAAATTTCAGAATTGCACCTTGCAATGTGGAGATATTACTGTTTGTGCATTTACAATATTCATTGATTTTTGCCAGTGAAAAACATGTTTTTCATATACCAGAAATGTTTGAAGCCACTGACTGAATGAAAGGAGCTGGCATCTCACTCTCTTTTAATCTTCTTTATCATGCTAGGATTAACAGGAAAAAGCAAAAAATTTCAGAATTGCACCTTGCAATGTGGAGATATTACTGTTTGTGCATTTGCAATATTCATTGATTTTTGCCATTGAATAACGTCCAGAAATGTTTGAAGCTACTGACTGAATGAAAGGAGCTGGCATCTCACTCTCTTTGAATCTTCTTTATCATGCTAGGATTAGCAGGAAAAAGCAAAAAATTTCAGAATTGCACCTTGCAATGTGGAGATATTACTGTTTGTGCATTTACAATATTCATTGATTTTTGCCATTGAAAAACGTCCAGAAATGTTTGAAGCTACTGACTGAATGAAAGGAGCTGGCATCTCACTCTCTTTGAATCTTCTTTATCATGCTAGGATTAGCAGGAAAAAGCAAAAAATTTCAGAATTGCATCTTGCAATGTGGAGATATTACTGTTTGTGCATTTACAATATTCATTGATTTTTGCCATTTAAAAACATGTTATTCATATACCAGAAATGTTTGAATTTACTGACTGAATGAAAGGAGCTGGCATCTCACTCTCTTTGAATCTTCTTTATCATGCTAGGATTAGCAGGAAAAAGCAAAAAATTTCAGAATTGCACCTTGCAATATGGAGATATTACTGTTTGTGCATTTACAATATTCATTGATTTTTGCCAGTGAAAAACATGTTATTCATATACCAGAAATGTTTGAAGCTACTGACTGAATGAAAGGAGCTGGCATCTCACTCTCTTTGAATCTTCTTTATCATGCTAGGATTAGCAGGAAAAAGCAAAAAATTTCAGAATTGCACCTTGCAATGTGGAGATATTACTGTTTGTGCATTTACAATATTCATTGATTTTTGCCATCGAAAAACATGTTTTTCATATACCAGAAATGTTTGAAGCTAGTGACTGAATGAAAGGAGCTGGCATCTCACTCTCTTTTAATCTTCTTTATCATGCTAGGATTAGCAGGAAAAAGCAAAAAATTTCAGAATTGCACCTTGCAATGTGGAGATATTACTGTTTGTGCATTTACAATATTCATTGATTTTTGCCATTGAAAAACATGTTTTTCATATACCAGAAATGTTTGAAGCTACTGACTGAATGAAAGGAGCTGGCATCTCACTCTCTTTGAATCTTCTTTATCATGCTAGGATTAGCAGGAAAAAGCAAAAAATTTCAGAATTGCACCTTGCAATGTGGAGATATTACTGTTTGTGCATTTACAATATTCATTGATTTTTGCCATTGAAAAACATGTTTTTCATATACCAGAAATGTTTGAAGCTACTGACTGAATGAAAGGAGCTGGCATCTCACTCTCTTTGAATCTTCTTTATCATGCTAGGATTAACAGGAAAAAGCAAAAAATTTCAGAATTGCACCTTGCAATGTGGAGATATTACTGTTTGTGCATTTACAATATTCATTGATTTTTGCCATTGAAAAACGTCCAGAAATGTTTGAAGCTACTGACTGAATGAAAGGAGCTGGCATCTCACTCTCTTTGAATCTTCTTTATCATGCTAGGATTAGCAGGAAAAAGCAAAAAATTTCAGAATTGCACCTTGCAATGTGGAGATATTACTGTTTGTGCATTTACAATATTCATTGATTTTTGCCAGTGAAAAACATGTTTTTCATATACCAGAAATGTTTGAAGCCACTGACTGAATGAAAGGAGCTGGCGTCTCACTCTCTTTTAATCTTCTTTATCATGCTAGGATTAACAGGAAAAAGCAAAAAATTTCAGAATTGCACCTTGCAATGTGGAGATATTACTGTTTGTGCATTTGCAATATTCATTGATTTTTGCCATTGAATAACGTCCAGAAATGTTTGAAGCTACTGACTGAATGAAAGGAGCTGGCATCTCACTCTCTTTGAATCTTCTTTATCATGCTAGGATTAGCAGGAAAAAGCAAAAAATTTCAGAATTGCACCTTGCAATGTGGAGATATTACTGTTTGTGCATTTACAATATTCATTGATTTTTGCCATTGAAAAACGTCCAGAAATGTTTGAAGCTACTGACTGAATGAAAGGAGCTGGCATCTCACTCTCTTTGAATCTTCTTTATCATGCTAGGATTAGCAGGAAAAAGCAAAAAATTTCAGAATTGCATCTTGCAATGTGGAGATATTACTGTTTGTGCATTTACAATATTCATTGATTTTTGCCATTGAAAAACATGTTATTCATATACCAGAAATGTTTGAAGTTACTGACTGAATGAAAGGAGCTGGCATCTCACTCTCTTTGAATCTTCTTTATCATGCTAGGATTAGCAGGAAAAAGCAAAAAATTTCAGAATTGCACCTTGCAATATGGAGATATTACTGTTTGTGCATTTACAATATTCATTGATTTTTGCCATTGAAAAACATGTTTTTCATATACCAGAAATGTTTGAAGCTACTGACTGAATGAAAGGAGCTGGCATCTCACTCTCTTTGAATCTTCTTTATCATGCTAGGATTAGCAGGAAAAAGCAAAAAATTTCAGAATTGCACCTTGCAATGTGGAGATATTACTGTTTGTGCATTTACAATATTCATTGATTTTTGCCATTGAAAAACATGTTTTTCATATACCAGAAATGTTTGAAGCTACTGACTGAATGAAAGGAGTTGGCATCTCACTCTCTTTGAATCTTCTTTATCATGCTAGGATTAGCAGGAAAAAGCAAAAAATTTCAGAATTGCACCTTGCAATGTGGAGATAATACTGTTTGTGCATTTACAATATTCATTGATTTTTGCCATTGAAAAACATGTTTTTCATATACCAGAAATGTTTGAAGCTACTGACTGAATGAAAGGAGCTGGCAACTCACTCTCTTTGAATCTTCTTTATCATGCTAGGATTAGCAGGAAAAAGCAAAAAATTTCAGAATTGCACCTTGCAATGTGGAGATATTACTGTTTGTGCATTTACAATATTCATTGATTTTTGCCATTGAAAAACATGTTTTTCATATACCAGAAATGTTTGAAGCTACTGACTGAATGAAAGGGGCTGGCATCTCACTCTCTTTGAATCTTCTTTATCATGCTAGGATTAACAGGAAAAAGCAAAAAATTTCAGAATTGCACCTTGCAATGTGGAGATATTACTGTTTGTGCATTTACAATATTCATTGATTTTTGCCATTGAAAAACATGTTTTTCATATACCAGAAATGTTTGAAGCTACTGACTGAATGAAAGGAGCTGGCATCTCACTCTCTTTGAATCTTCTTTATCATGCTAGGATTAGCAGGAAAAAGCAAAAAATTTCAGAATTGCACCTTGCAATGTGGAGATATTACTGTTTGTGCATTTACAATATTCATTGATTTTTGCCATTGAAAAACATGTTTTTCATATACAAGAAATGTTTGAAGCTACTGACTGAATGAAAGGAGCTGGCATCTCACTCTCTTTGAATCTTCTTTATCATGCTAGGATTAGCAGGAAAAAGCAAAAAATTTCAGAATTGCACCTTGCAATGTGGAGATATTACTGTTTGTGCATTTACAATATTCATTGATTTTTGCCATTGAAAAACATGTTTTTCATATACCAGAAATGTTTGAAGCTACTGACTGAATGAAAGAAGCTGGCATCTCACTCTCTTTGAATCTTCTTTATCATGCTAGGATTAACAGGAAAAAGCAAAAAATTTCAGAATTGCACCTTGCAATGTGGAGATATTACTGTTTGTGCATTTACAATATTCATTGATTTTTGCCATTGAAAAACGTCCAGAAATGTTTGAAGCTACTGACTGAATGAAAGGAGCTGGCATCTCACTCTCTTTGAATCTTCTTTATCATGCTAGGATTAGCAGGAAAAAGCAAAAAATTTCAGAATTGCACCTTGCAATGTGGAGATATTACTGTTTCTGCATTTACAATATTCATTGATTTTTGCCATTGAAAAACATGTTTTTCATATACCAGAAATGTTTGAAGCTACTGACTGAATGAAAGGAGCTGGCATCTCACTCTCTTTGAATCTTCTTTATCATGCTAGGATTAGCAGGAAAAAGCAAAAAATTTCAGAATTGCACCTTGCAATGTGGAGATATTACTGTTTGTGCATTTACAATATTCATTGATTTTTGCCATTGAAAAACATGTTTTTCATATACCAGAAATGTCTGAAGCTACTGACTGAATGAAAGGAGTTGGCATCTCACTCTCTTTGAATCTTCTTTATCATGCTAGGATTAGCAGGAAAAAGCAAAAAATTTCAGAATTGCACCTTGCAATGTGGAGATATTACTGTTTGTGCATTTACAATATTCATTGATTTTTGCCATTGAAAAACATGTTTTTCATATACCAGAAATGTTTGAAGCTACTGACTGAATGAAAGGAGCTGGCATCTCACTCTCTTTGAATCTTCTTTATCATGCTAGGATTAGCAGGAAAAAGCAAAAAATTTCAGAATTGCACCTTGCAATGTGGAGATATTACGGTTTGTGCATTTACAATATTCATTGATTTTTGCCATTGAAAAACATGTTTTTCATATACCAGAAATGTTTGAAGCTACTGACTGAATGAAAGGAGCTGGCATCTCACTCTCTTTGAATCTTCTTTATCATGCTAGGATTAGCAGGAAAAAGCAAAAAATTTCAGAATTGCACCTTGCAATGTGGAGATATTACTGTTTGTGCATTTACAATATTCATTGATTTTTGCCATTGAAAAACGTCCAGAAATGTTTGAAGCTACTGACTGAATGAAAGGAGCTGGCATCTCACTCTTTTTGAATCTTCTTTATCATGCTAGGATTAGCAGGAAAAAGCAAAAAATTTCAGAATTGCACCTTGCAATGTGGAGATATTACTGTTTCTGCATTTACAATATTCATTGATTTTTGCCATTGAAAAACATGTTTTTCATATACCAGAAATGTTTGAAGCTACTGACTGAATGAAAGGAGCTGGCATCTCACTCTCTTTGAATCTTCTTTATCATGCTAGGATTAGCAGGAAAAAGCAAAAAATTTCAGAATTGCACCTTGCAATGTGGAGATATTACTGTTTGTGCATTTACAATATTCATTGATTTTTGCCATTGAAAAACATGTTTTTCATATACCAGAAATGTCTGAAGCTACTGACTGAATGAAAGGAGTTGGCATCTCACTCTCTTTGAATCTTCTTTATCATGCTAGGATTAGCAGGAAAAAGCAAAAAATTTCAGAATTGCACCTTGCAATGTGGAGATATTACTGTTTGTGCATTTACAATATTCATTGATTTTTGCCATTGAAAAACATGTTTTTCATATACCAGAAATGTTTGAAGCTACTGACTGAATGAAAGGAGCTGGCATCTCACTCTCTTTGAATCTTCTTTATCATGCTAGGATTAGCAGGAAAAAGCAAAAAATTTCAGAATTGCACCTTGCAATGTGGAGATATTACGGTTTGTGCATTTACAATATTCATTGATTTTTGCCATTGAAAAACATGTTTTTCATATACCAGAAATGTTTGAAGCTACTGACTGAATGAAAGGAGCTGGCATCTCACTCTCTTTGAATCTTCTTTATCATGCTAGGATTAGCAGGAAAAAGCAAAAAATTTCAGAATTGCACCTTGCAATGTGGAGATATTACTGTTTGTGCATTTACAATATTCATTGATTTTTGCCATTGAAAAACATGTTTTTCATATACCAGAAATGTTTGAAGCTACTGACTGAATGAAAGGAGCTGGCATCTCACTCTCTTTGAATCTTCTTTATCATGCTAGGATTAACAGGAAAAAGCAAAAAATTTCAGAATTGCACCTTGCAATGTGGAGATATTACTGTTTGTGCATTTACAATATTCATTGATTTTTGCCATTGAAAAACGTCCAGAAATGTTTGAAGCTACTGACTGAATGAAAGGATCTGGCATCTCACTCTCTTTGAATCTTCTTTATCATGCTAGGATTAGCAGGAAAAAGCAAAAAATTTCAGAATTGCACCTTGCAATGTGGAGATATTACTGTTTGTGCATTTACAATATTCATTGATTTTTGCCAGTGAAAAACATGTTTTTCATATACCAGAAATGTTTGAAGCCACTGACTGAATGAAAGGAGCTGGCATCTCACTCTCTTTGAATCTTCTTTATCATGCTAGGATTAACAGGAAAAAGCAAAAAATTTCAGAATTGCACCTTGCAATGTGGAGATATTACTGTTTGTGCATTTACAATATTCATTGATTTTTGCCATTGAAAAACGTCCAGAAATGTTTGAAGCTACTGACTGAATGAAAGGAGCTGGCATCTCACTCTCTTTGAATCTTCTTTATCATGCTAGGATTAGCAGGAAAAAGCAAAAAATTTCAGAATTGCACCTTGCAATGTGGAGATATTACTGTTTGTGCATTTACAATATTCATTGATTTTTGCCATTGAAAAACGTCCAGAAATGTTTGAAGCTACTGACTGAATGAAAGGAGCTGGCATCTCACTCTCTTTGAATCTTCTTTATCATGCTAGGATTAGCAGGAAAAAGCAAAAAATTTCAGAATTGCATCTTGCAATGTGGAGATATTACTGTTTGTGCATTTACAATATTCATTGATTTTTGCCATTGAAAAACATGTTATTCATATACCAGAAATGTTTGAAGCTACTGACTGAATGAAAGGAGCTGGCATCTCACTCTCTTTGAATCTTCTTTATCATGCTAGGATTAGCAGGAAAAAGCAAAAAATTTCAGAATTGCACCTTGCAATATGGAAATATTACTGTTTGTGCATTTACAATATTCATTGATTTTTGCCATTGAAACACATGTTTTTCATATACCAGAAATGTTTGAAGCTACTGACTGAATGAAAGGAGCTGGCATCTCACTCTCTTTGAATCTTCTTTATCATGCTAGGATTAACAGGAAAAAGCAAAAAATTTCAGAATTGCACCTTGCAATGTGGAGATATTACTGTTTGTGCATTTACAATATTCATTGATTTTTGCCATTGAAAAACGTCCAGAAATGTTTGAAGCTACTGACTGAATGAAAGGAGCTGGCATCTCACTCTCTTTGAATCTTCTTTATCATGCTAGGATTAGCAGGAAAAAGCAAAAAATTTCAGAATTGCACCTTGCAATGTGGAGATATTACTGTTTGTGCATTTACAATATTCATTGATTTTTGCCATTGAAAAACTTGTTTTTCATATACCAGAAATGTTTGAAGCTACTGACTGAATGAAAGGAGCTGGCATCTCACTCTCTTTGAATCTTCTTTATCATGCTAGGATTAGCAGGAAAAAGCAAAAAATTTCAGAATTGCACCTTGCAATGTGGAGATATTACTGTTTGTGCATTTACAATATTCATTGATTTTTGCCATTGAAAAACATGTTTTTCATATACCAGAAATGTTTGAAGCTACTGACTGAATGAAAGGAGCTGGCATCTCACTCTCTTTGAATCTTCTTTATCATGCTAGGATTAGCAGGAAAAAGCAAAAAATTTCAGAATTGCACCTTGCAATGTGGAGATATTACTGTTTGTGCATTTACAATATTCATTGATTTTTGCCATTGAAAAACGTCCAGAAATGTTTGAAGCTACTGACTGAATGAAAGGAGCTGGCATCTCACTCTCTTTGAATCTTCTTTATCATGCTAGGATTAGCAGGAAAAAGCAAAAAATTTCAGAATTGCACCTTGCAATGTGGAGATATTACTGTTTGTGCATTTACAATATTCATTGATTTTTGCCATTGAAAAACCTGTTTTTCATATACCAGAAATGTTTGAAGCTACTGACTGAATGAAAGGTGCTGGCATCTCACTCTCTTTGAATCTTCTTTATCATGCTAGGATTAACAGGAAAAAGCAAAAAATTTCAGAATTGCACTTTGCAATGTGGAGATATTACTGTTTGTGCATTTACAATATTCATTGATTTTTGCCATTGAAAAACATGTTTTTCATATACCAGAAATGTTTGAAGCTACTGACTGAATGAAAGGAGCTGGCATCTCACTCTCTTTGAATCTTCTTTATCATGCTAGGATTAGCAGGAAAAAGCAAAAAATTTCAGAATTGCACCTTGCAATGTGGAGATATTACTGTTTGTGCATTTACAATATTCATTGATTTTTGCCATTGAAAAACATGTTTTTCATATACCAGAAATGTTTGAAGCTACTGACTGAATGAAAGGAGCTGGCATCTCACTCTCTTTGAATCTTCTTTATCATGCTAGGATTAGCAGGAAAAGGCAAAAAATTTCAGAATTGCACCTTGCAATGTGGAGATATTACTGTTTGTGCATTTACAATATTCATTGATTTTTGCCATTGAAAAACATGTTTTTCATATACCAGAAATGTTTGAAGCTACTGACTGAATGAAAGGAGCTGGCATCTCACTCTCTTTGAATCTTCTTTATCATGCTAGGATTAACAGGAAAAAGCAAAAAATTTCAGAATTGCACCTTGCAATGTGGAGATATTACTGTTTGTGCATTTACAATATTCATTGATTTTTGCCATTGAAAAACATGTTTTTCATATACCAGAAATGTTTGAAGCTACTGACTGAATGAAAGGAGCTGGCATCTCACTCTCTTTGAATCTTCTTTATGATGCTAGGATTAGCAGGAAAAAGCAAAAAATTTCAGAATTGCACCTTGCAATGTGGAGATATTACTGTTTGTGCATTTACAATATTCATTGATTTTTGCCATTGAAAAACGTCCAGAAATGTTTGAAGCTACTGACTGAATGAAAGGAGCTGGCATCTCACTCTCTTTGAATCTTCTTTATGATGCTAGGATTAGCAGGAAAAAGCAAAAAATTTCAGAATTGCATCTTGCAATGTGGAGATATTACTGTTTGTGCATTTACAATATTCATTGATTTTTGCCATTGAAAAACATGTTATTCATATACCAGAAATGTTTGAAGCTACTGACTGAATGAAAGGAGGTGGCATCTCACTCTCTTTGAATCTTCTTTATCATGCTAGGATTAGCAGGAAAAAGCAAAAAATTTCAGAATTGCACCTTGCAATATGGAGATATTACTGTTTGTGCATTTACAATATTCATTGATTTTTGCCATTGAAAAACATGTTTTTCATATACCAGAAATGTTTGAAGCTACTGACTGAATGAAAGGAGCTGGCATCTCACTCTCTTTGAATCTTCTTTATCATGCAAGGATTAGCAGGAAAAAGCAAAAAATTTCAGAATTGCACCTTGCAATGTGGAGATATTACTGTTTGTGCATTTACAATATTCATTGATTTTTGCCATTGAAAAACATGTTCTTCATATACCAGAAATGTTTGAAGCTACTGACTGAATGAAAGGAGCTGGCATCTCACTCTCTTTGAATCTTCTTTATCATGCTAGGATGAACAGGAAAAAGGAAAAAAAATTTCAGAATTGCACCTTGCAATGTGGAGATATTACTGTTTGTGCATTTACAATATTCATTGATTTTTGCCATTGAAAAACGTCCAGAAATGTTTGAAGCTACTGACTGAATGAAAGGAGCTGGCATCTCACTCTCTTTGAATCTTCTTTATCATGCTAGGATTAGCAGGAAAAAGCAAAAAATTTCAGAATTGCACCTTGCAATGTGGAGATATTACTGTTTGTGCATTTACAATATTCATTGATTTTTGCCATTGAAAAACATCATGTTATTCATATACCAGAAATGTTTGAAGCTACTGACTGAATGAAAGGAGCTGGCATCTCACTCTCTTTGAATCTTCTTTATCATGCTAGGATTAGCAGGAAAAAGCAAAAAATTTCAGAATTGCACCTTGCAATGTGGAGATATTACTGTTTGTGCATTTACAATATTCATTGATTTTTGCCATTGAAAAACATGTTTTTCATATACCAGAAATGTTTGAAGCTACTGACTGAATGAAAGGAGCTGGCATCTCACTCTCTTTGAATCTTCTTTATCATGCTAGGATTAGCAGTAAAAAGCAAAAAATTTCAGAATTGCACCTTGCAATGTGGAGATATTACTGTTTGTGCATTTACAATATTCATTGATTTTTGCCATTGAAAAACATGTTTTTCATATACCAGAAATGTTTGAAGCTACTGACTGAATGAAAGGAGCTGGCATCTCACTCTCTTTGAATCTTCTTTATCATGCTAGGATTAACAGGAAAAAGCAAAAAATTTCAGAATTGCACCTTGCAATGTGGAGATATTACTGTTTGTGCATTTACAATATTCATTGATTTTTGCCATTGAAAAACGTCCAGAAATGTTTGAAGCTACTGACTGAATGAAAGTAACTGGCATCTCACTCTCTTTGAATCTTCTTTATCATGCTAGGATTAGCAGGAAAAGCAAAAAATTTCAGAATTGCACCTTGCAATGTGGAGATATTACTGTTTGTGCATTTACAATATTCATTGATTTTTGCCATTGAAAAACATGTTTTTCATATACCAGAAATGTTTGAAGCTACTGACTGAATGAAAGGAGCTGGCATCTCACTCTCTTTGAATCTTCTTTATCATGCTAGGATTAACAGGAAAAAGCAAAAAATTTCAGAATTGCACCTTGCAATGTGGAGATATTACTGTTTGTGCATTTACAATATTCATTGATTTTTGCCAGTGAAAAACATGTTTTTCATATACCAGAAATGTTTGAAGCTACTGACTGAATGAAAGGAGCTGGCATCTCACTCTCTTTGAATCTTCTTTATCATGCTAGGATTAACAGGAAAAAGCAAAAAATTTCAGAATTGCACCTTGCAATGTGGAGATATTACTGTTTGTGCATTTACAATATTCATTGATTTTTGCCATTGAAAAACGTCCAGAAATGTTTGAAGCTACTGACTGAATGAAAGGAGCTGGCATCTCACTCTCTTTGAATCTTCTTTATCATGCTAGGATTAGCAGGAAAAAGCAAAAAATTTCAGAATTGCACCTTGCAATGTGGAGATATTACTGTTTGTGCATTTACAATATTCATTGATTTTTGCCATTGAAAAACGTCCAGAAATGTTTGAAGCTACTGACTGAATGAAAGGAGCTGGCATCTCACTCTCTTTGAATCTTCTTTATCATGCTAGGATTAGCAGGAAAAAGCAAAAAATTTCAGAATTGCATCTTGCAATGTGGAGATATTACTGTTTGTGCATTTACAATATTCATTGATTTTTGCCATTGAAAAACATGTTATTCATATACCAGAAATGTTTGAAGCTACTGACTGAATGAAAGGAGCTGGCATCTCACTCTCTTTGAATCTTCTTTATCATGCTAGGATTAGCAGGAAAAAGCAAAAAATTTCAGAATTTCACCTTGCAATATGGAGATATTACTGTTTGTGCATTTACAATATTCATTGATTTTTGCCATTGAAAAACATGTTTTTCATATACCAGAAATGTTTGAAGCTACTGACTGAATGAAAGGAGCTGGCATCTCACTCTCTTTGAATCTTCTTTATCATGCTAGGATTAACAGGAAAAAGCAAAAAATTTCAGAATTGCACCTTGCAATGTGGAGATATTACTGTTTGTGCATTTACAATATTCATTGATTTTTGCCATTGAAAAACGTCCAGAAATGTTTGAAGCTACTGACTGAATGAAAGGAGCTGGCATCTCACTCTCTTTGAATCTTCTTTATCATGCTAGGATTAGCAGGAAAAAGTAAAAAATTTCAGAATTGCACCTTGCAATGTGGAGATATTACTGTTTGTGCATTTACAATATTCATTGATTTTTGCC
The DNA here is from genome assembly GCF_046119375.1 of Phyllobates terribilis. NCBI lineage: Eukaryota > Metazoa > Chordata > Amphibia > Anura > Dendrobatidae > Phyllobates > Phyllobates terribilis. The sequence goes on along the minus strand of NW_027363873.1, from coordinate 279,759 downwards.
ATTGAAAAACGTCCAGAAATGTTTGAAGCTACTGACTGAATGAAAGGAGCTGGCATCTCACTCTCTTTGAATCTTCTTTATCATGCTAGGATTAGCAGGAAAAAGCAAAAAATTTCAGAATTGCATCTTGCAATGTGGAGATATTACTGTTTGTGCATTTACAATATTCATTGATTTTTGCCATTGAAAAACATGTTATTCATATACCAGAAATGTTTGAAGCTACTGACTGAATGAAAGGAGCTGGCATCTCACTCTCTTTGAATGTTCTTTGTCATGCTAGGATTAGCAGGAAAAAGCAAAAAATTTCAGAATTGCACCTTGCAATATGGAGATATTACTGTTTGTGCATTTACAATATTCATTGATTTTTGCCATTGAAAAACATGTTTTTCATATACCAGAAATGTTTGAAGCTACTGACTGAATGAAAGGAGCTGGCATCTCACTCTCTTTGAATCTTCTTTATCATGCTAGGATTAACAGGAAAAAGGAAAAAAAATTTCAGAATTGCACCTTGCAATGTGGAGATATTACTGTTTGTGCATTTACAATATTCATTGATTTTTGCCATTGAAAAACGTCCAGAAATGTTTGAAGCTACTGACTGAATGAAAGGAGCTGGCATCTCACTCTCTTTGAATCTTCTTTATCATGCTAGGATGAGCAGGAAAAAGCAAAAAATTTCAGAATTGCACCTTGCAATGTGGAGATATTACTGTTTGTGCATTTACAATATTCATTGATTTTTGCCATTGAAAAACATCATGTTATTCATATACCAGAAATGTTTGAAGCTACTGACTGAATGAAAGGAGCTGGCATCTCACTCTCTTTGAATATTCTTTATCATGCTAGGATTAGCAGGAAAAAGCAAAAAATTTCAGAATTGCACCTTGCAATGTGGAGATATTACTGTTTGTGCATTTACAATATTCATTGATTTTTGCTATTGAAAAACATGTTTTTCATATACCAGAAATGTTTGAAGCTACTGACTGAATGAAAGGAGCTGGCATCTCACTCTCTTTGAATCTTCTTTATCATGCTAGGATTAGCAGTAAAAAGCAAAAAATTTCAGAATTGCACCTTGCAATGTGGAGATATTACTGTTTGTGCATTTACAATATTCATTGATTTTTGCCATTGAAAAACATGTTTTTCATATACCAGAAATGTTTGAAGCTACTGACTGAATGAAAGGAGCTGGCATCTCACTCTCTTTGAATCTTCTTTATCATGCTAGGATTAACAGGAAAAAGCAAAAAATTTCAGAATTGCACCTTGCAATGTGGAGATATTACTGTTTGTGCATTTACAATATTCATTGATTTTTGCCATTGAAAAACGTCCAGAAATGTTTGAAGCTACTGACTGAATGAAAGGAGCTGGCATCTCACTCTCTTTGAATCTTCTTTATCATGCTAGGATTAGCAGGAAAAAGCAAAAAATTTCAGAATTGCACCTTGCAATGTGGAGATATTACTGTTTGTGCATTTACAATATTCATTGATTTTTGCCATTGAAAAACATGTTTTTCATATACCAGAAATGTTTGAAGCTACTGACTGAATGAAAGGAGCTGGCATCTCACTCTCTTTGAATCTTCTTTATCATGCTAGGATTAGCAGGAAAAAGCAAAACATTTCAGAATTGCACCTTGCAATGTGGAGATATTACTGTTTGTGCATTTACAATATTCATTGATTTTTGCCAGTGAAAAACATGTTTTTCATATACCAGAAATGTTTGAAGCTACTGACTGAATGAAAGGAGCTGGCATCTCACTCTCTTTGAATCTTCTTTATCATGCTAGGATTAACAGGAAAAAGCAAAAAATTTCAGAATTGCACCTTGCAATGTGGAGATATTACTGTTTGTGCATTTACAATATTCATTGATTTTTGCCATTGAAAAACGTCCAGAAATGTTTGAAGCTACTGACTGAATGAAAGGAGCTGGCATCTCACTCTCTTTGAATCTTCTTTATCATGCTAGGATTAGCAGGAAAAAGCAAAAAATTTCAGAATTGCACCTTGCAATGTGGAGATATTACTGTTTGTGCATTTACAATATTCATTGATTTTTGCCATTGAAAAACGTCCAGAAATGTTTGAAGCTACTGACTGAATGAAAGGAGCTGGCATCTCACTCTCTTTGAATCTTCTTTATCATGCTAGGATTAGCAGGAAAAAGCAAAAAATTTCAGAATTGCATCTTGCAATGTGGAGATATTACTGTTTGTGCATTTACAATATTCATTGATTTTTGCCATTGAAAAACATGTTATTCATATACCAGAAGTGTTTGAAGCTACTGACTGAATGAAAGGAGCTGGCATCTCACTCTCTTTGAATCTTCTTTATCATGCTAGGATTAGCAGGAAAAAGCAAAAAATTTCAGAATTTCACCTTTCAATATGGAGATATTACTGTTTGTGCATTTACAATATTCATTGATTTTTGCCATTGAAAAACATGTTTTTCATATACCAGAAATGTTTGAAGCTACTGACTGAATGAAAGGAGCTGGCATCTCACTCTCTTTGAATCTTCTTTATCATGCTAGGATTAACAGGAAAAAGCAAAAAATTTCAGAATTGCACCTTGCAATGTGGAGATATTACTGTTTGTGCATTTACAATATTCATTGATTTTTGCCATTGAAAAACATCATGTTATTCATATACCAGAAATGTTTGAAGCTACTGACTGAATGAAAGGAGCTGGCATCTCACTCTCTTTGAATCTTTTTTATCATGCTAGGATTAGCAGGAAAAAGCAAAAAATTTCAGAATTGCACCTTGCAATGTGGAGATATTACTGTTTGTGCATTTACAATATTCATTGATTTTTGCCATTGAAAAACGTCCAGAAATGTTTGAAGCTACTGACTGAATGAAAGGAGCTGGCATCTCACTCTCTTTGAATCTTCTTTATCATGCTAGGATTAGCAGGAAAAAGCAAAAAATTTCAGAATTGCATCTTGCAATGTGGAGATATTACTGTTTGTGCATTTACAATATTCATTGATTTTTGCCATTGAAAAACATGTTATTCATATACCAGAAATGTTTGAAGCTACTGACTGAATGAAAGGAGCTGGCATCTCACTCTCTTTGAATCTTCTTTATCATGCTAGGATTAGCAGGAAAAAGCAAAAAATTTCAGAATTGCACCTTGCAATATGGAGATATTACTGTTTGTGCATTTACAATATTCATTGATTTTTGCCATTGAAAAACATGTTTTTCATATACCAGAAATGTTTGAAGCTACTGACTGAATGAAAGGAGCTGGCATCTCACTCTCTTTGAATCTTCTTTATCATGCTAGGATTAACAGGAAAAAGCAAAAAATTTCAGAATTGCACCTTGCAATGTGGAGATATTACTGTTTGTGCATTTACAATATTCATTGATTTTTGCCATTGAAAAACGTCCAGAAATGTTTGAAGCTACTGACTGAATGAAAGGAGCTGGCATCTCACTCTCTTTGAATCTTCTTTATCATGCTAGGATTAGCAGGAAAAAGCAAAAAATTTCAGAATTGCACCTTGCAATGTGGAGATATTACTGTTTGTGCATTTACAATATTCATTGATTTTTGCCATTGAAAAACATGTTTTTCATATACCAGAAATGTTTGAAGCTACTGACTGAATGAAAGGAGCTGGCATCTCACTCTCTTTGAATCTTCTTTATCATGCTAGGATTAGCAGGAAAAAGCAAAAAATTTCAGAATTGCACCTTGCAATGTGGAGATATTACTGTTTGTGCATTTACAATATTCATTGATTTTTGCCATTGAAAAACATGTTCTTCATATACCAGAAATGTTTGAAGCTACTGACTGAATGAAAGGAGCTGGCATCTCACTCTCTTTGAATCTTCTTTATCATGCTAGGATTAGCAGGAAAAAGCAAAAAATTTCAGAATTGCACCTTGCAATGTGGAGATATTACTGTTTGTGCATTTACAATATTCATTGATTTTTGCCATTGAAAAACATGTTTTTCATATACCAGAAATGTTTGAAGCTACTGACTGAATGAAAGGAGTTGGCATCTCACTCTCTTTGAATCTTCTTTATCATGCTAGGATTAGCAGGAAAAAGCAAAAAATTTCAGAATTGCACCTTGCAATGTGGAGATATTACGGTTTGTGCATTTACAATATTCATTGATTTTTGCCATTGAAAAACATGTTTTTCATATACCAGAAATGTTTGAAGCTACTGACTGAATGAAAGGAGCTGGCATCTCACTCTCTTTGAATCTTCTTTATCATGCTAGGATTAGCAGGAAAAAGCAAAAAAATTCAGAATTGCACCTTGCAATGTGGAGATATTACTGTTTGTGCATTTACAATATTCATTGATTTTTGCCATTGAAAAACATGTTTTTCATATAACAGAAATGTTTGAAGCTACTGACTGAATGAAAGGAGCTGGCATATCACTCTCTTTGAATCTTCTTTATCATGCTAGGATTAACAGGAAAAAGCAAAAAATTTCAGAATTGCACCTTGAAATGTGGAGATATTACTGTTTGTGCATTTACAATATTCATTGATTTTTGCCATTGAAAAACGTCCAGAAATGTTTGAAGCTACTGACTGAATGAAAGGATCTGGCATCTCACTCTCTTTGAATCTTCTTTATCATGCTAGGATTAGCAGGAAAAAGCAAAAAATTTCAGAATTGCACCTTGCAATGTGGAGATATTACTGTTTGTGCATTTACAATATTCATTGATTTTTGCCATTGAAAAACGTCCAGAAATATTTGAAGCTACTGACTGAATGAAAGGAGCTGGCATCTCACTCTCTTTGAATCTTCTTTATCATGCTAGGATTAGCAGGAAAAAGCAAAAAATTTCAGAATTGCACCTTGCAATGTGGAGATATTACTGTTTGTGCATTTACAATATTCATTGATTTTTGCCATTGAAAAACATGTTTTTCATATACCAGAAATGTTTGAAGCTACTGACTGAATGAAAGGTGCTGGCATCTCACTCTCTTTGAATCTTCTTTATCATGCTAGGATTAACAGGAAAAAGCAAAAAATTTCAGAATTGCACCTTGCAATGTGGAGATATTACTGTTTGTGCATTTACAATATTCATTGATTTTTGCCATTGAAAAACATGTTTTTCATATACCAGAAATGTTTGAAGCTACTGACTGAATGAAAGGAGCTGGCATCTCACTCTCTTTGAATCTTCTTTATCATGCTACGATTAGCAGGAAAAAGCAAAAAATTACAGAATTGCACCTTGCAATGTGGAGATATTACTGTTTGTGCATTTACAATATTCATTGATTTTTGCCATTGAAAAACATCATGTTATTCATATACCAGAAATGTTTGAAGCTACTGACTGAATGAAAGGAGCTGGCATCTCACTCTCTTTGAATCTTCTTTATCAAGCTAGGATTAGCAGGAAAAAGCAAAAAATTTCAGAATTGCACCTTGCAATGTGGAGATATTACTGTTTGTGCATTTACAATATTCATTGATTTTTGCCATTGAAAAACGTCCAGAAATGTTTGAAGCTACTGACTGAATGAAAGGAGCTGGCATCTCACTCTCTTTGAATCTTCTTTATCATGCTAGGATTAGCAGGAAAAAGCAAAAAATTTCAGAATTGCATCTTGCAATGTGGAGATATTACTGTTTGTGCATTTACAATATTCATTGATTTTTGCCATTGAAAAACATGTTATTCATATACCAGAAATGTTTGAAGCTACTGACTGAATGAAAGGAGCTGGCATCTCACTCTCTTTGAATCTTCTTTATCATGCTAGGATTAGCAGGAAAAAGCAAAAAATTTCAGAATTGCACCTTGCAATGTGGAGATATTACTGTTTGTGCATTTACAATATTCATTGATTTTTGCCATTGAAAAACATGTTTTTCATATACCAGAAATGTTTGAAGCTACTGACTGAATGAAAGGAGCTGGCATCTCACTCTCTTTGAATCTTCTTTATCATGCTAGGATTAGCAGGAAAAAGCAAAAAATTTCAGAATTGCACCTTGCAATGTGGAGATATTACTGTTTGTGCATTTACAATATTCATTGATTTTTGCCATTGAAAAACATGTTCTTCATATACCAGAAATGTTTGAAGCTACTGACTGAATGAAAGGAGCTGGCATCTCACTCTCTTTGAATCTTCTTTATCATGCTAGGATTAGCAGGAAAAAGCAAAAAATTTCAGAATTGCACCTTGCAATGTGGAGATATTACTGTTTGTGCATTTACAATATTCATTGATTTTTGCCATTGAAAAACGTCCAGAAATGTTTGAAGCTACTGACTGAATGAAAGGAGCTGGCATCTCACTCTCTTTGAATCTTCTTTATCATGCTAGGATTAGCAGGAAAAAGCAAAAAATTTCAGAATTGCACCTTGCAATGTGGAGATATTACTGTTTGTGCATTTACAATATTCATTGATTTTTGCCATTGAAAAACATGTTTTTCATATACCAGAAATGTTTGAAGCTACTGACTGAATGAAAGGAGCTGGCATCTCACTCTCTTTGAATCTTCTTTATCATGCTAGGATTAGCAGGAAAAAGCAAAAAATTACAGAATTGCACCTTGCAATGTGGAGATATTACTGTTTGTGCATTTACAATATTCATTGATTTTTGCCATTGAAAAACATCATGTTATTCATATACCAGAAATGGTTGAAGCTACTGACTGAATGAAAGGAGCTGGCATCTCACTCTCTTTGAATCTTTTTTATCATGCTAGGATTAGCAGGAAAAAGCAAAAAATTTCAGAATTGCACCTTGCAATGTGGAGATATTACTGTTTGTGCATTTACAATATTCATTGATTTTTGCCATTGAAAAACGTCCAGAAATGTTTGAAGCTACTGACTGAATGAAAGGAGCTGGCATCTCACTCTCTTTGAATCTTCTTTATCATGCTAGGATTAGCAGGAAAAAGCAAAAAATTTCAGAATTGCATCTTGCAATGTGGAGATATTACTCTTTGTGCATTTACAATATTCATTGATTTTTGCCATTGAAAAACATGTTTTTCATATACCAGAAATGTTTGAAGCTACTGACTGAATGAAAGGAGCTGGCATCTCACTCTCTATGAATATTCTTTATCATGCTAGGATTAACAGGAAAAAGCAAAAAATTTCAGAATTGCACCTTGCAATGTGGAGATATTACTGTTTGTGCATTTACAATATTCATTGATTTTTGCCATTGAAAAACGTCCAGAAATGTTTGAAGCTACTGACTGAATGAAAGGAGCTGGCATCTCACTCTCTTTGAATCTTCTTTATCATGCTAGGATTAGCAGGAAAAAGCAAAAAATTTCAGAATTGCACCTTGCAATGTGGAGATATTACTGTTTGTGCATTTACAATATTCATTGATTTTTGCCATTGAAAAACATGTTTTTCATATACCAGAAATGTTTGAAGCTACTGACTGAATGAAAGGAGCTGGCATCTCACTCTCTTTGAATCTTCTTTATCATGCTAGGATTAGCAGGAAAAAGCAAAAAATTTCAGAATTGCACCTTGCAATGTGGAGATATTACTGTTTGTGCATTTACAATATTCATTGATTTTTGCCATTGAAAAACATGTTCTTCATATACCAGAAATGTTTGAAGCTACTGACTGAATGAAAGGAGCTGGCATCTCACTCTCTTTGAATCTTCTTTATCATGCTAGGATTAGCAGGAAAAAGCAAAAAATTTCAGAATTGCACCTTGCAATGTGGAGATATTACGGTTTGTGCATTTACAATATTCATTGATTTTTGCCATTGAAAAACATGTTTTTCATATACCAGAAATGTTTGAAGCTACTGACTGAATGAAAGGAGCTGGCATCTCACTCTCTTTGAATCTTCTTTATCATGCTAGGATTAGCAGGAAAAAGCAAAAAATTTCAGAATTGCACCTTGCAATGTGGAGATATTACTGTTTGTGCATTTACAATATTCATTGATTTTTGCCATTGAAAAACATGTTTTTCATATAACAGAAATGTTTGAAGCTACTGACTGAATGAAAGGAGCTGGCATCTCACTCTCTTTGAATCTTCTTTATCATGCTAGGATTAACAGGAAAAAGCAAAAAATTTCAGAATTGCACCTTGCAATGTGGAGATATTACTGTTTGTGCATTTACAATATTCATTGATTTTTGCCATTGAAAAACGTCCAGAAATGTTTGAAGCTACTGACTGAATGAAAGGATCTGGCATCTCACTCTCTTTGAATCTTCTTTATCATGCTAGGATTAGCAGGAAAAAGCAAAAAATTTCAGAATTGCACCTTGCAATGTGGAGATATTACTGTTTGTGCATTTACAATATTCATTGATTTTTGCCATTGAAAAACGTCCAGAAATATTTGAAGCTACTGACTGAATGAAAGGAGCTGGAATCTCACTCTCTTTGAATCTTCTTTATCATGCTAGGATTAGCAGGAAAAAGCAAAAAATTTCAGAATTGCACCTTGCAATGTGGAGATATTACTGTTTGTGCATTTACAATATTCATTGATTTTTGCCATTGAAAAACATGTTTTTCATATACCAGAAATGTTTGAAGCTACTGACTGAATGAAAGGTGCTGGCATCTCACTCTCTTTGAATCTTCTTTATCATGCTAGGATTAACAGGAAAAAGCAAAAAATTTCAGAATTGCACCTTGCAATGTGGAGATATTACTGTTTGTGCATTTACAATATTCATTGATTTTTGCCATTGAAAAACATGTTTTTCATATACCAGAAATGTTTGAAGCTACTGACTGAATGAAAGGAGCTGGCATCTCACTCTCTTTGAATCTTCTTTATCATGCTAGGATTAGCAGGAAAAAGCAAAAAATTACAGAATTGCACCTTGCAATGTGGAGATATTACTGTTTGTGCATTTACAATATTCATTGATTTTTGCCATTGAAAAACATCATGTTATTCATATACCAGAAATGTTTGAAGCTACTGACTGAATGAAAGGAGCTGGCATCTCACTCTCTTTGAATCTTCTTTATCAAGCTAGGATTAGCAGGAAAAAGCAAAAAATTTCAGAATTGCACCTTGCAATGTGGAGATATTACTGTTTGTGCATTTACAATATTCATTGATTTTTGCCATTGAAAAACGTCCAGAAATGTTTGAAGCTACTGACTGAATGAAAGGAGCTGGCATCTCACTCTCTTTGAATCTTCTTTATCATGCTAGGATTAGCAGGAAAAAGCAAAAAATTTCAGAATTGCACCTTGCAATGTGGAGATATTACTGTTTGTGCATTTACAATATTCATTGATTTTTGCCATTGAAAAACATGTTTTTCATATACCAGAAATGTTTGAAGCTACTGACTGAATGAAAGGAGCTGGCATCTCACTCTCTTTGAATCTTCTTTATCATGCTAGGATTAGCAGGAAAAAGCAAAACATTTCAGAATTGCACCTTGCAATGTGGAGATATTACTGTTTGTGCATTTACAATATTCATTGATTTTTGCCAGTGAAAAACATGTTTTTCATATACCAGAAATGTTTGAAGCTACTGACTGAATGAAAGGAGCTGGCATCTCACTCTCTTTGAATCTTCTTTATCATGCTAGGATTAACAGGAAAAAGCAAAAAATTTCAGAATTGCACCTTGCAATGTGGAGATATTACTGTTTGTGCATTTACAATATTCATTGATTTTTGCCATTGAAAAACGTCCAGAAATGTTTGAAGCTACTGACTGAATGAAAGGAGCTGGCATCTCACTCTCTTTGAATCTTCTTTATCATGCTAGGATTAGCAGGAAAAAGCAAAAAATTTCAGAATTGCACCTTGCAATGTGGAGATATTACTGTTTGTGCATTTACAATATTCATTGATTTTTGCCATTGAAAAACGTCCAGAAATGTTTGAAGCTACTGACTGAATGAAAGGAGCTGGCATCTCACTCTCTTTGAATCTTCTTTATCATGCTAGGATTAGCAGGAAAAAGCAAAAAATTTCAGAATTGCATCTTGCAATGTGGAGATATTACTGTTTGTGCATTTACAATATTCATTGATTTTTGCCATTGAAAAACATGTTATTCATATACCAGAAGTGTTTGAAGCTACTGACTGAATGAAAGGAGCTGGCATCTCACTCTCTTTGAATCTTCTTTATCATGCTAGGATTAGCAGGAAAAAGCAAAAAATTTCAGAATTTCACCTTTCAATATGGAGATATTACTGTTTGTGCATTTACAATATTCATTGATTTTTGCCATTGAAAAACATGTTTTTCATATACCAGAAATGTTTGAAGCTACTGACTGAATGAAAGGAGCTGGCATCTCACTCTCTTTGAATCTTCTTTATCATGCTAGGATTAACAGGAAAAAGCAAAAAATTTCAGAATTGCACCTTGCAATGTGGAGATATTACTGTTTGTGCATTTACAATATTCATTGATTTTTGCCATTGAAAAACGTCCAGAAATGTTTGAAGCTACTGACTGAATGAAAGGAGCTGGCATCTCACTCTCTTTGAATCTTCTTTATCATGCTAGGATTAGCAGGAAAAAGCAAAAAATTACAGAATTGCACCTTGCAATGTGGAGATATTACTGTTTGTGCATTTACAATATTCATTGATTTTTGCCATTGAAAAACATCATGTTATTCATATACCAGAAATGTTTGAAGCTACTGACTGAATGAAAGGAGCTGGCATCTCACTCTCTTTGAATCTTCTTTATCATGCTAGGATTAGCAGGAAAAAGCAAAAAATTTCAGAATTGCACCTTGCAATGTGGAGATATTACTGTTTGTGCATTTACAATATTCATTGATTTTTGCCATTGAAAAACGTCCAGAAATGTTTGAAGCTACTGACTGAATGAAAGGAGCTGGCATCTCACTCTCTTTGAATCTTCTTTATCATGCTAGGATTAGCAGGAAAAAGCAAAAAATTTCAGAATTGCATCTTGCAATGTGGAGATATTACTGTTTGTGCATTTACAATATTCATTGATTTTTGCCATTGAAAAACATGTTATTCATATACCAGAAATGTTTGAAGCTACTGACTGAATGAAAGGAGCTGGCATCTCACTCTCTTTGAATCTTCTTTATCATGCTAGGATTAGCAGGAAAAAGCAAAAAATTTCAGAATTGCACCTTGCAATATGGAGATATTACTGTTTGTGCATTTACAATATTCATTGATTTTTGCCATTGAAAAACATGTTTTTCATATACCAGAAATGTTTGAAGCTACTGACTGAATGAAAGGAGCTGGCATCTCACTCTCTTTGAATCTTCTTTATCATGCTAGGATTAACAGGAAAAAGCAAAAAATTTCAGAATTGCACCTTGCAATGTGGAGATATTACTGTTTGTGCATTTACAATATTCATTGATTTTTGCCATTGAAAAACGTCCAGAAATGTTTGAAGCTACTGACTGAATGAAAGGAGCTGGCATCTCACTCTCTTTGAATCTTCTTTATCATGCTAGGATTAGCAGGAAAAAGCAAAAAATTTCAGAATTGCACCTTGCAATGTGGAGATATTACTGTTTGTGCATTTACAATATTCATTGATTTTTGCCATTGAAAAACATGTTTTTCATATACCAGAAATGTTTGAAGCTACTGACTGAATGAAAGGAGCTGGCATCTCACTCTCTTTGAATCTTCTTTATCATGCTAGGATTAGCAGGAAAAAGCAAAAAATTTCAGAATTGCACCTTGCAATGTGGAGATATTACTGTTTGTGCATTTACAATATTCATTGATTTTTGCCATTGAAAAACATGTTTTTCATATACCAGAAATGTTTGAAGCTACTGACTGAATGAAAGGAGCTGGCATCTCACTCTCTTTGAATCTTCTTTATCATGCTAGGATTAACAGGAAAAAGCAAAAAATTTCAGAATTGCACCTTGCAATGTGGAGATATTACTGTTTGTGCATTTACAATATTCATTGATTTTTGCCATTGAAAAACGTCCAGAAATGTTTGAAGCTACTGACTGAATGAAAGGAGCTGGCATCTCACTCTCTTTGAATCTTCTTTATCATGCTAGGATTAGCAGGAAAAAGCAAAAAATTTCAGAATTGCACCTTGCAATGTGGAGATATTACTGTTTGTGCATTTACAATATTCATTGATTTTTGCCATTGAAAAACATGTTTTTCATATACCAGAAATGTTTGAAGCTACTGAATGAATGAAAGGAGCTGGCATCTCACTCTCTTTGAATCTTCTTTATCATGCTAGGATTAGCAGGAAAAAGCAAAAAATTTCAGAATTGCACCTTGCAATGTGGAGATATTACTGTTTGTGCATTTACAATATTCATTGATTTTTGCCATTGAAAAACATCATGTTATTCATATACCAGAAATGTTTGAAGCTACTGACTGAATGAAAGGAGCTGGCATCTCACTCTCTTTGAATCTTCTTTATCATGCTAGGATTAGCAGGAAAAAGCAAAAAATTTCAGAATTGCACCTTGCAATGTGGAGATATTACTGTTTGTGCATTTACAATATTCATTGATTTTTGCCATTGAAAAACATGTTTTTCATATACCAGAAATGTTTGTAGCTACTGACTGAATGAAAGGAGCTGGCATCTCACTCTCTTTGAATCTTCTTTATCATGCTAGGATTAGCAGGAAAAAGCAAAAAATTTCAGAATTGCACCTTGCAATGGGGAGATATTACTGTTTGTGCATTTACAATATTCATTGATTTTTGCCATTGAAAAACATGTTTTTCATATACCAGAAATGTTTGAAGCTACTGACTGAATGAAAGGAGCTGGCATCTCACTCTCTTTGAATCTTCTTTATCATGCTAGGATTAGCAGGAAAAAGCAAAAAATTTCAGAATTGCACCTTGCAATGTGGAGATATTACTGTTTGTGCATTTACAATATTCATTGATTTTTGCCATTGAAAAACATGTTTTTCATATACCAGAAATGTTTGAAGCTACTGACTGAATGAAAGGAGTTGGCATCTCACTCTCTTTGAATCTTCTTTATCATGCTAGGATTAGCAGGAAAAAGCAAAAAATTTCAGAATTGCACCTTGCAATGTGGAGATATTACGGTTTGTGCATTTACAATATTCATTGATTTTTGCCATTGAAAAACATGTTTTTCATATACCAGAAATGTTTGAAGCTACTGACTGAATGAAAGGAGCTGGCATCTCACTCTCTTTGAATCTTCTTTATCATGCTAGGATTAGCAGGAAAAAGCAAAAAATTTCAGAATTGCACCTTGCAATGTGGAGATATTACTGTTTGTGCATTTACAATATTCATTGATTTTTGCCATTGAAAAACATGTTTTTCATATACCAGAAATGTTTGAAGCTACTGACTGAATGAAAGGAGCTGGCATCTCACTCTCTTTGAATCTTCTTTATCATGCTAGGATTAACAGGAAAAAGCAAAAAATTTCAGAATTGCACCTTGCAATGTGGAGATATTACTGTTTGTGCATTTACAATATTCATTGATTTTTGCCATTGAAAAACATGTTTTTCATATACCAGAAATGTTTGAAGCTACTGACTGAATGAAAGGAGCTGGCATCTCACTCTCTTTGAATCTTCTTTATCATGCTAGGATTAGCAGGAAAAAGCAAAAAATTTCAGAATTGCACCTTGCAATGTGGAGATATTACTGTTTGTGCATTTACAATATTCATTGATTTTTGCCATTGAAAAACATGTTTTTCATATACCAGAAATGTTTGAAGCTACTGACTGAATGAAAGGAGCTAGCATCTCACTCTCTTTGAATCTTCTTTATCATGCTAGGATTAACAGGAAAAAGCAAAAAATTTCAGAATTGCATCTTGCAATGTGGAGATATTACTGTTTGTGCATTTACAATATTCATTGATTTTTGCCATTGAAAAACATGTTATTCATATACCAGAAATGTTTGAAGCTACTGACTGAATGAAAGGAGCTGGCATCTCACTCTCTTTGAATCTTCTTTATCATGCTAGGATTAGCAGGAAAAAGCAAAAAATTTCAGAATTGCACCTTGCAATGTGGAGATATTACTGTTTGTGCATTTACAATATTCATTGATTTTTGCCATTGAAAAACATGTTTTTCATATACCAGAAATGTTTGAAGCTACTGACTGAATGAAAGGAGCTGGCATCTCACTCTCTTTTAATCTTCTTTATCATTCTAGGATTAGCAGGAAAAAGCAAAAAATTTCATAATTGCACCTTGCAATGTGGAGATATTACTGTTTGTGCATTTACAATATTCATTGATTTTTGCCATTGAAAAACATGTTTTTCATATACCAGAAATGTTTGAAGCTACTGACTGTATGAAAGGAGCTGGCATCTCACTCTCTTTGAATCTTCTTTATCATGCTAGGATTAACAGGAAAAAGCAAAAAATTTCAGAATTGCACCTTGCAATGTGGAGATATTACTGTTTGTGCATTTACAATATTCATTGATTTTTGCCATTGAAAAACGTCCAGAAATGTTTGAAGCTACTGACTGAATGAAAGGAGCTGGCATCTCACTCTCTTTGAATCTTCTTTATCATGCTAGGATTAGCAGGAAAAAGCAAAAAATTTCAGAATTGCACCTTGCAATGTGGAGATATTACTGTTTGTGCATTTACAATATTCATTGATTTTTGCCAGTGAAAAACATGTTTTTCATATACCAGAAATGTTTGAAGCCACTGACTGAATGAAAGGAGCTGGCATCTCACTCTCTTTGAATCTTCTTTATCATGCTAGGATTAACAGGAAAAAGCAAAAAATTTCAGAATTGCACCTTGCAATGTGGAGATATTACTGTTTGTGCATTTACAATATTCATTGATTTTTGCCATTGAAAAACGTCCAGAAATGTTTGAAGCTACTGACTGAATGAAAGGAGCTGGCATCTCACTCTCTTTGAATCTTCTTTATCATGCTTGGATTAGCAGGAAAAAGCAAAAAATTTCAGAATTGCACCTTGCAATGTGGAGATATTACTGTTTGTGCATTTACAATATTCATTGATTTTTGCCATTGAAAAACGTCCAGAAATGTTTGAAGCTACTGACTGAATGAAAGGAGCTGGCATCTCACTCTCTTTGAATCTTCTTTATCATGCTAGGATTAGCAGGAAAAAGCAAAAAATTTCAGAATTGCATCTTGCAATGTGGAGATATTACTGTTTGTGCATTTACAATATTCATTGATTTTTGCAATTGAAAAACATGTTATTCATATACCAGAAATGTTTGAAGCTACTGACTGAATGAAAGGAGCTGGCATCTCACTCTCTTTGAATCTTCTTTATCATGCTAGGATTAGCAGGAAAAAGCAAAGAATTTCAGAATTGCACCTTGCAATATGGAGATATTACTGTTTGTGCATTTACAATATTCATTGATTTTTGCCATTGAAAAACGTCCAGAAATGTTTGAAGCTACTGACTGAATGAAAGGAGCTGGCATCTCACTCTCTTTGAATCTTCTTTATCATGCTAGGATTAGCAGGAAAAAGCAAAGAATTTCAGAATTGCACCTTGCAATATGGAGATATTACTGTTTGTGCATTTACAATATTCATTGATTTTTGCCAGTGAAAAACATGTTTTTCATATACCAGAAATGTTTGAAGCCACTGACTGAATGAAAGGAGCTGGCATCTCACTCTCTTTGAATCTTCTTTATCATGCTAGGATTAACAGGAAAAAGCAAAAAATTTCAGAATTGCACCTTGCAATGTGGAGATATTACTGTTTGTGCATTTACAATATTCATTGATTTTTGCCATTGAAAAACGTCCAGAAATGTTTGAAGCTACTGACTGAATGAAAGGAGCTGGCATCTCACTCTCTTTGAATCTTCTTTATCATGCTTGGATTAGCAGGAAAAAGCAAAAAATTTCAGAATTGCACCTTGCAATGTGGAGATATTACTGTTTGTGCATTTACAATATTCATTGATTTTTGCCATTGAAAAACGTCCAGAAATGTTTGAAGCTACTGACTGAATGAAAGGAGCTGGCATCTCACTCTCTTTGAATCTTCTTTATCATGCTAGGATTAGCAGGAAAAAGCAAAAAATTTCAGAATTGCATCTTGCAATGTGGAGATATTACTGTTTGTGCATTTACAATATTCATTGATTTTTGCAATTGAAAAACATGTTATTCATATACCAGAAATGTTTGAAGCTACTGACTGAATGAAAGGAGCTGGCATCTCACTCTCTTTGAATCTTCTTTATCATGCTAGGATTAGCAGGAAAAAGCAAAGAATTTCAGAATTGCACCTTGCAATATGGAGATATTACTGTTTGTGCATTTACAATATTCATTGATTTTTGCCATTGAAAAACATGTTTTTCATATACCAGAAATGTTTGAAGCTACTGACTGAATGAAAGGAGCTGGCATCTCACTCTCTTTGAATCTTTTTTATCATGCTAGGATTAACAGGAAAAAGCAAAAAATTTCAGAATTGCACCTTGCAATGTGGAGATATTAGTTTGTGCATTTACAATATTCATTGATTTTTGCCATTGAAAAACGTCCAGAAATGTTTGAAGCTACTGACTGAATGAAAGGAGCTGGCATCTCACTCTCTTTGAATCTTCTTTATCATGCTAGGATTAGCAGGAAAAAGCAAAAAATTTCAGAATTGCACCTTGCAATGTGGAGATATTACTGTTTGTGCATTTACAATATTCATTGATTTTTGCCATTGAAAAACATGTTTTTCATATACCAGAAATGTTTGAAGCTACTGACTGAATGAAAGGAGCTGGCATCTCACTCTCTTTGAATCTTCTTTATCATGCTAGGATTAGCAGGAAAAAGCAAAAAATTTCAGAATTGCACCTTGCAATGTGGAGATATTACTGTTTGGCATTTACAATATTCATTGATTTTTGCCATTGAAAAACATGTTTTTCATATACCAGAAATGTTTGAAGCTACTGACTGAATGAAAGGAGCTGGCATCTCACTCTCTTTGAATCTTCTTTATCATGCTAGGATTAGCAGGAAAAAGCAAAACATTTCAGAATTGCACCTTGCAATGTGGAGATATTACTGTTTGTGCATTTACAATATTCATTGATTTTTGCCATTGAAAAACATGTTTTTCATATACCAGAAATGTTTGAAGCTACTGACTGAATGAAAGGTTTTGGCATCTCACTCTCTTTGAATCTTCTTTATCATGCTAGGATTAACAGGAAAAAGCAAAAAATTTCAGAATTGCACCTTGCAATGTGGAGATATTACTGTTTGTGCATTTACAATATTCATTGATTTTTGCCATTGAAAAACATGTTTTTCATATACCAGAAATGTTTGAAGCTACTGACTGAATGAAAGGAGCTGGCATCTCACTCTCTTTGAATCTTCTTTATCATGCTAGGATTAGCAGGAAAAAGCAAAAAAATTCAGAATTGCACCTTGCAATGTGGAGATATTACTGTTTGTGCATTTACAATATTCATTGATTTTTGCCATTGAAAAACATGTTTTTCATATACCAGAAATGTTTGAAGCTACTGACTGAATGAAAGGAGCTGGCATCTCACTCTCTTTGAATCTTTTTTATCATGCTAGGATTAACAGGAAAAAGCAAAAAATTTCAGAATTGCACCTTGCAATGTGGAGATATTAGTTTGTGCATTTACAATATTCATTGATTTTTGCCATTGAAAAACGTCCAGAAATGTTTGAAGCTACTGACTGAATGAAAGGAGCTGGCATCTCACTCTCTTTGAATCTTCTTTATCATGCTAGGATTAGCAGGAAAAAGCAAAAAATTTCAGAATTGCACCTTGCAATGTGGAGATATTACTGTTTGTGCATTTACAATATTCATTGATTTTTGCCATTGAAAAACATGTTTTTCATATACCAGAAATGTTTGAAGCTACTGACTGAATGAAAGGAGCTGGCATCTCACTCTCTTTGAATCTTCTTTATCATGCTAGGATTAGCAGGAAAAAGCAAAAAATTTCAGAATTGCACCTTGCAATGTGGAGATATTACTGTTTGTGCATTTACAATATTCATTGATTTTTGCCATTGAAAAACATGTTTTTCATATACCAGAAATGTTTGAAGCTACTGACTGAATGAAAGGTGCTGGCATCTCACTCTCTTTGAATCTTCTTTATCATGCTAGGATTAGCAGGAAAAAGCAAAAAATTTCAGAATTGCACCTTGCAATGTGGAGATATTACAGTTTGTGCATTTACAATATTCATTGATTTTTGCCATTGAAAAACATGTTTTTCATATACCAGAAATGTTTGAAGCTACTGACTGAATGAAAGGAGCTGGCATCTCACTCTCTTTGAATCTTCTTTATCATGCTAGGATTAGCAGGAAAAAGCAAAAAATTTCAGAATTGCACCTTGCAATGTGGAGATATTACTGTTTGTGCATTTACAATACTCATTGATTTTTGCCATTGAAAAACATGTTTTTCATATACCAGAAATGTTTGAAGCTACTGACTGAATGAAAGGAGCTGGCATCTCACTCTCTTTGAATCTTCTTTATCATGCTAGGATTAACAGGAAAAAGCAAAAAATTTCAGAATTGCACCTTGCAATGTGGAGATATTACTGTTTGTGCATTTACAATATTCATTGATTTTTGCCATTGAAAAACGTCCAGAAATGTTTGAAGCTACTGACTGAATGAAAGGATCTGGCATCTCACTCTCTTTGAATCTTCTTTATCATGCTAGGATTAGCAGGAAAAAGCAAAAAATTTCAGAATTGCATCTTGCAATGTGGAGATATTACTGTTTGTGCATTTACAATATTCATTGATTTTTGCCATTGAAAAACATGTTATTCATATACCAGAAATGTTTGAAGCTACTGACTGAATGAAAGGAGCTGGCATCTCACTCTCTTTGAATCTTCTTTATCATGCTAGGATTAGCAGGAAAAAGCAAAAAATTTCAGAATTGCACCTTGCAATGTGGAGATATTACTGTTTGTGCATTTACAATATTCATTGATTTTTGCCATTGAAAAACATGTTTTTCATATACCAGAAATGTTTGAAGCTACTGACTGAATGAAAGGAGCTGGCATCTCACTCTCTTTTAATCTTCTTTATCATTCTAGGATTAACAGGAAAAAGCAAAAAATTTCATAATTGCACCTTGCAATGTGGAGATATTACTGTTTGTGCATTTACAATATTCATTGATTTTGCCATTGAAAAACATGTTTTTCATATACCAGAAATGTTTGAAGCTACTGACTGAATGAAAGGAGCTGGCATCTCACTCTCTTTGAATCTTCTTTATCATGCTAGGATTAGCAGGAAAAAGCAAAAAATTTCAGAATTGCACCTTGCAATGTGGAGATATTACTGTTTGTGCATTTACAATATTCATTGATTTTTGCCATTGAAAAACATGTTTTTCATATACCAGAAATGTTTGAAGCTACTGACTGAATGAAAGGAGCTGGCATCTCACTCTCTTTGAATCTTCTTTATCATGCTAGGATTAACAGGAAAAAGCAAAAAATTTCAGAATTGCACCTTGCAATGTGGAGATATTACTGTTTGTGCATTTACAATATTCATTGATTTTTGCCATTGAAAAACGTCCAGAAATGTTTGAAGCTACTGACTGAATGAAAGGAGCTGGCATCTCACTCTCTTTGAATCTTCTTTATCATGCTAGGATTAGCAGGAAAAAGCAAAAAATTTCAGAATTGCACCTTGCAATGTGGAGATATTACTGTTTGTGCATTTACAATATTCATTGATTTTTGCCAGTGAAAAACATGTTTTTCATATACCAGAAATGTTTGAAGCCACTGACTGAATGAAAGGAGCTGGCATCTCACTCTCTTTGAATCTTCTTTATCATGCTAGGATTAACAGGAAAAAGAAAAAATTTCAGAAATGCACCTTGCAATGTGGAGATATTACTGTTTGTGCATTTACAATATTCATTGATTTTTGCCATTGAAAAACGTCCAGAAATGTTTGAAGCTACTGACTGAATGAAAGGAGCTGGCATCTCACTCTCTTTGAATCTTCTTTATCATGCTAGGATTAGCAGGAAAAAGCAAAAAATTTCAGAATTGCACCTTGCAATGTGGAGATATTACTGTTTGTGCATTTACAATATTCATTGATTTTTGCCAGTGAAAAACATGTTTTTCATTTACCAGAAATGTTTGAAGCCACTGACTGAATGAAAGGAGCTGGCATCTCACTCTCTTTGAATCTTCTTTATCATGCTAGGATTAACAGGAAAAAGCAAAAAATTTCAGAATTGCACCTTGCAATGTGGAGATATTACTGTTTGTGCATTTACAATATTCATTGATTTTTGCCATTGAAAAACGTCCAGAAATGTTTGAAGCTACTGACTGAATGAAAGGAGCTGGCATCTCACTCTCTTTGAATCTTCTTTATCATGCTTGGATTAGCAGGAAAAAGCAAAAAATTTCAGAATTGCACCTTGCAATGTGGAGATATTACTGTTTGTGCATTTACAATATTCATTGATTTTTGCCATTGAAAAACGTCCAGAAATGTTTGAAGCTACTGACTGAATGAAAGGAGCTGGCATCTCACTCTCTTTGAATCTTCTTTATCATGCTAGGATTAGCAGGAAAAAGCAAAAAATTTCAGAATTGCATCTTGCAATGTGGAGATATTACTGTTTGTGCATTTACAATATTCATTGATTTTTGCCATTGAAAAACATGTTATTCATATACCAGAAATGTTTGAAGCTACTGACTGAATGAAAGGAGCTGGCATCTCACTCTCTTTGAATCTTCTTTATCATGCTAGGATTAGCAGGAAAAAGCAAAGAATTTCAGAATTGCACCTTGCAATATGGAGATATTACTGTTTGTGCATTTACAATATTCATTGATTTTTGCCATTGAAAAACATGTTTTTCATATACCAGAAATGTTTGAAGCTACTGACTGAATGAAAGGAGCTGGCATCTCACTCTCTTTGAATCTTTTTTATCATGCTAGGATTAACAGGAAAAAGCAAAAAATTTCAGAATTGCACCTTGCAATGTGGAGATATTAGTTTGTGCATTTACAATATTCATTGATTTTTGCCATTGAAAAACGTCCAGAAATGTTTGAAGCTACTGACTGAATGAAAGGAGCTGGCATCTCACTCTCTTTGAATCTTCTTTATCATGCTAGGATTAGCAGGAAAAAGCAAAAAATTTCAGAATTGCACCTTGCAATGTGGAGATATTACTGTTTGTGCATTTACAATATTCATTGATTTTTGCCATTGAAAAACATGTTTTTCATATACCAGAAATGTTTGAAGCTACTGACTGAATGAAAGGAGCTGGCATCTCACTCTCTTTGAATCTTCTTTATCATGCTAGGATTAGCAGGAAAAAGCAAAAAATTTCAGAATTGCACCTTGCAATGTGGAGATATTACTGTTTGTGCATTTACAATATTCATTGATTTTTGCCATTGAAAAACATGTTTTTCATATACCAGAAATGTTTGAAGCTACTGACTGAATGAAAGGAGCTGGCATCTCACTCTCTTTGAATCTTCTTTATCATGCTAGGATTAGCAGGAAAAAGCAAAAAATTTCAGAATTGCACCTTGCAATGTGGAGATATTACTGTTTGTGCATTTACAATATTCATTGATTTTTGCCAGTGAAAAACATGTTTTTCATTTACCAGAAATGTTTGAAGCCACTGACTGAATGAAAGGAGCTGGCATCTCACTCTCTTTGAATCTTCTTTATCATGCTAGGATTAACAGGAAAAAGCAAAAAATTTCAGAATTGCACCTTGCAATGTGGAGATATTACTGTTTGTGCATTTACAATATTCATTGATTTTTGCCATTGAAAAACGTCCAGAAATGTTTGAAGCTACTGACTGAATGAAAGGAGCTGGCATCTCACTCTCTTTGAATCTTCTTTATCATGCTTGGATTAGCAGGAAAAAGCAAAAAATTTCAGAATTGCACCTTGCAATGTGGAGATATTACTGTTTGTGCATTTACAATATTCATTGATTTTTGCCATTGAAAAACGTCCAGAAATGTTTGAAGCTACTGACTGAATGAAAGGAGCTGGCATCTCACTCTCTTTGAATCTTCTTTATCATGCTAGGATTAGCAGGAAAAAGCAAAAAATTTCAGAATTGCATCTTGCAATGTGGAGATATTACTGTTTGTGCATTTACAATATTCATTGATTTTTGCCATTGAAAAACATGTTATTCATATACCAGAAATGTTTGAAGCTACTGACTGAATGAAAGGAGCTGGCATCTCACTCTCTTTGAATCTTCTTTATCATGCTAGGATTAGCAGGAAAAAGCAAAGAATTTCAGAATTGCACCTTGCAATATGGAGATATTACTGTTTGTGCATTTACAATATTCATTGATTTTTGCCATTGAAAAACATGTTTTTCATATACCAGAAATGTTTGAAGCTACTGACTGAATGAAAGGAGCTGGCATCTCACTCTCTTTGAATCTTTTTTATCATGCTAGGATTAACAGGAAAAAGCAAAAAATTTCAGAATTGCACCTTGCAATGTGGAGATATTAGTTTGTGCATTTACAATATTCATTGATTTTTGCCATTGAAAAACGTCCAGAAATGTTTGAAGCTACTGACTGAATGAAAGGAGCTGGCATCTCACTCTCTTTGAATCTTCTTTATCATGCTAGGATTAGCAGGAAAAAGCAAAAAATTTCAGAATTGCACCTTGCAATGTGGAGATATTACTGTTTGTGCATTTACAATATTCATTGATTTTTGCCATTGAAAAACATGTTTTTCATATACCAGAAATGTTTGAAGCTACTGACTGAATGAAAGGAGCTGGCATCTCACTCTCTTTGAATCTTCTTTATCATGCTAGGATTAGCAGGAAAAAGCAAAAAATTTCAGAATTGCACCTTGCAATGTGGAGATATTACTGTTTGTGCATTTACAATATTCATTGATTTTTGCCATTGAAAAACATGTTTTTCATATACCAGAAATGTTTGAAGCTACTGACTGAATGAAAGGAGCTGGCATCTCACTCTCTTTGAATCTTCTTTATCATGCTAGGATTAGCAGGAAAAAGCAAAACATTTCAGAATTGCACCTTGCAATGTGGAGATATTACTGTTTGTGCATTTACAATATTCATTGATTTTTGCCATTGAAAAACATGTTTTTCATATACCAGAAATGTTTGAAGCTACTGACTGAATGAAAGGTTTTGGCATCTCACTCTCTTTGAATCTTCTTTATCATGCTAGGATTAACAGGAAAAAGCAAAAAATTTCAGAATTGCACCTTGCAATGTGGAGATATTACTGTTTGTGCATTTACAATATTCATTGATTTTTGCCATTGAAAAACATGTTTTTCATATACCAGAAATGTTTGAAGCTACTGACTGAATGAAAGGAGCTGGCATCTCACTCTCTTTGAATCTTCTTTATCATGCTAGGATTAGCAGGAAAAAGCAAAAAAATTCAGAATTGCACCTTGCAATGTGGAGATATTACTGTTTGTGCATTTACAATATTCATTGATTTTTGCCATTGAAAAACATGTTTTTCATATACCAGAAATGTTTGAAGCTACTGACTGAATGAAAGGAGCTGGCATCTCACTCTCTTTGAATCTTTTTTATCATGCTAGGATTAACAGGAAAAAGCAAAAAATTTCAGAATTGCACCTTGCAATGTGGAGATATTAGTTTGTGCATTTACAATATTCATTGATTTTTGCCATTGAAAAACGTCCAGAAATGTTTGAAGCTACTGACTGAATGAAAGGAGCTGGCATCTCACTCTCTTTGAATCTTCTTTATCATGCTAGGATTAGCAGGAAAAAGCAAAAAATTTCAGAATTGCACCTTGCAATGTGGAGATATTACTGTTTGTGCATTTACAATATTCATTGATTTTTGCCATTGAAAAACATGTTTTTCATATACCAGAAATGTTTGAAGCTACTGACTGAATGAAAGGAGCTGGCATCTCACTCTCTTTGAATCTTCTTTATCATGCTAGGATTAGAAGGAAAAAGCAAAAAATTTCAGAATTGCACCTTGCAATGTGGAGATATTACTGTTTGTGCATTTACAATATTCATTGATTTTTGCCATTGAAAAACATGTTTTTCATATACCAGAAATGTTTGAAGCTACTGACTGAATGAAAGGTGCTGGCATCTCACTCTCTTTGAATCTTCTTTATCATGCTAGGATTAGCAGGAAAAAGCAAAAAATTTCAGAATTGCACCTTGCAATGTGGAGATATTACAGTTTGTGCATTTACAATATTCATTGATTTTTGCCATTGAAAAACATGTTTTTCATATACCAGAAATGTTTGAAGCTACTGACTGAATGAAAGGAGCTGGCATCTCACTCTCTTTGAATCTTCTTTATCATGCTAGGATTAGCAGGAAAAAGCAAAAAATTTCAGAATTGCACCTTGCAATGTGGAGATATTACTGTTTGTGCATTTACAATATTCATTGATTTTTGCCATTGAAAAACATGTTTTTCATATACCAGAAATGTTTGAAGCTACTGACTGAATGAAAGGAGCTGGCATCTCACTCTCTTTGAATCTTCTTTATCATGCTAGGATTAACAGGAAAAAGCAAAAAATTTCAGAATTGCACCTTGCAATGTGGAGATATTACTGTTTGTGCATTTACAATATTCATTGATTTTTGCCATTGAAAAACGTCCAGAAATGTTTGAAGCTACTGACTGAATGAAAGGATCTGGCATCTCACTCTCTTTGAATCTTCTTTATCATGCTAGGATTAGCAGGAAAAAGCAAAAAATTTCAGAATTGCATCTTGCAATGTGGAGATATTACTGTTTGTGCATTTACAATATTCATTGATTTTTGCCATTGAAAAACATGTTATTCATATACCAGAAATGTTTGAAGCTACTGACTGAATGAAAGGAGCTGGCATCTCACTCTCTTTGAATCTTCTTTATCATGCTAGGATTAGCAGGAAAAAGCAAAAAATTTCAGAATTGCACCTTGCAATGTGGAGATATTACTGTTTGTGCATTTACAATATTCATTGATTTTTGCCATTGAAAAACATGTTTTTCATATACCAGAAATGTTTGAAGCTACTGACTGAATGAAAGGAGCTGGCATCTCACTCTCTTTTAATCTTCTTTATCATTCTAGGATTAACAGGAAAAAGCAAAAAATTTCATAATTGCACCTTGCAATGTGGAGATATTACTGTTTGTGCATTTACAATATTCATTGATTTTGCCATTGAAAAACATGTTTTTCATATACCAGAAATGTTTGAAGCTACTGACTGAATGAAAGGAGCTGGCATCTCACTCTCTTTGAATCTTCTTTATCATGCTAGGATTAGCAGGAAAAAGCAAAAAATTTCAGAATTGCACCTTGCAATGTGGAGATATTACTGTTTGTGCATTTACAATATTCATTGATTTTTGCCATTGAAAAACATGTTTTTCATATACCAGAAATGTTTGAAGCTACTGACTGAATGAAAGGAGCTGGCATCTCACTCTCTTTGAATCTTCTTTATCATGCTAGGATTAACAGGAAAAAGCAAAAAATTTCAGAATTGCACCTTGCAATGTGGAGATATTACTGTTTGTGCATTTACAATATTCATTGATTTTTGCCATTGAAAAACGTCCAGAAATGTTTGAAGCTACTGACTGAATGAAAGGAGCTGGCATCTCACTCTCTTTGAATCTTCTTTATCATGCTAGGATTAGCAGGAAAAAGCAAAAAATTTCAGAATTGCACCTTGCAATGTGGAGATATTACTGTTTGTGCATTTACAATATTCATTGATTTTTGCCAGTGAAAAACATGTTTTTCATATACCAGAAATGTTTGAAGCCACTGACTGAATGAAAGGAGCTGGCATCTCACTCTCTTTGAATCTTCTTTATCATGCTAGGATTAACAGGAAAAAGCAAAAAATTTCAGAAATGCACCTTGCAATGTGGAGATATTACTGTTTGTGCATTTACAATATTCATTGATTTTTGCCATTGAAAAACGTCCAGAAATGTTTGAAGCTACTGACTGAATGAAAGGAGCTGGCATCTCACTCTCTTTGAATCTTCTTTATCATGCTAGGATTAGCAGGAAAAAGCAAAAAATTTCAGAATTGCACCTTGCAATGTGGAGATATTACTGTTTGTGCATTTACAATATTCATTGATTTTTGCCATTGAAAAACGTCCAGAAATGTTTGAAGCTACTGACTGAATGAAAGGAGCTGGCATCTCACTCTCTTTGAATCTTCTTTATCATGCTAGGATTAGCAGGAAAAAGCAAAAAATTTCAGAATTGCATCTTGCAATGTGGAGATATTACTGTTTGTGCATTTACAATATTCATTGATTTTTGCCATTGAAAAACATGTTATTCATATACCAGAAATGTTTGAAGCTACTGACTGAATGAAAGGAGCTGGCATCTCACTCTCTTTGAATCTTCTTTATCATGCTAGGATTAGCAGGAAAAAGCAAAGAATTTCAGAATTGCACCTTGCAATATGGAGATATTACTGTTTGTGCATTTACAATATTCATTGATTTTTGCCATTGAAAAACATGTTTTTCATATACCAGAAATGTTTGAAGCTACTGACTGAATGAAAGGAGCTGGCATCTCACTCTCTTTGAATCTTTTTTATCATGCTAGGATTAACAGGAAAAAGCAAAAAATTTCAGAATTGCACCTTGCAATGTGGAGATATTAGTTTGTGCATTTACAATATTCATTGATTTTTGCCATTGAAAAACGTCCAGAAATGTTTGAAGCTACTGACTGAATGAAAGGAGCTGGCATCTCACTCTCTTTGAATCTTCTTTATCATGCTAGGATTAGCAGGAAAAAGCAAAAAATTTCAGAATTGCACCTTGCAATGTGGAGATATTACTGTTTGTGCATTTACAATATTCATTGATTTTTGCCATTGAAAAACATGTTTTTCATATACCAGAAATGTTTGAAGCTACTGACTGAATGAAAGGAGCTGGCATCTCACTCTCTTTGAATCTTCTTTATCATGCTAGGATTAGCAGGAAAAAGCAAAAAATTTCAGAATTGCACCTTGCAATGTGGAGATATTACTGTTTGTGCATTTACAATATTCATTGATTTTTGCCATTGAAAAACATGTTTTTCATATACCAGAAATGTTTGAAGCTACTGACTGAATGAAAGGAGCTGGCATCTCACTCTCTTTGAATCTTCTTTATCATGCTAGGATTAGCAGGAAAAAGCAAAAAATTTCAGAATTGCACCTTGCAATGTGGAGATATTACTGTTTGTGCATTTACAATATTCATTGATTTTGCCATTGAAAAACATGTTTTTCATATACCAGAAATGTTTGAAGCTACTGACTGAATGAAAGGAGCTGGCATCTCACTCTCTTTGAATCTTCTTTATCATGCTAGGATTAGCAGGAAAAAGCAAAAAATTTCAGAATTGCACCTTGCAATGTGGAGATATTACTGTTTGTGCATTTACAATATTCATTGATTTTTGCCATTGAAAAACATGTTTTTCATATACCAGAAATGTTTGAAGCTACTGACTGAATGAAAGGAGCTGGCATCTCACTCTCTTTGAATCTTCTTTATCATGCTAGGATTAACAGGAAAAAGCAAAAAATTTCAGAATTGCACCTTGCAATGTGGAGATATTACTGTTTGTGCATTTACAATATTCATTGATTTTTGCCATTGAAAAACGTCCAGAAATGTTTGAAGCTACTGACTGAATGAAAGGAGCTGGCATCTCACTCTCTTTGAATCTTCTTTATCATGCTAGGATTAGCAGGAAAAAGCAAAAAATTTCAGAATTGCACCTTGCAATGTGGAGATATTACTGTTTGTGCATTTACAATATTCATTGATTTTTGCCAGTGAAAAACATGTTTTTCATATACCAGAAATGTTTGAAGCCACTGACTGAATGAAAGGAGCTGGCATCTCACTCTCTTTGAATCTTCTTTATCATGCTAGGATTAACAGGAAAAAGCAAAAAATTTCAGAAATGCACCTTGCAATGTGGAGATATTACTGTTTGTGCATTTACAATATTCATTGATTTTTGCCATTGAAAAACGTCCAGAAATGTTTGAAGCTACTGACTGAATGAAAGGAGCTGGCATCTCACTCTCTTTGAATCTTCTTTATCATGCTAGGATTAGCAGGAAAAAGCAAAAAATTTCAGAATTGCACCTTGCAATGTGGAGATATTACTGTTTGTGCATTTACAATATTCATTGATTTTTGCCATTGAAAAACGTCCAGAAATGTTTGAAGCTACTGACTGAATGAAAGGAGCTGGCATCTCACTCTCTTTGAATCTTCTTTATCATGCTAGGATTAGCAGGAAAAAGCAAAAAATTTCAGAATTGCATCTTGCAATGTGGAGATATTACTGTTTGTGCATTTACAATATTCATTGATTTTTGCCATTGAAAAACATGTTATTCATATACCAGAAATGTTTGAAGCTACTGACTGAATGAAAGGAGCTGGCATCTCACTCTCTTTGAATCTTCTTTATCATGCTAGGATTAGCAGGAAAAAGCAAAGAATTTCAGAATTGCACCTTGCAATATGGAGATATTACTGTTTGTGCATTTACAATATTCATTGATTTTTGCCATTGAAAAACATGTTTTTCATATACCAGAAATGTTTGAAGCTACTGACTGAATGAAAGGAGCTGGCATCTCACTCTCTTTGAATCTTTTTTATCATGCTAGGATTAACAGGAAAAAGCAAAAAATTTCAGAATTGCACCTTGCAATGTGGAGATATTAGTTTGTGCATTTACAATATTCATTGATTTTTGCCATTGAAAAACGTCCAGAAATGTTTGAAGCTACTGACTGAATGAAAGGAGCTGGCATCTCACTCTCTTTGAATCTTCTTTATCATGCTAGGATTAGCAGGAAAAAGCAAAAAATTTCAGAATTGCACCTTGCAATGTGGAGATATTACTGTTTGTGCATTTACAATATTCATTGATTTTTGCCATTGAAAAACATGTTTTTCATATACCAGAAATGTTTGAAGCTACTGACTGAATGAAAGGAGCTGGCATCTCACTCTCTTTGAATCTTCTTTATCATGCTAGGATTAGCAGGAAAAAGCAAAAAATTTCAGAATTGCACCTTGCAATGTGGAGATATTACTGTTTGTGCATTTACAATATTCATTGATTTTTGCCATTGAAAAACATGTTTTTCATATACCAGAAATGTTTGAAGCTACTGACTGAATGAAAGGAGCTGGCATCTCACTCTCTTTGAATCTTCTTTATCATGCTAGGATTAGCAGGAAAAAGCAAAAAATTTCAGAATTGCACCTTGCAATGTGGAGATATTACTGTTTGTGCATTTACAATATTCATTGATTTTTGCCATTGAAAAACATGTTTTTCATATACCAGAAATGTTTGAAGCTACTGACTGAATGAAAGGAGCTGGCATCTCACTCTCTTTGAATCTTCTTTATCATGCTAGGATTAGCAGGAAAAAGCAAAAAATTTCAGAATTGCACCTTGCAATGTGGAGATATTACTGTTTGTGCATTTACAATATTCATTGATTTTTGCCATTGAAAAACATGTTTTTCATATACCAGAAATGTTTGAAGCTACTGACTGAATGAAAGGAGCTGGCATCTCACTCTCTTTGAATCTTTTGTATCATGCTAGGATTAACAGGAAAAAGCAAAAAATTTCAGAATTGCACCTTGCAATGTGGAGATATTAGTTTGTGCATTTACAATATTCATTGATTTTTGCCATTGAAAAACGTCCAGAAATGTTTGAAGCTACTGACTGAATGAAAGGAGCTGGCATCTCACTCTCTTTGAATCTTCTTTATCATGCTAGGATTAGCAGGAAAAAGCAAAAAATTTCAGAATTGCACCTTGCAATGTGGAGATATTACTGTTTGTGCATTTACAATATTCATTGATTTTTGCCATTGAAAAACATGTTTTTCATATACCAGAAATGTTTGAAGCTACTGACTGAATGAAAGGAGCTGGCATCTCACTCTCTTTGAATCTTCTTTATCATGCTAGGATTAGCAGGAAAAAGCAAAAAATTTCAGAATTGCACCTTGCAATGTGGAGATATTACTGTTTGTGCATTTACAATATTCATTGATTTTTGCCATTGAAAAACATGTTTTTCATATACCAGAAATGTTTGAAGCTACTGACTGAATGAAAGGTGCTGGCATCTCACTCTCTTTGAATCTTCTTTATCATGCTAGGATTAACAGGAAAAAGCAAAAAATTTCAGAATTGCACCTTGCAATGTGGAGATATTACTGTTTGTGCATTTACAATATTCATTGATTTTTGCCATTGAAAAACATGTTTTTCATATACCAGAAATGTTTGAAGCTACTGACTGAATGAAAGGAGCTGGCATCTCACTCTCTTTGAATCTTCTTTATCATGCTAGGATTAGCAGGAAAAAGCAAAAAATTTCAGAATTGCACCTTGCAATGTGGAGATATTACTGTTTGTGCATTTACAATATTCATTGATTTTTGCCATTGAAAAACATGTTTTTCATATACCGGAAATGTTTGAAGCTACTGACTGAATGAAAGGAGCTGGCATCTCACTCTCTTTGAATCTTCTTTATCATGCTAGGATTAGCAGGAAAAAGCAAAAAATTTCAGAATTGCACCTTGCAATGGGGAGATATTACTGTTTGTGCATTTACAATATTCATTGATTTTTGCCATTGAAAAACATGTTTTTCATATACCAGAAATGTTTGAAGCTACTGACTGAATGAAAGGAGCTGGCATCTCACTCTCTTTGAATCTTCTTTATCATGCTAGGATTAACAGGAAAAAGCAAAAAATTTCAGAATTGCACCTTGCAATGTGGAGATATTACTGTTTGTGCATTTACAATATTCATTGATTTTTGCCATTGAAAAACATGTTTTTCATATACCAGAAATGTTTGAAGCTACTGACTGAATGAAAGGAGCTGGCATCTCACTCTCTTTGAATCTTCTTTATGATGCTAGGATTAGCAGGAAAAAGCAAAAAATTTCAGAATTGCACCTTGCAATGTGGAGATATTACTGTTTGTGCATTTACAATATTCATTGATTTTTGCCATTGAAAAACGTCCAGAAATGTTTGAAGCTACTGACTGAATGAAAGGAGCTGGCATCTCACTCTCTTTGAATCTTCTTTATCATGCTAGGATTAGCAGGAAAAAGCAAAAAATTTCAGAATTGCACCTTGCAATGTGGAGATATTACTGTTTGTGCATTTACAATATTCATTGATTTTTGCCAGTGAAAAACATGTTTTTCATATACCACAAATGTTTGAAGCCACTGACTGAATGAAAGGAGCTGGCATCTCACTCTCTTTGAATCTTCTTTATCATGCTAGGATTAACAGGAAAAAGCAAAAAATTTCAGAATTGCACCTTGCAATGTGGAGATATTACTGTTTGTGCATTTACAATATTCATTGATTTTTGCCATTGAAAAACGTCCAGAAATGTTTGAAGCTACTGACTGAATGAAAGGAGCTGGCATCTCACTCTCTTTGAATCTTCTTTATCATGCTAGGATTAGCAGGAAAAAGCAAAAAATTTCAGAATTGCACCTTGCAATGTGGAGATATTACTGTTTGTGCATTTACAATATTCATTGATTTTTGCCATTGAAAAACGTCCAGAAATGTTTGAAGCTACTGACTGAATGAAAGGAGCTGGCATCTCACTCTCTTTGAATCTTCTTTATCATGCTAGGATTAGCAGGAAAAAGCAAAAAATTTCAGAATTGCATCTTGCAATGTGGAGATATTACTGTTTGTGCATTTACAATATTCATTGATTTTTGCCATTGAAAAACATGTTATTCATATACCAGAAAAGTTTGAAGCTACTGACTGAATGAAAGGAGCTGGCATCTCGCTCTCTTTGAATCTTCTTTATCATGCTAGGATTAGCAGGAAAAAGCAAAAAATTTCAGAATTGCACCTTGCAATATGGAGATATTACTGTTTGTGCATTTACAATATTCATTGATTTTTGCCATTGAAAAACATGTTTTTCATATACCAGAAATGTTTGAAGCTACTGACTGAATGAAAGGAGCTGGCATCTCACTCTCTTTGAATCTTCTTTATCATGCTAGGATTAACAGGAAAAAGGAAAAAAAATTTCAGAATTGCACCTTGCAATGTGGAGATATTACTGTTTGTGCATTTACAATATTCATTGATTTTTGCCATTGAAAAACGTCCAGAAATGTTTGAAGCTACTGACTGAATGAAAGGAGCTGGCATCTCACTCTCTTTGAATCTTCTTTATCATGCTAGGATTAGCAGGAAAAAGCAAAAAATTTCAGAATTGCACCTTGCAATGTGGAGATATTACTGTTTGTGCATTTACAATATTCATTGATTTTTGCCATTGAAAAACATCATGTTATTCATATACCAGAAATGTTTGAAGCTACTGACTGAATGAAAGGAGCTGGCATCTCACTCTCTTTGAATCTTCTTTATCATGCTAGGATTAGCAGGAAAAAGCAAAAAATTTCAGAATTGCACCTTGCAATGTGGAGATATTACTGTTTGTGCATTTACAATATTCATTGATTTTTGCCATTGAAAAACATGTTTTTCATATACCAGAAATGTTTGAAGCTACTGACTGAATGAAAGGAGCTGGCATCTCACTCTCTTTGAATCTTCTTTATCATGCTAGGATTAGCAGTAAAAAGCAAAAAATTTCAGAATTGCACCTTGCAATGTGGAGATATTACTGTTTGTGCATTTACAATATTCATTGATTTTTGCCATTGAAAAACATGTTTTTCATATACCAGAAATGTTTGAAGCTACTGACTGAATGAAAGGAGCTGGCATCTCACTCTCTTTGAATCTTCTTTATCATGCTAGGATTAACAGGAAAAAGCAAAAAATTTCAGAATTGCACCTTGCAATGTGGAGATATTACTGTTTGTGCATTTACAATATTCATTGATTTTTGCCATTGAAAAACGTCCAGAAATGTTTGAAGCTACTGACTGAATGAAAGTAACTGGCATCTCACTCTCTTTGAATCTTCTTTATCATGCTAGGATTAGCAGGAAAAAGCAAAAAATTTCAGAATTGCACCTTGCAATGTGGAGATATTACTGTTTGTGCATTTACAATATTCATTGATTTTTGCCATTGAAAAACATGTTTTTCATATACCAGAAATGTTTGAAGCTACTGACTGAATGAAAGGAGCTGGCATCTCACTCTCTTTGAATCTTTATCATGCTAGGATTAGCAGGAAAAAGCAAAACATTTCAGAATTGCACCTTGCAATGTGGAGATATTACTGTTTGTGCATTTACAATATTCATTGATTTTTGCCATTGAAAAACATGTTTTTCATATACCAGAAATGTTTGAAGCTACTGACTGAATGAAAGGAGCTGGCATCTCACTGTCTTTGAATCTTCTTTATCATGCTAGGATTAACAGGAAAAAGCAAAAAATTTCAGAATTGCACCTTGCAATGTGGAGATATTACTGTTTGTGCATTTACAATATTCATTGATTTTTGCCATTGAAAAACGTCCAGAAATGTTTGAAGCTACTGACTGAATGAAAGGAGCTGGCATCTCACTCTCTTTGAATCTTCTTTATCATGCAAGGATTAGCAGGAAAAAGCAAAAAATTTCAGAATTGCACCTTGCAATGTGGAGATATTACTGTTTGTGCATTTACAATATTCATTGATTTTTGCCATTGAAAAACGTCCAGAAATGTTTGAAGCTACTGACTGAATGAAAGGAGCTGGCATCTCACTCTCTTTGAATCTTCTTTATCATGCTAGGATTAGCAGGAAAAAGCAAAAAATTTCAGAATTGCATCTTGCAATGTGGAGATATTATTGTTTGTGCATTTACAATATTCATTGATTTTTGCCACTGAAAAACATGTTATTCATATACCAGAAATGTTTGAAGCAACTGACTGAATGAAAGGAGCTGGCATCTCACTCTCTTTGAATGTTCTTTATCATGCTAGGATTAGCAGGAAAAAGCAAAAAATTTCAGAATTGCACCTTGCAATATGGAGATATTACTGTTTGTGCATTTACAATATTCATTGATTTTTGCCATTGAAAAAAATGTTTTTCATATACCAGAAATGTTTGAAGCTACTGACTGAATGAAAGGAGCTGGCATCTCACTCTCTTTGAATCTTCTTTATCATGCTAGGATTAACAGGAAAAAGGAAAAAAAAATTCAGAATTGCACCTTGCAATGTGGAGATATTACTGTTTGTGCATTTACAATATTCATTGATTTTTGCCATTGAAAAACGTCCAGAAATGTTTGAAGCTACTGACTGAATGAAAGGAGCTGGCATCTCACTCTCTTTGAATCTTCTTTATCATGCTAGGATTAGCAGGAAAAAGCAAAAAATTTCAGAATTGCACCTTGCAATGTGGAGATATTACTGTTTGTGCATTTACAATATTCATTGATTTTTGCCATTGAAAAACATCATGTTATTCATATACCAGAAATGTTTGAAGCTACTGACTGAATGAAAGGAGCTGGCATCTCACTCTCTTTGAATCTTCTTTATCATGCTAGGATTAGCAGGAAAAAGCAAAAAATTTCAGAATTGCACCTTGCAATGTGGAGATATTACTGTTTGTGCATTTACAATATTCATTGATTTTTGCCATTGAAAAACATCATGTTATTCATATACCAGAAATGTTTGAAGCTACTGACTGAATGAAAGGAGCTGGCATCTCACTCTCTTTGAATCTTCTTTATCATGCTAGGATTAGCAGGAAAAAGCAAAAAATTTCAGAATTGCACATTGCAATGTGGAGATATTACTGTTTGTGCATTTACAATATTCATTGATTTTTGCCATTGAAAAACATGTTTTTCATATACCAGAAATGTTTGAAGCTACTGACTGAATGAAAGGAGCTGGCATCTCACTCTCTTTGAATCTTCTTTATCATGCTAGGATTAGCAGGAAAAAGCAAAAAATTTCAGAATTGCACCTTGCAATGTGGAGATATTACTGTTTGTGCATTTACAATATTCATTGATTTTTGCCATTGAAAAACATGTTTTTCATATACCAGAAATGTTTGAAGCTACTGACTGAATGAAAGGAGCTGGCATCTCACTCTCTTTGAATCTTCTTTATCATGCTAGGATTAGCAGGAAAAAGCAAAACATTTCAGAATTGCACCTTGCAATGTGGAGATATTACTGTTTGTGCATTTACAATATTCATTGATTTTTGCCATTGAAAAACATGTTTTTCATATACCAGAAATGTTTGAAGCTACTGACTGAATGAAAGGAGCTGGCATCTCACTCTCTTTGAATCTTCTTTATCATGCTAGGATTAGCAGGAAAAAGCAAAAAATTTCAGAATTGCACCTTGCAATGTGGAGATATTACTGTTTGTGCATTTACAATATTCATTGATTTTTGCCATTGAAAAACATGTTTTTCATATACCAGAAATGTTTGAAGCTACTGACTGAATGAAAGGAGCTGGCATCTCACTCTCTTTGAATCTTCTTTATCATGCTAGGATTAGCAGGAAAAAGCAAAACATTTCAGAATTGCACCTTGCAATGTGGAGATATTACTGTTTGTGCATTAACAATATTCATTGATTTTTGCCAGTGAAAAACATGTTTTTCATATACCAGAAATGTTTGAAGCTACTGACTGAATGAAAGGAGCTGGCATCTCACTCTCTTTGAATCTTCTTTATCATGCTAGGATTAACAGGAAAAAGCAAAAAATTTCAGAATTGCACCTTGCAATGTGGAGATATTACTGTTTGTGCATTTACAATATTCATTGATTTTTGCCATTGAAAAACGTCCAGAAATGTTTGAAGCTACTGACTGAATGAAAGGAGCTGGCATCTCACACTCTTTGAATCTTCTTTATCATGCTAGGATTAGCAGGAAAAAGCAAAAAATTTCAGAATTGCACCTTGCAATGTGGAGATATTACTGTTTGTGCATTTACAATATTCATTGATTTTTGCCATTGAAAAACGTCCAGAAATGTTTGAAGCTACTGACTGAATGAAAGGAGCTGGCATCTCACTCTCTTTGAATCTTCTTTATCATGCTAGGATTAGCAGGAAAAAGCAAAAAAATTTCAGAATTGCATCTTGCAATGTGGAGATATTACTGTTTGTGCATTTACAATATTCATTGATTTTTGCCATTGAAAAACATGTTATTCATATACCAGAAGTGTTTGAAGCTACTGACTGAATGAAAGGAGCTGGCATCTCACTCTCTTTGAATCTTCTTTATCATGCTAGGATTAGCAGGAAAAAGCAAAAAATTTCAGAATTTCACCTTGCAATATGGAGATATTACTGTTTGTGCATTTACAATATTCATTGATTTTTGCCATTGAAAAACATGTTTTTCATATACCAGAAATGTTTGAAGCTACTGACTGAATGAAAGGAGCTGGCATCTCACTCTGTTTGAATCTTCTTTATCATGCTAGGATTAACAGGAAAAAGCAAAAAATTTCAGAATTGCACCTTGCAATGTGGAGATATTACTGTTTGTGCATTTACAATATTCATTGATTTTTGCCATTGAAAAACGTCCAGAAATGTTTGAAGCTACTGACTGAATGAAAGGAGCTGGCATCTCACTCTCTTTGAATCTTCTTTATCATGCAAGGATTAGCAGGAAAAAGCAAAAAATTTCAGAATTGCACCTTGCAATGTGGAGATATTACTGTTTGTGCATTTACAATATTCATTGATTTTTGCCATTGAAAAACGTCCAGAAATGTTTGAAGCTACTGACTGAATGAAAGGAGCTGGCATCTCACTCTCTTTGAATCTTCTTTATCATGCTAGGATTAGCAGGAAAAAGCAAAAAATTTCAGAATTGCATCTTGCAATGTGGAGATATTATTGTTTGTGCATTTACAATATTCATTGATTTTTGCCACTGAAAAACATGTTATTCATATACCAGAAATGTTTGAAGCAACTGACTGAATGAAAGGAGCTGGCATCTCACTCTCTTTGAATGTTCTTTATCATGCTAGGATTAGCAGGAAAAAGCAAAAAATTTCAGAATTGCACCTTGCAATATGGAGATATTACTGTTTGTGCATTTACAATATTCATTGATTTTTGCCATTGAAAAAAATGTTTTTCATATACCAGAAATGTTTGAAGCTACTGACTGAATGAAAGGAGCTGGCATCTCACTCTCTTTGAATCTTCTTTATCATGCTAGGATTAACAGGAAAAAGGAAAAAAAAATTCAGAATTGCACCTTGCAATGTGGAGATATTACTGTTTGTGCATTTACAATATTCATTGATTTTTGCCATTGAAAAACGTCCAGAAATGTTTGAAGCTACTGACTGAATGAAAGGAGCTGGCATCTCACTCTCTTTGAATCTTCTTTATCATGCTAGGATTAGCAGGAAAAAGCAAAAAATTTCAGAATTGCACCTTGCAATGTGGAGATATTACTGTTTGTGCATTTACAATATTCATTGATTTTTGCCATTGAAAAACATCATGTTATTCATATACCAGAAATGTTTGAAGCTACTGACTGAATGAAAGGAGCTGGCATCTCACTCTCTTTGAATCTTCCTTATCATGCTAGGATTAGCAGGAAAAAGCAAAAAATTTCAGAATTGCACCTTGCAATGTGGAGATATTACTGTTTGTGCATTTACAATATTCATTGATTTTTGCCATTGAAAAACATCATGTTATTCATATACCAGAAATGTTTGAAGCTACTGACTGAATGAAAGGAGCTGGCATCTCACTCTCTTTGAATCTTCTTTATCATGCTAGGATTAGCAGGAAAAAGCAAAAAATTTCAGAATTGCACATTGCAATGTGGAGATATTACTGTTTGTGCATTTACAATATTCATTGATTTTTGCCATTGAAAAACATGTTTTTCATATACCAGAAATGTTTGAAGCTACTGACTGAATGAAAGGAGCTGGCATCTCACTCTCTTTGAATCTTCTTTATCATGCTAGGATTAGCAGGAAAAAGCAAAAAATTTCAGAATTGCACCTTGCAATGTGGAGATATTACTGTTTGTGCATTTACAATATTCATTGATTTTTGCCATTGAAAAACATGTTTTTCATATACCAGAAATGTTTGAAGATACTGACTGAATGAAAGGAGCTGGCATCTCACTCTCTTTGAATCTTCTTTATCATGCTAGGATTAGCAGGAAAAAGCAAAACATTTCAGAATTGCACCTTGCAATGTGGAGATATTACTGTTTGTGCATTTACAATATTCATTGATTTTTGCCATTGAAAAACATGTTATTCATATACCAGAAGTGTTTGAAGCTACTGACTGAATGAAAGGAGCTGGCATCTCACTCTCTTTGAATCTTCTTTATCATGCTAGGATTAGCAGGAAAAAGCAAAAAATTTCAGAATTTCACCTTGCAATATGGAGATATTACTGTTTGTGCATTTACAATATTCATTGATTTTTGCCATTGAAAAACATGTTTTTCATATACCAGAAATGTTTGAAGCTACTGACTGAATGAAAGGAGCTGGCATCTCACTCTGTTTGAATCTTCTTTATCATGCTAGGATTAACAGGAAAAAGCAAAAAATTTCAGAATTGCACCTTGCAATGTGGAGATATTACTGTTTGTGCATTTACAATATTCATTGATTTTTGCCATTGAAAAACGTCCAGAAATGTTTGAAGCTACTGACTGAATGAAAGGAGCTGGCATCTCACTCTCTTTGAATCTTCTTTATCATGCTAGGATTAGCAGGAAAAAGCAAAAAAATTCAGAATTGCACCTTGCAATGTGGAGATATTACTGTTTGTGCATTTACAATATTCATTGATTTTTGCCATTGAAAAACGTCCAGAAATGTTTGAAGCTACTGACTGAATGAAAGGAGCTGGCATCTCACTCTCTTTGAATCTTCTTTATCATGCAAGGATTAGCAGGAAAAAGCAAAAAATTTCAGAATTGCACCTTGCAATGTGGAGATATTACTGTTTGTGCATTTACAATATTCATTGATTTTTGCCATTGAAAAACGTCCAGAAATGTTTGAAGCTACTGACTGAATGAAAGGAGCTGGCATCTCACTCTCTTTGAATCTTCTTTATCATGCTAGGATTAGCAGGAAAAAGCAAAAAATTTCAGAATTGCATCTTGCAATGTGGAGATATTATTGTTTGTGCATTTACAATATTCATTGATTTTTGCCACTGAAAAACATGTTATTCATATACCAGAAATGTTTGAAGCAACTGACTGAATGAAAGGAGCTGGCATCTCACTCTCTTTGAATGTTCTTTATCATGCTAGGATTAGCAGGAAAAAGCAAAAAATTTCAGAATTGCACCTTGCAATATGGAGATATTACTGTTTGTGCATTTACAATATTCATTGATTTTTGCCATTGAAAAAAATGTTTTTCATATACCAGAAATGTTTGAAGCTACTGACTGAATGAAAGGAGCTGGCATCTCACTCTCTTTGAATCTTCTTTATCATGCTAGGATTAACAGGAAAAAGGAAAAAAAAATTCAGAATTGCACCTTGCAATGTGGAGATATTACTGTTTGTGCATTTACAATATTCATTGATTTTTGCCATTGAAAAACGTCCAGAAATGTTTGAAGCTACTGACTGAATGAAAGGAGCTGGCATCTCACTCTCTTTGAATCTTCTTTATCATGCTAGGATTAGCAGGAAAAAGCAAAAAATTTCAGAATTGCACCTTGCAATGTGGAGATATTACTGTTTGTGCATTTACAATATTCATTGATTTTTGCCATTGAAAAACATCATGTTATTCATATACCAGAAATGTTTGAAGCTACTGACTGAATGAAAGGAGCTGGCATCTCACTCTCTTTGAATCTTCTTTATCATGCTAGGATTAGCAGGAAAAAGCAAAAAATTTCAGAATTGCACCTTGCAATGTGGAGATATTACTGTTTGTGCATTTACAATATTCATTGATTTTTGCCATTGAAAAACATCATGTTATTCATATACCAGAAATGTTTGAAGCTACTGACTGAATGAAAGGAGCTGGCATCTCACTCTCTTTGAATCTTCTTTATCATGCTAGGATTAGCAGGAAAAAGCAAAAAATTTCAGAATTGCACATTGCAATGTGGAGATATTACTGTTTGTGCATTTACAATATTCATTGATTTTTGCCATTGAAAAACATGTTTTTCATATACCAGAAATGTTTGAAGCTACTGACTGAATGAAAGGAGCTGGCATCTCAATCTCTTTGAATCTTCTTTATCATGCTAGGATTAGCAGGAAAAAGCAAAAAATTTCAGAATTGCACCTTGCAATGTGGAGATATTACTGTTTGTGCATTTACAATATTCATTGATTTTTGCCATTGAAAAACATGTTTTTCATATACCAGAAATGTTTGAAGCTACTGACTGAATGAAAGGAGCTGGCATCTCACTCTCTTTGAATCTTCTTTATCATGCTAGGATTAGCAGGAAAAAGCAAAACATTTCAGAATTGCACCTTGCAATGTGGAGATATTACTGTTTGTGCATTTACAATATTCATTGATTTTTGCCATTGAAAAACATGTTTTTCATATACCAGAAATGTTTGAAGCTACTGACTGAATGAAAGGAGCTGGCATCTCACTCTCTTTGAATCTTCTTTATCATGCTAGGATTAGCAGGAAAAAGCAAAAAATTTCAGAATTGCACCTTGCAATGTGGAGATATTACTGTTTGTGCATTTACAATATTCATTGATTTTTGCCATTGAAAAACATGTTTTTCATATACCAGAAATGTTTGAAGCTACTGACTGAATGAAAGGAGCTGGCATCTCACTCTCTTTGAATCTTCTTTATCATGCTAGGATTAGCAGGAAAAAGCAAAACATTTCAGAATTGCACCTTGCAATGTGGAGATATTACTGTTTGTGCATTAACAATATTCATTGATTTTTGCCAGTGAAAAACATGTTTTTCATATACCAGAAATGTTTGAAGCTACTGACTGAATGAAAGGAGCTGGCATCTCACTCTCTTTGAATCTTCTTTATCATGCTAGGATTAACAGGAAAAAGCAAAAAATTTCAGAATTGCACCTTGCAATGTGGAGATATTACTGTTTGTGCATTTACAATATTCATTGATTTTTGCCATTGAAAAACGTCCAGAAATGTTTGAAGCTACTGACTGAATGAAAGGAGCTGGCATCTCACACTCTTTGAATCTTCTTTATCATGCTAGGATTAGCAGGAAAAAGCAAAAAATTTCAGAATTGCACCTTGCAATGTGGAGATATTACTGTTTGTGCATTTACAATATTCATTGATTTTTGCCATTGAAAAACGTCCAGAAATGTTTGAAGCTACTGACTGAATGAAAGGAGCTGGCATCTCACTCTCTTTGAATCTTCTTTATCATGCTAGGATTAGCAGGAAAAAGCAAAAAAATTTCAGAATTGCATCTTGCAATGTGGAGATATTACTGTTTGTGCATTTACAATATTCATTCATTTTTGCCATTGAAAAACATGTTATTCATATACCAGAAGTGTTTGAAGCTACTGACTGAATGAAAGGAGCTGGCATCTCACTCTCTTTGAATCTTCTTTATCATGCTAGGATTAGCAGGAAAAAGCAAAAAATTTCAGAATTTCACCTTGCAATATGGAGATATTACTGTTTGTGCATTTACAATATTCATTGATTTTTGCCATTGAAAAACATGTTTTTCATATACCAGAAATGTTTGAAGCTACTGACTGAATGAAAGGAGCTGGCATCTCACTCTGTTTGAATCTTCTTTATCATGCTAGGATTAACAGGAAAAAGCAAAAAATTTCAGAATTGCACCTTGCAATGTGGAGATATTACTGTTTGTGCATTTACAATATTCATTGATTTTTGCCATTGAAAAACGTCCAGAAATGTTTGAAGCTACTGACTGAATGAAAGGAGCTGGCATCTCACTCTCTTTGAATCTTCTTTATCATGCTAGGATTAGCAGGAAAAAGCAAAAAAATTCAGAATTGCACCTTGCAATGTGGAGATATTACTGTTTGTGCATTTACAATATTCATTGATTTTTGCCATTGAAAAACATCATGTTATTCATATACCAGAAATGTTTGAAGCTACTGACTGAATGAAAGGAGCTGGCATCTCACTCTCTTAGAATCTTCTTTATCATGCTAGGATTAGCAGGAAAAAGCAAAAAATTTCAGAATTGCACCTTGCAATGTGGAGATATTACTGTTTGTGCATTTACAATATTCATTGATTTTTGCCATTGAAAAACATGTTTTTCATATACCAGAAATGTTTGAAGCTACTGACTGAATGAAAGGAGCTGGCATCTCACTCTCTTTGAATCTTCTTTATCATGCTAGGATTAACAGGAAAAAGCAAAAAATTTCAGAATTGCACCTTGCAATGTGGAGATATTACTGTTTGTGCATTTACAATATTCATTGATTTTTGCCATTGAAAAACGTCCAGAAATGTTTGAAGCTACTGACTGAATGAAAGGAGCTGGCATCTCACTCTCTTTGAATCTTCTTTATCATGCTAGGATTAGCAGGAAAAAGC
This sequence comes from Phyllobates terribilis, assembly GCF_046119375.1. Lineage (NCBI taxonomy): Eukaryota > Metazoa > Chordata > Amphibia > Anura > Dendrobatidae > Phyllobates > Phyllobates terribilis. The sequence goes on along the minus strand of NW_027363873.1, from coordinate 237,004 downwards.
AAAAAAATTCAGAATTGCACCTTGCAATGTGGAGATATTACTGTTTGTGCATTTACAATATTCATTGATTTTTGCCATTGAAAAACATCATGTTATTCATATACCAGAAATGTTTGAAGCTACTGACTGAATGAAAGGAGCTGGCATCTCACTCTCTTTGAATCTTCTTTATCATGCTAGGATTAGCAGGAAAAAGCAAAAAATTTCAGAATTGCACCTTGCAATGTGGAGATATTACTGTTTGTGCATTTACAATATTCATTGATTTTTGCCATTGAAAAACATGTTTTTCATATACCAGAAATGTTTGAAGCTACTGACTGAATGAAAGGAGCTGGCATCTCACTCTCTTTGAATCTTCTTTATCATGCTAGGATTAGCAGTAAAAAGCAAAAAATTTCAGAATTTCACCTTGCAATGTGGAGATATTACTGTTTGTGCATTTACAATATTCATTGATTTTTGCCATTGAAAAACATGTTTTTCATATACCAGAAATGTTTGAAGCTACTGACTAAATGAAAGGAGCTGGCATCTCACTCTCTTTGAATCTTCTTTATCATACTAGGATTAACAGGAAAAAGCAAAAAATTTCAGAATTGCACCTTGCAATGTGGAGATATTACTGTTTGTGCATTTACAATATTCATTGATTTTTGCCATTGAAAAATGTCCAGAAATGTTTGAAGCTACTGACTGAATGAAAGGAGCTGGCATCTCACTCTCTTTGAATCTTCTTTATCATGCTAGGATTAGCAGGAAAAAGCAAAAAATTTCAGAATTGCACCTTGCAATGTGGAGATATTACTGTTTGTGCATTTACAATATTCATTGATTTTTGCCATTGAAAAACATGTTTTTCATATACCAGAAATGTTTGAAGCTACTGACTGAATGAAAGGAGCTGGCATCTCACTCTCTTTGAATCTTCTTTATCATGCTAGGATTAGCAGGAAAAAGCAAAACATTTCAGAATTGCACCTTGCAATGTGGAGATATTACTGTTTGTGCATTAACAATATTCATTGATTTTTGCCAGTGAAAAACATGTTTTTCATATACCAGAAATGTTTGAAGCTACTGACTGAATGAAAGGAGCTGACATCTCACTCTCTTTGAATCTTCTTTATCATGCTAGGATTAACAGGAAAAAGCAAAAAATTTCAGAATTGCACCTTGCAATGTGGAGATATTACTGTTTGTGCATTTACAATATTCATTGATTTTTGCCATTGAAAAACGTCCAGAAATGTTTGAAGCTACTGACTGAATGAAAGGAGCTGGCATCTCACACTCTTTGAATCTTCTTTATCATGCTAGGATTAGCAGGAAAAAGCAAAAAATTTCAGAATTGCACCTTGCAATGTGGAGATATTACTGTTTGTGCATTTACAATATTCATTGATTTTTGCCATTGAAAAACGTCCAGAAATGTTTGAAGCTACTGACTGAATGAAAGGAGCTGGCATCTCACTCTCTTTGAATCTTCTTTATCATGCTAGGATTAGCAGGAAAAAGCAAAAAAATTCAGAATTGCATCTTGCAATGTGGAGATATTACTGTTTGTGCATTTACAATATTCATTGATTTTTGCCATTGAAAAACATGTTATTCATATACCAGAAGTGTTTGAAGCTACTGACTGAATGAAAGGAGCTGGCATCTCACTCTCTTTGAATCTTCTTTATCATGCTAGGATTAGCAGGAAAAAGCAAAAAATTTCAGAATTTCACCTTGCAATATGGAGATATTACTGTTTGTGCATTTACAATATTCATTGATTTTTGCCATTGAAAAACATGTTTTTCATATACCAGAAATGTTTGAAGCTACTGACTGAATGAAAGGAGCTGGCATCTCACTCTCTTTGAATCTTCTTTATCATGCTAGGATTAACAGGAAAAAGCAAAAAATTTCAGAATTGCACCTTGCAATGTGGAGATATTACTGTTTGTGCATTTACAATATTCATTGATTTTTGCCATTGAAAAACGTCCAGAAATGTTTGAAGCTACTGACTGAATGAAAGGAGCTGGCATCTCACTCTCTTTGAATCTTCTTTATCATGCTAGGATTAGCAGGAAAAAGCAAAAAAATTCAGAATTGCACCTTGCAATGTGGAGATATTACTGTTTGTGCATTTACAATATTCATTGATTTTTGCCATTGAAAAACATCATGTTATTCATATACCAGAAATGTTTGAAGCTACTGACTGAATGAAAGGAGCTGGCATCTCACTCTCTTTGAATCTTCTTTATCATGCTATGATTAGCAGGAAAAAGCAAAAAATTTCAGAATTGCACCTTGCAATGTGGAGATATTACTGTTTGTGCGTTTACAATATTCATTGATTTTTGCCATTGAAAAACATGTTTTTCATATACCAGAAATGTTTGAAGCTACTGACTGAATGAAAGGAGCTGGCATCTCACTCCCTTTGAATCTTCTTTATCATGCTAGGATTAGCAGTAAAAAGCAAAAAATTTCAGAATTGCACCTTGCAATGTGGAGATATTATTGTTTGTGCATTTACAATATTCATTGATTTTTGCCATTGAAAAACATGTTTTTCATATACCAGAAATGTTTGAAGCTACTGACTGAATGAAAGGAGCTGGCATCTCACTCTCTTTGAATCTTCTTTATCATGCTAGGATTAACAGGAAAAAGCAAAAAATTTCAGAATTGCACCTTGCAATGTGGAGATATTACTGTTTGTGCATTTACAATATTCATTGATTTTTGCCATTGAAAAACGTCCAGAAATGTTTGAAGCTACTGACTGAATGAAAGGAACTGGCATCTCACTCTCTTTGAATCTTCTTTATCATGCTAGGATTAGCAGGAAAAAGCAACAAATTTCAGAATTGCACCTTGCAATGTGGAGATATTACTGTTTGTGCATTTACAATATTCATTGATTTTTGCCATTGAAAAACATGTTTTTCATATACCAGAAATGTTTGAAGCTACTGACTGAATGAAAGGAGCTGGCATCTCACTCTCTTTGAATCTTTATCATGCTAGGATTAGCAGGAAAAAGCAAAACATTTCAGAATTGCACCTTGCAATGTGGAGATATTACTGTTTGTGCATTTACAATATTCATTGATTTTTGCCAGTGAAAAACATGTTTTTCATATACCAGAAATGTTTGAAGCTACTGACTGAATGAAAGGAGCTGGCATCTCACTCTCTTTGAATCTTCTTTATCATGCTAGGATTAACAGGAAAAAGCAAAAAATTTCAGAATTGCACCTTGCAATGTGGAGATATTACTGTTTGTGCATTTACAATATTCATTGATTTTTGCCATTGAAAAACGTCCAGAAATGATTGAAGCTACTGACTGAATGAAAGGAGCTGGCATCTCACTCTCTTTGAATCTTCTTTATCATGCTAGGATTAGCAGGAAAAAGCAAAAAAATTCAGAATTGCACCTTGCAATGTGGAGATATTACTGTTTGTGCATTTACAATATTCATTGATTTTTGAAATTGAAAAACATGTTTTTCATATACCAGAAATGTTTGAAGCTACTGACTGAATGAAAGGAGCTGGCATCTCACTCTCTTTGAATCTTCTTTATCATGCTAGGATTAGCAGGAAAAAGCAAAAAATTTCAGAATTGCACCTTGCAATGTGGAGATATTACTGTTTGTGCATTTACAATATTCATTGATTTTTGAAATTGAAAAACATGTTTTTCATATACCAGAAATGTTTGAAGCTACTGACTGAATGAAAGGAGCTGGCATCTCACTCTCTTTGAATCTTCTTTATCATGCTAGGATTAGCAGTAAAAAGCAAAAAATTTCAGAATTGCACCTTGCAATGTGGAGATATTATTGTTTGTGCATTTACAATATTCATTGATTTTTGCCATTGAAAAACATGTTTTTCATATACCAGAAATGTTTGAAGCTACTGACTGAATGAAAGGAGCTGGCATCTCACTCTCTTTGAATCTTCTTTATCATGCTAGGATTAACAGGAAAAAGCAAAAAATTTCAGAATTGCACCTTGCAATGTGGAGATATTACTGTTTGTGCATTTACAATATTCATTGATTTTTGCCATTGAAAAACGTCCAGAAATGTTTGAAGCTACTGACTGAATGAAAGGAACTGGCATCTCACTCTCTTTGAATCTTCTTTATCATGCTAGGATTAGCAGGAAAAAGCAAAAAATTTCAGAATTGCACCTTGCAATGTGGAGATATTACTGTTTGTGCATTTACAATATTCATTGATTTTTGCCATTGAAAAACATGTTTTTCATATACCAGAAATGTTTGAAGCTACTGACTGAATGAAAGGAGCTGGCATCTCACTCTCTTTGAATCTTTATCATGGTAGGATTAGCAGGAAAAAGCAAAAAATTTCAGAATTGCACCTTGCAATGTGGAGATATTACTGTTTGTGCATTTACAATATTCATTGATTTTTGCCATTGAAAAACATGTTTTTCATATACCAGAAATGTTTGAAGCTACTGACTGAATGAAAGGAGCTGGCATCTCACTCTCTTTGAATCTTCTTTATCATGCTAGGATTAACAGGAAAAAGCAAAAAATTTCAGAATTGCACCTTGCAATGTGGAGATATTACTGTTTGTGCATTTACAATATTCATTGATTTTTGCCATTGAAAAACGTCCAGAAATGTTTGAAGCTACTGACTGAATGAAAGGAACTGGCATCTCACTCTCTTTGAATCTTCTTTATCATGCTAGGATTAGCAGGAAAAAGCAACAAATTTCAGAATTGCACCTTGCAATGTGGAGATATTACTGTTTGTGCATTTACAATATTCATTGATTTTTGCCATTGAAAAACATGTTTTTCATATACCAGAAATGTTTGAAGCTACTGACTGAATGAAAGGAGCTGGCATCTCACTCTCTTTGAATCTTTATCATGCTAGGATTAGCAGGAAAAAGCAAAACATTTCAGAATTGCACCTTGCAATGTGGAGATATTACTGTTTGTGCATTTACAATATTCATTGATTTTTGCCAGTGAAAAACATGTTTTTCATATACCAGAAATGTTTGAAGCTACTGACTGAATGAAAGGAGCTGGCATCTCACTCTCTTTGAATCTTCTTTATCATGCTAGGATTAACAGGAAAAAGCAAAAAATTTCAGAATTGCACCTTGCAATGTGGAGATATTACTGTTTGTGCATTTACAATATTCATTGATTTTTGCCATTGAAAAACGTCCAGAAATGATTGAAGCTACTGACTGAATGAAAGGAGCTGGCATCTCACTCTCTTTGAATCTTCTTTATCATGCTAGGATTAGCAGGAAAAAGCAAAAAAATTCAGAATTGCACCTTGCAATGTGGAGATATTACTGTTTGTGCATTTACAATATTCATTGATTTTTGCCATTGAAAAACATCATGTTATTCATATACCAGAAATGTTTGAAGCTACTGACTGAATGAAAGGAGCTGGCATCTCACTCTCTTTGAATCTTCTTTATCATGCTAGGATTAGCAGGAAAAAGCAAAAAATTTCAGAATTGCACCTTGCAATGTGGAGATATTACTGTTTGTGCATTTACAATATTCATTGATTTTTGTAATTGAAAAACATGTTTTTCATATACCAGAAATGTTTGAAGCTACTGACTGAATGAAAGGAGCTGGCATCTCACTCTCTTTGAATCTTCTTTATCATGCTAGGATTAGCAGTAAAAAGCAAAAAATTTCAGAATTGCACCTTGCAATGTGGAGATATTATTGTTTGTGCATTTACAATATTCATTGATTTTTGCCATTGAAAAACATGTTTTTCATATACCAGAAATGTTTGAAGCTACTGACTGAATGAAAGGAGCTGGCATCTCACTCTCTTTGAATCTTCTTTATCATGCTAGGATTAACAGGAAAAAGCAAAAAATTTCAGAATTGCACCTTGCAATGTGGAGATATTACTGTTTGTGCATTTACAATATTCATTGATTTTTGCCATTGAAAAACATCCAGAAATGTTTGAAGCTACTGACTGAATGAAAGGAACTGGCATCTCACTCTCTTTGAATCTTCTTTATCATGCTAGGATTAGCAGGAAAAAGCAAAAAATTTCAGAATTGCACCTTGCAATGTGGAGATATTACTGTTTGTGCATTTACAATATTCATTGATTTTTGCCATTGAAAAACATGTTTTTCATATACCAGAAATGTTTGAAGCTACTGACTGAATGAAAGGAGCTGGCATCTCACTCTCTTTGAATCTTTATCATGGTAGGATTAGCAGGAAAAAGCAAAAAATTTCAGAATTGCACCTTGCAATGTGGAGATATTACTGTTTGTGCATTTACAATATTCATTGATTTTTGCCAGTGAAAAACATGTTTTTCATATACCAGAAATGTTTGAAGCTACTGACTGAATGAAAGGAGCTGGCATCTCACTCTCTTTGAATCTTCTTTATCATGCTAGGATTAACAGGAAAAAGCAAAAAATTTCAGAATTGCACCTTGCAATGTGGAGATATTACTGTTTGTGCATTTACAATATTCATTTATTTTTGCCATTGAAAAACATCCAGAAATGTTTGAAGCTACTGACTGAATGAAAGGAGCTGGCATCTCACTCTCTTTGAATCTTCTTTATCATGCTAGGATTAGCAGGAAAAAGCAAAAAATTTCAGAATTGCACCTTGCAATGTGGAGATATTACTGTTTGTGCATTTACAATATTCATTGATTTTTGCCATTGAAAAACGTCCAGAAATGTTTGAAGCCACTGACTGAATGAAAGGAGCTGGCATCTCACTCTCTTTGAATCTTCTTTATCATGCTAGGATTAGCAGGAAAAAGCAAAAAATTTCAGAATTGCATCTTGCAATGTGGAGATATTACTGTTTGTGCATTTACAATATTCATTGATTTTTGCCATTGAAAAACATGTTATTCATATACCAGAAATGTTTGAAGCTACTGACTGAATGAAAGGAGCTGGCATCTCACTCTCTTTGAATCTTCTTTATCATGCTAGGATTAGCAGGAAAAAGCAAAAAATTTCAGAATTTCACCTTGCAATATGGAGATATTACTGTTTGTGCATTTACAATATTCATTGATTTTTGCCATTGAAAAACATGTTTTTCATATACCAGAAATGTTTGAAGCTACTGACTGAATGAAAGGAGCTGGCATCTCACTCTCTTTGAATCTTCTTTATCATGCTAGGATTAACAGGAAAAAGCAAAAAAATTCAGAATTGCACCTTGCAATGTGGAGATATTACTGTTTGTGCATTTACAATATTCATTGATTTTTGCCATTGAAAAACGTCCAGAAATGTTTGAAGCTACTGACTGAATGAAAGGAGCTGGCATCTCACTCTCTTTGAATCTTCTTTATCATGCTAGGATTAGCAGGAAAAAGCAAAAAATTTCAGAATTGCACCTTGCAATGTGGAGATATTACTGTTTGTGCATTTACAATATTCATTGATTTTTGCCATTGAAAAACGTCCAGAAATGTTTGAAGCTACTGACTGAATGAAAGGAGCTGGCATCTCACTCTCTTTGAATCTTCTTTATCATGCTAGGATTAGCAGGAAAAAGCAAAAAATTTCAGAATTGCATCGTGCAATGTGGAGATATTACTGTTTGTGCATTTACAATATTCATTGATTTTTGCCATTGAAAAACATGTTATTCATATACCAGAAATGTTTGAAGCTACTGACTGAATGAAAGGAGCTGGCATCTCACTCTCTTTGAATCTTCTTTATCATGCTAGGATTAGCAGGAAAAAGCAAAAAATTTCAGAATTGCACCTTGCAATATGGAGATATTACTGTTTGTGCATTTACAATATTCATTGATTTTTGCCATTGAAAAACATGTTTTTCATATACCAGAAATGTTTGAAGCTACTGACTGAATGAAAGGAGCTGGCATCTCACTCTCTTTGAATCTTCTTTATCATGCTAGGATTAACAGGAAAAAGGAAAAAAAATTTCAGAATTGCACCTTGCAATGTGGAGATATTACTGTTTGTGCATTTACAATATTCATTGATTTTTGCCATTGAAAAACGTCCAGAAATGTTTGAAGCTACTGACTGAATGAAAGGAGCTGGCATCTCACTCTCTTTGAATCTTCTTTATCATGCTAGGATTAGCAGGAAAAAGCAAAAAATTTCAGAATTGCACCTTGCAATGTGGAGATATTACTGTTTGTGCATTTACAATATTCATTGATTTTTGCCATTGAAAAACATCATGTTATTCATATACCAGAAATGTTTGAAGCTACTGACTGAATGAAAGGAGCTGGCATCTCACTCTCTTTGAATCTTCTTTATCATGCTAGGATTAGCAGGAAAAAGCAAAAAATTTCAGAATTGCACCTTGCAATGTGGAGATATTACTGTTTGTGCATTTACAATATTCATTGATTTTTGCCATTGAAAAACATGTTTTTCATATACCAGAAATGTTTGAAGCTACTGACTGAATGAAAGGAGCTGGCATCTCACTCTCTTTGAATCTTCTTTATCATGCTAGGATTAGCAGTAAAAAGCAAAAAATTTCAGAATTGCACCTTGCAATGTGGAGATATTATTGTTTGTGCATTTACAATATTCATTGATTTTTGCCATTGAAAAACATGTTTTTCATATACCAGAAATGTTTGAAGCTACTGACTGAATGAAAGGAGCTGGCATCTCACTCTCTTTGAATCTTCTTTATCATGCTAGGATTAACAGGAAAAAGCAAAAAATTTCAGAATTGCACCTTGCAATGTGGAGATATTACTGTTTGTGCATTTACAATATTCATTGATTTTTGCCATTGAAAAACGTCCAGAAATGTTTGAAGCTACTGACTGAATGAAAGGAACTGGCATCTCACTCTCTTTGAATCTTCTTTATCATGCTAGGATTAGCAGGAAAAAGCAAAAAATTTCAGAATTGCACCTTGCAATGTGGAGATATTACTGTTTGTGCATTTACAATATTCATTGATTTTTGCCATTGAAAAACATGTTTTTCATATACCAGAAATGTTTGAAGCTACTGACTGAATGAAAGGAGCTGGCATCTCACTCTCTTTGAATCTTTATCATGCTAGGATTAGCAGGAAAAAGCAAAACATTTCAGAATTGCACCTTGCAATGTGGAGATATTACTGTTTGTGCATTTACAATATTCATTGATTTTTGCCAGTGAAAAACATGTATTTCATATACCAGAAATGTTTGAAGCTACTGACTGAATGAAAGGAGCTGGCATCTCACTCTCTTTGAATCTTCTTTATCATGCTAGGATTAACAGGAAAAAGCAAAAAATTTCAGAATTGCACCTTGCAATGTGGAGATATTACTGTTTGTGCATTTACAATATTCATTGATTTTTGCCATTGAAAAACGTCCAGAAATGTTTGAAGCTACTGACTGAATGAAAGGAGCTGGCATCTCACTCTCTTTGAATCTTCTTTATCATGCTAGGATTAGCAGGAAAAAGCAAAAAATTTCAGAATTGCACCTTGCAATGTGGAGATATTACTGTTTGTGCATTTACAATATTCATTGATTTTTGCCATTGAAAAACGTCCAGAAATGTTTGAAGCTACTGACTGAATGAAAGGAGCTGGCATCTCACTCTCTTTGAATCTTCTTTATCATGCTAGGATTAGCAGGAAAAAGCAAAAAATTTCAGAATTTCACCTTGCAATATGGAGATATTACTGTTTGTGCATTTACAATATTCATTGATTTTTGCCATTGAAAAACATGTTTTTCATATACCAGAAATGTTTGAAGCTACTGACTGAATGAAAGGAGCTGGCATCTCACTCTCTTTGAATCTTCTTTATCATGCTAGGATTAACAGGAAAAAGCAAAAAATTTCAGAATTGCACCTTGCAATGTGGAGATATTACTGTTTGTGCATTTACAATATTCATTGATTTTTGCCATTGAAAAACGTCCAGAAATGTTTGAAGCTACTGACTGAATGAAAGGAGCTGGCATCTCACTCTCTTTGAATCTTCTTTATCATGCTAGGATTAGCAGGAAAAAGCAAAAAATTTCAGAATTGCACCTTGCAATGTGGAGATATTACTGTTTGTGCATTTACAATATTCATTGATTTTTGCCATTGAAAAACGTCCAGAAATGTTTGAAGCTACTGACTGAATGAAAGGAGCTGGCATCTCACTCTCTTTGAATCTTCTTTATCATGCTAGGATTAGCAGGAAAAAGCAAAAAATTTCAGAATTGCATCGTGCAATGTGGAGATATTACTGTTTGTGCATTTACAATATTCATTGATTTTTGCCATTGAAAAACATGTTATTCATATACCAGAAATGTTTGAAGCTACTGACTGAATGAAAGGAGCTGGCATCTCACTCTCTTTGAATCTTCTTTATCATGCTAGGATTAGCAGGAAAAAGCAAAAAATTTCAGAATTGCACCTTGCAATATGGAGATATTACTGTTTGTGCATTTACAATATTCATTGATTTTTGCCATTGAAAAACATGTTTTTCATATACCAGAAATGTTTGAAGCTACTGACTGAATGAAAGGAGCTGGCATCTCACTCTCTTTGAATCTTCTTTATCATGCTAGGATTAGCAGGAAAAAGCAAAAAATTTCAGAATTGCACCTTGCAATATGGAGATATTACTGTTTGTGCATTTACAATATTCATTGATTTTTGCCATTGAAAAACATGTTTTTCATATACCAGAAATGTTTGAAGCTACTGACTGAATGAAAGGAGCTGGCATCTCACTCTCTTTGAATCTTCTTTATCATGCTAGGATTAACAGGAAAAAGGAAAAAAAATTTCAGAATTGCACCTTGCAATGTGGAGATATTACTGTTTGTGCATTTACAATATTCATTGATTTTTGCCATTGAAAAACGTCCAGAAATGTTTGAAGCTACTGACTGAATGAAAGGAGCTGGCATCTCACTCTCTTTGAATCTTCTTTATCATGCTAGGATTATCAGGAAAAAGCAAAAAATTTCAGAATTGCACCTTGCAATGTGGAGATATTACTGTTTGTGCATTTACAATATTCATTGATTTTTGCCATTGAAAAACATCATGTTATTCATATACCAGAAATGTTTGAAGCTACTGACTGAATGAAAGGAGCTGGCATCTCACTCTCTTTGAATCTTCTTTATCATGCTAGGATTAGCAGGAAAAAGCAAAAAATTTCAGAAATGCACCTTGCAATGTGGAGATATTACTGTTTGTGCATTTACAATATTCATTGATTTTTGCCATTGAAAAACATGTTTTTCATATACCAGAAATGTTTGAAGCTACTGACTGAATGAAAGGAGCTGGCATCTCACTCTCTTTGAATCTTCTTTATCATGCTAGGATTAGCAGTAAAAAGCAAAAAATTTCAGAATTGCACCTTGCAATGTGGAGATATTATTGTTTGTGCATTTACAATATTCATTGATTTTTGCCATTGAAAAACATGTTTTTCATATACCAGAAATGTTTGAAGCTACTGACTGAATGAAAGGAGCTGGCATCTCACTCTCTTTGAATCTTCTTTATCATGCTAGGATTAACAGGAAAAAGCAAAAAATTTCAGAATTGCACCTTGCAATGTGGAGATATTACTGTTTGTGCATTTACAATATTCATTGATTTTTGCCATTGAAAAACGTCCAGAAATGTTTGAAGCTACTGACTGAATGAAAGGAACTGGCATCTCACTCTCTTTGAATCTTCTTTATCATGCTAGGATTAGCAGGAAAAAGCAAAAAATTTCAGAATTGCACCTTGCAATGTGGAGATATTACTGTTTGTGCATTTACAATATTCATTGATTTTTGCCATTGAAAAACATGTTTTTCATATACCAGAAATGTTTGAAGCTACTGACTGAATGAAAGGAGCTGGCATCTCACTCTCTTTGAATCTTTATCATGCTAGGATTAGCAGGAAAAAGCAAAACATTTCAGAATTGCACCTTGCAATGTGGAGATATTACTGTTTGTGCATTTACAATATTCATTGATTTTTGCCAGTGAAAAACATGTTTTTCATATACCAGAAATGTTTGAAGCTACTGACTGAATGAAAGGAGCTGGCATCTCACTCTCTTTGAATCTTCTTTATCATGCTAGGATTAACAGGAAAAAGCAAAAAATTTCAGAATTGCACCTTGCAATGTGGAGATATTACTGTTTGTGCATTTACAATATTCATTGATTTTTGCCATTGAAAAACGTCCAGAAATGTTTGAAGCTACTGACTGAATGAAAGGAGCTGGCATCTCACTCTCTTTGAATCTTCTTTATCATGCTAGGATTAGCAGGAAAAAGCAAAAAATTTCAGAATTGCACCTTGCAATGTGGAGATATTACTGTTTGTGCATTTACAATATTCATTGATTTTTGCCATTGAAAAACGTCCAGAAATGTTTGAAGCTACTGACTGAATGAAAGGAGCTGGCATCTCACTCTCTTTGAATCTTCTTTATCATGCTAGGATTAGCAGGAAAAAGCAAAAAATTTCAGAATTTCACCTTGCAATATGGAGATATTACTGTTTGTGCATTTACAATATTCATTGATTTTTGCCATTGAAAAACATGTTTTTCATATACCAGAAATGTTTGAAGCTACTGACTGAATGAAAGGAGCTGGCATCTCACTCTCTTTGAATCTTCTTTATCATGCTAGGATTAACAGGAAAAAGCAAAAAATTTCAGAATTGCACCTTGCAATGTGGAGATATTACTGTTTGTGCATTTACAATATTCATTGATTTTTGCCATTGAAAAACGTCCAGAAATGTTTGAAGCTACTGACTGAATGAAAGGAGCTGGCATCTCACTCTCTTTGAATCTTCTTTATCATGCTAGGATTAGCAGGAAAAAGCAAAAAATTTCAGAATTGCACCTTGCAATGTGGAGATATTACTGTTTGTGCATTTACAATATTCATTGATTTTTGCCATTGAAAAACGTCCAGAAATGTTTGAAGCTACTGACTGAATGAAAGGAGCTGGCATCTCACTCTCTTTGAATCTTCTTTACCATGCTAGGATTAGCAGGAAAAAGCAAAAAATTTCAGAATTGCATCGTGCAATGTGGAGATATTACTGTTTGTGCATTTACAATATTCATTGATTTTTGCCATTGAAAAACATGTTATTCATATACCAGAAATGTTTGAAGCTACTGACTGAATGAAAGGAGCTGGCATCTCACTCTCTTTGAATCTTCTTTATCATGCTAGGATTAGCAGGAAAAAGCAAAAAATTTCAGAATTGCACCTTGCAATATGGAGATATTACTGTTTGTGCATTTACAATATTCATTGATTTTTGCCATTGAAAAACATGTTTTTCATATACCAGAAATGTTTGAAGCTACTGACTGAATGAAAGGAGCTGGCATCTCACTCTCTTTGAATCTTCTTTATCATGCTAGGATTAACAGGAAAAAGGAAAAAAAATTTCAGAATTGCACCTTGCAATGTGGAGATATTACTGTTTGTGCATTTACAATATTCATTGATTTTTGCCATTGAAAAACGTCCAGAAATGTTTGAAGCTACTGACTGAATGAAAGGAGCTGGCATCTCACTCTCTTTGAATCTTCTTTATCATGCTAGGATTAGCAGGAAAAAGCAAAAAATTTCAAAATTGCACCTTGCAATGTGGAGATATTACTGTTTGTGCATTTACAATATTCATTGATTTTTGCCATTGAAAAACATCATGTTATTCATATACCAGAAATGTTTGAAGCTACTGACTGAATGAAAGGAGCTGGCATCTCACTCTCTTTGAATCTTCTTTATCATGCTAGGATTAGCAGGAAAAAGCAAAAAATTTCAGAATTGCACCTTGCAATGTGGAGATATTACTGTTTGTGCATTTACAATATTCATTGATTTTTGCCATTGAAAAACATGTTTTTCATATACCAGAAATGTTTGAAGCTACTGACTGAATGAAAGGAGCTGGCATCTCACTCTCTTTGAATCTTCTTTATCATGCTAGGATTAGCAGTAAAAAGCAAAAAATTTCAGAATTGCACCTTGCAATGTGGAGATATTACTGTTTGTGCATTTACAATATTCATTGATTTTTGCCATTGAAAAACATGTTTTTCATATAACAGAAATGTTTGAAGCTACTGACTGAATGAAAGGAGCTGGCATCTCACTCTCTTTGAATCTTCTTTATCATGCTAGGATTAACAGGAAAAAGCAAAAAATTTCAGAATTGCACCTTGCAATGTGGAGATATTACTGTTTGTGCATTTACAATATTCATTGATTTTTGCCATTGAAAAACGTCCAGAAATGTTTGAAGCTACTGACTGAATGAAAGGAGCTGGCATCTCACTCTCTTTGAATCTTCTTTATCATGCTAGGATTAGCAGGAAAAAGCAAAAAATTTCAGAATTGCACCTTGCAATGTGGAGATATTACTGTTTGTGCATTTACAATATTCATTGATTTTTGCCATTGAAAAACATGTTTTTCATATACCAGAAATGTTTGAAGCTACTGACTGAATGAAAGGAGCTGGCATCTCACTCTCTTTGAATCTTCTTTATCATGCTAGGATTAGCAGGAAAAAGCAAAACATTTCAGAATTGCACCTTGCAATGTGGAGATATTACTGTTTGTGCATTTACAATATTCATTGATTTTTGCCAGTGAAAAACATGTTTTTCATATACCAGAAATGTTTGAAGCTACTGACTGAATGAAAGGAGCTGGCATCTCACTCTCTTTGAATCTTCTTTATCATGCTAGGATTAACAGGAAAAAGCAAAAAATTTCAGAATTGCACCTTGCAATGTGGAGATATTACTGTTTGTGCATTTACAATATTCATTGATTTTTGCCATTGAAAAACGTCCAGAAATGTTTGAAGCTACTGACTGAATGAAAGGAGCTGGCATCTCACTCTCTTTGAATCTTCTTTATCATGCTAGGATTAGCAGGAAAAAGCAAAAAATTTCAGAATTGCACCTTGCAATGTGGAGATATTACTGTTTGTGCATTTACAATATTCATTGATTTTTGCCATTGAAAAACGTCCAGAAATGTTTGAAGCTACTGACTGAATGAAAGGAGCTGGCATCTCACTCTCTTTGAATCTTCTTTATCATGCTAGGATTAGCAGGAAAAAGCAAAAAATTTCAGAATTGCATCTTGCAATGTGGAGATATTACTGTTTGTGCATTTACAATATTCATTGATTTTTGCCATTGAAAAACATGTTATTCATATACCAGAAGTGTTTGAAGCTACTGACAGAATGAAAGGAGCTGGCATCTCACTCTCTTTGAATCTTCTTTATCATGCTAGGATTAGCAGGAAAAAGCAAAAAATTTCAGAATTTCACCTTGCAATATGGAGATATTACTGTTTGTGCATTTACAATATTCATTGATTTTTGCCATTGAAAAACATGTTTTTCATATACCAGAAATGTTTGAAGCTACTGACTGAATGAAAGGAGCTGGCATCTCACTCTCTTTGAATCTTCTTTATCATGCTAGGATTAACAGGAAAAAGCAAAAAATTTCAGAATTGCACCTTGCAATGTGGAGATATTACTGTTTGTGCATTTACAATATTCATTGATTTTTGCCATTGAAAAACGTCCAGAAATGTTTGAAGCTACTGACTGAATGAAAGGAGCTGGCATCTCACTCTCTTTGAATCTTCTTTATCATGCTAGGATTAGCAGGAAAAAGCAAAAAATTTCAGAATTGCACCTTGCAATGTGGAGATATTACTGTTTGTGCATTTACAATATTCATTGATTTTTGCCATTGAAAAACATGTTTTTCATATACCAGAAATGTTTGAAGCTACTGACTGAATGAAAGGAGCTGGCATCTCACTCTCTTTGAATCTTCTTTATCATGCTAGGATTAGCAGGAAAAAGCAAAAAATTTCAGAATTGCACTTTGCAATGTGGAGATATTACTGTTTGTGCATTTACAATATTCATTGATTTTTGCCATTGTAAAACATCATGTTATTCATATACCAGAAATGTTTGAAGCTACTGACTGAATGAAAGGAGCTGGCATCTCACTCTCTTTGAATCTTCTTTATCATGCTAGGATTAGCAGGAAAAAGCAAAAAATTTCAGAATTGCACCTTGCAATGTGGAGATATTACTGTTTGTGCATTTACAATATTCATTGATTTTTGCCATTGAAAAACGTCCAGAAATGTTTGAAGCTACTGACTGAATGAAAGGAGCTGGCATCTCACTCTCTTTGAATCTTCTTTATCATGCTAGGATTAGCAGGAAAAAGCAAAAAATTTCAGAATTGCACTTTGCAATGTGGAGATATTACTGTTTGTGCATTTACAATATTCATTGATTTTTGCCATTGAAAAACATCATGTTATTCATATACCAGAAATGTTTGAAGCTACTGACTGAATGAAAGGAGCTGGCATCTCACTCTCTTTGAATCTTCTTTATCATGCTAGGATTAGCAGGAAAAAGCAAAAAATTTCAGAATTGCACCTTGCAATGTGGAGATATTACTGTTTGTTCATTTACAATATTCATTGATTTTTGCCATTGAAAAACATCTTTTTCATATACCAGAAATGTTTGAAGCTACTGACTGAATGAAAGGAGCTGGCATCTCACTCTCTTTGAATCTTCTTTATCATGCTAGGATTAGCAGGAAAAAGCAAAAAATTTCAGAATTGCACCTTGCAATGTGGAGATATTACTGTTTGTGCATTTACAATATTCATTGATTTTTGCCATTGAAAAACATGTTTTTCATATACCAGAAATGTTTGAAGCTACTGACTGAATGAAAGGAGTTGGCATCTCACTCACTTTGAATCTTCTTTTTCATGCTAGGATTAGCAGGAAAAAGCAAAAAATTTCAGAATTGCACCTTGCAATGTGGAGATATTACGGTTTGTGCATGTACAATATTCATTGATTTTTGCCATTGAAAAACATGTTTTTCATATACCAGAAATGTTTGAAGCTACTGACTGAATGAAAGGAGCTGGCATCTCACTCTCTTTGAATCTTCTTTATCATGCTAGGATTAGCAGGAAAAAGCAAAAAATTTCAGAATTGCACCTTGCAATGTGGAGATATTACTGTTTGTGCATTTACAATATTCATTGATTTTTGCCATTGAAAAACATGTTTTTCATATACCAGAAATGTTTGAAGCTACTGACTGAATGAAAGGAGCTGGCATCTCACTCTCTTTGAATCTTCTTTATCATGCTAGGATTAGCAGGAAGAAAGCAAAAAATTTCAGAATTGCACCTTGCAATGTGGAGATATTACTGTTTGTGCATTTACAATATTCATTGATTTTTGCCATTGAAAAACATGTTTTTCATATACCAGAAATGTTTGAAGCTACTGACTGAATGAAAGGTGCTGGCATCTCACTCTCTTTGAATCTTCTTTATCATGCTAGGATTAACAGGAAAAAGCAAAAAACTTCAGAATTGCACCTTGCAATGTGGAGATATTACTGTTGGTGCATTTACAATATTCATTGATTTTTGCCATTGAAAAACATGTTTTTCATATACCAGAAATGTTTGAAGCTACTGACTGAATGAAAGGAGCTGGCATCTCACTCTCTTTGAATCTTCTTTATCATGCTAGGATTAGCAGGAAAAAGCAAAAAAATTCAGAATTGCACCTTGCAATGTGGAGATATTACTGTTTGTTCATTTACAATATTCATTGATTTTTGCCATTGAAAAACATCTTTTTCATATACCAGAAATGTTTGAAGCTACTGACTGAATGAAAGGAGCTGGCATCTCACTCTCTTTGAATCTTCTTTATCATGCTAGGACTAGCAGGAAAAAGCAAAAAATTTCAGAATTGCACCTTGCAATGTGGAGATATTACTGTTTGTGCATTTACAATATTCATTGATTTTTGCCATTGAAAAACATGTTTTTCATATACCAGAAATGTTTGAAGCTACTGACTGAATGAAAGGAGCTGGCATCTCACTCTCTTTGAATCTTCTTTATCATGCTAGGATTAACAGGAAAAAGCAAAAAATTTCAGAATTGCACCTTGCAATGTGGAGATATTACTGTTTGTGCATTTACAATATTCATTGATTTTTGCCATTGAAAAACATGTTTTTCATATACCAGAAATGTTTGAAGCTACTGACTGAATGAAAGGAGCTGGCATCTCACTCTCTTTGAATCTTCTTTATGATGCTAGGATTAGCAGGAAAAAGCAAAAAATTTCAGAATTGCACCTTGCAATGTGGAGATATTACTGTTTGTGCATTTACAATATTCATTGATTTTTGCCATTGAAAAACGTCCAGAAATGTTTGAAGCTACTGACTGAATGAAAGGAGCTGGCATCTCACTCTCTTTGAATCTTCTTTATCATGCTAGGATTAGCAGGAAAAAGCAAAAAATTTCAGAATTGCACCTTGCAATGTGGAGATATTACTGTTTGTGCATTTACAATATTCATTGATTTTTGCCATTGAAAAACGTCCAGAAATGTTTGAAGCTACTGACTGAATGAAAGGAGCTGGCATCTCACTCTCTTTGAATCTTCTTTATCATGCTAGGATTAACAGGAAAAAGCAAAAAATTTCAGAATTGCACCTTGCAATGTGGAGATATTACTGTTTGTGCATTTACAATATTCATTGATTTTTGCCATTGAAAAACGTCCAGAAATGTTTGAAGCTACTGACTGAATGAAAGGAGCTGGCATCTCACTCTCTTTGAATCTTATTTATCATGCTAGGATTAGCAGGAAAAAGCAAAAAATTTCAGAATTGCACCTTGCAATGTGGAGATATTACTGTTTGTGCATTTACAATATTCATTGATTTTTGCCATTGAAAAACATGTTTTTCATATACCAGAAATGTTTGAAGCTACTGACTGAATGAAAGGAGCTGGCATCTCACTCTCTTTGAATCTTCTTTATCATGCTAGGATTAGCAGGAAAAAGCAAAAAATTTCAGAATTGCACCTTGCAATGTGGAGATATTACTGTTTGTGCATTTACAATATTCATTGATTTTTGCCATTGAAAAACGTCCAGAAATGTTTGAAGCTACTGACTGAATGAAAGGAGCTGGCATCTCACTCTCTTTGAATCTTCTTTATCATGCTAGGATTAACAGGAAAAAGCAAAAAACTTCAGAATTGCACCTTGCAATGTGGAGATATTACTGTTGGTGCATTTACAATATTCATTGATTTTTGCCATTGAAAAACATGTTTTTCATATACCAGAAATGTTTGAAGCTACTGACTGAATGAAAGGAGCTGGCATCTCACTCTCTTTGAATCTTCTTTATCATGCTAGGATTAGCAGGAAAAAGCAAAAAAATTCAGAATTGCACCTTGCAATGTGGAGATATTACTGTTTGTTCATTTACAATATTCATTGATTTTTGCCATTGAAAAACATCTTTTTCATATACCAGAAATGTTTGAAGCTACTGACTGAATGAAAGGAGCTGGCATCTCACTCTCTTTGAATCTTCTTTATCATGCTAGGATTAGCAGGAAAAAGCAAAAAATTTCAGAATTGCACCTTGCAATGTGGAGATATTACTGTTTGTGCATTTACAATATTCATTGATTTTTGCCATTGAAAAACATGTTTTTCATATACCAGAAATGTTTGAAGCTACTGACTGAATGAAAGGAGCTGGCATCTCACTCTCTTTGAATCTTCTTTATCATGCTAGGATTAACAGGAAAAAGCAAAAAATTTCAGAATTGCACCTTGCAATGTGGAGATATTACTGTTTGTGCATTTACAATATTCATTGATTTTTGCCATTGAAAAACATGTTTTTCATATACCAGAAATGTTTGAAGCTACTGACTGAATGAAAGGAGCTGGCATCTCACTCTCTTTGAATCTTCTTTATGATGCTAGGATTAGCAGGAAAAAGCAAAAAATTTCAGAATTGCACCTTGCAATGTGGAGATATTACTGTTTGTGCATTTACAATATTCATTGATTTTTGCCATTGAAAAACGTCCAGAAATGTTTGAAGCTACTGACTGAATGAAAGGAGCTGGCATCTCACTCTCTTTGAATCTTCTTTATCATGCTAGGATTAGCAGGAAAAAGCAAAAAATTTCAGAATTGCACCTTGCAATGTGGAGATATTACTGTTTGTGCATTTACAATATTCATTGATTTTTGCCATTGAAAAACGTCCAGAAATGTTTGAAGCTACTGACTGAATGAAAGGAGCTGGCATCTCACTCTCTTTGAATCTTCTTTATCATGCTAGGATTAACAGGAAAAAGCAAAAAATTTCAGAATTGCACCTTGCAATGTGGAGATATTACTGTTTGTGCATTTACAATATTCATTGATTTTTGCCATTGAAAAACGTCCAGAAATGTTTGAAGCTACTGACTGAATGAAAGGAGCTGGCATCTCACTCTCTTTGAATCTTATTTATCATGCTAGGATTAGCAGGAAAAAGCAAAAAATTTCAGAATTGCACCTTGCAATGTGGAGATATTACTGTTTGTGCATTTACAATATTCATTGATTTTTGCCATTGAAAAACATGTTTTTCATATACCAGAAATGTTTGAAGCTACTGACTGAATGAAAGGAGCTGGCATCTCACTCTCTTTGAATCTTCTTTATCATGCTAGGATTAGCAGGAAAAAGCAAAAAATTTCAGAATTGCACCTTGCAATGTGGAGATATTACTGTTTGTGCATTTACAATATTCATTGATTTTTGCCATTGAAAAACGTCCAGAAATGTTTGAAGCTACTGACTGAATGAAAGGAGCTGGCATCTCACTCTCTTTGAATCTTCTTTATCATGCTAGGATTAACAGGAAAAAGCAAAAAATTTCAGAATTGCACCTTGCAATGTGGAGATATTACTGTTTGTGCATTTACAATATTCATTGATTTTTGCCATTGAAAAACGTCCAGAAATGTTTGAAGCTACTGACTGAATGAAAGGAGCTGGCATCTCACTCTCTTTGAATCTTCTTTATCATGCTAGGATTAGCAGGAAAAAGCAAAAAATTTCAGAATTGCACCTTGCAATGTGGAGATATTACTGTTTGTGCATTTACAATATTCATTGATTTTTGCCATTGAAAAACGTCCAGAAATGTTTGAAGCTACTGACTGAATGAAAGGAGCTGGCATCTCACTCTCTTTGAATCTTCTTTATCATGCTAGGATTAGCAGGAAAAAGCAAAAAATTTCAGAATTGCACCTTGCAATGTGGAGATATTACTGTTTGTGCATTTACAATATTCATTGATTTTTGCCATTGAAAAACATGTTTTTCATATACCAGAAATGTTTGAAGCTACTGACTGAATGAAAGGAGTTGGCATCTCACTCACTTTGAATCTTCTTTATCATGCTAGGATTAGCAGGAAAAAGCAAAAAATTTCAGAATTGCACCTTGCAATGTGGAGATATTACGGTTTGTGCATGTACAATATTCATTGATTTTTGCCATTGAAAAACATGTTTTTCATATACCAGAAATGTTTGAAGCTACTGACTGAATGAAAGGAGTTGGCATCTCACTCTCTTTGAATCTTCTTTATCATGCTAGGATTAGCAGGAAAAAGCAAAAAATTTCAGAATTGCACCTTGCAATGTGGAGACATTACTGTTTGTGCATTTACAATATTCATTGATTTTTGCCATTGAAAAACATGTTTTTCATATAACAGAAATGTTTGAAGCTACTGACTGAATGAAAGGAGCTGGCATCTCACTCTCTTTGAATCTTCTTTATCATGCTAGGATTAACAGGAAAAAGCAAAAAATTTCAGAATTGCACCTTGCAATGTGGAGATATTACTGTTTGTGCATTTACAATATTCATTGATTTTTGCCATTGAAAAACGTCCAGAAATGTTTGAAGCTACTGACTGAATGAAAGGATCTGGCATCTCACTCTCTTTGAATCTTCTTTATCATGCTAGGATTAGCAGGAAAAAGAAAAAAATTTCAGAATTGCACCTTGCAATGTGGAGATATTACTGTTTGTGCATTTACAATATTCATTGATTTTTGCCATTGAAAAACGTCCAGAAATGTTTGAAGCTACTGACTGAATGAAAGGATCTGGCATCTCACTCTCTTTGAATCTTCTTTATCATGCTAGGATTAGCAGGAAAAAGAAAAAAATTTCAGAATTGCATCTTGCAATGTGGAGATATTACTGTTTGTGCATTTACAATATTCATTGATTTTTGCCATTGAAAAACATGTTATTCATATACCAGAAATGTTTGAAGCTACTGACTGAATGAAAGGAGCTGGCATCTCACTCTCTTTGAATCTTCTTTATCATGCTAGGATTAGCAGGAAAAAGCAAAAAATTTCAGAATTGCACCTTGCAATATGGAGATATTACTGTTTGTGCATTTACAATATTCATTGATTTTTGCCATTGAAAAACATGTTTTTCATATACCAGAAATGTTTGAAGCTACTGACTGAATGAAAGGAGCTTACATCTCACTCTCTTTGAATCTTCTTTATCATGCTAGGATTAACAGGAAAAAGCAAAAAATTTCAGAATTGCACCTTGCAATGTGGAGATATTACTGTTTGTGCATTTACAATATTCATTGATTTTTGCCATTGAAAAACGTCCAGAAATGTTTGAAGCTACTGACTGAATGAAAGGAGCTGGCATCTCACTCTCTTTGAATCTTCTTTATCATGCTAGGATTAGCAGGAAAAAGCAAAAAATTTCAGAATTGCACCTTGCAATGTGGAGATATTACTGTTTGTGCATTTACAATATTCATTGATTTTTGCCATTGAAAAACATGTTATTCATATACCAGAAATGTTTGAAGCTACTGACTGAATGAAAGGAGCTGGCATCTCACTCTCTTTGAATCTTCTTTATCATGCTAGGATTAGCAGGAAAAAGCAAAAAATTTCAGAATTGCACCTTGCAATATGGAGATATTACTGTTTGTGCATTTACAATATTCATTGATTTTTGCCATTGAAAAACATGTTTTTCATATACCAGAAATGTTTGAAGCTACTGACTGAATGAAAGGAGCTTACATCTCACTCTCTTTGAATCTTCTTTATCATGCTAGGATTAACAGGAAAAAGCAAAAAATTTCAGAATTGCACCTTGCAATGTGGAGATATTACTGTTTGTGCATTTACAATATTCATTGATTTTTGCCATTGAAAAACGTCCAGAAATGTTTGAAGCTACTGACTGAATGAAAGGAGCTGGCATCTCACTCTCTTTGAATCTTCTTTATCATGCTAGGATTAGCAGGAAAAAGCAAAAAATTTCAGAATTGCACCTTGCAATGTGGAGATATTACTGTTTGTGCATTTACAATATTCATTGATTTTTGCCATTGAAAAACATGTTTTTCATATACCAGAAATGTTTGAAGCTACTGACTGAATGAAAGGAGCTGGCATCTCACTCTCTTTGAATCTTCTTTATCATGCTAGGATTAGCAGGAAAAAGCAAAAAATTTCAGAATTGCATCTTGCAATGTGGAGATATTACTGTTTGTGCATTTACAATATTCATTGATTTTTGCCATTGAATAACATGTTATTCATATACCAGAAATGTTTGAAGCTACTGACTGAATGAAAGGAGCTGGCATCTCACTCTCTTTGAATCTTCTTTATCATGCTAGGATTAGCAGGAAAAAGCAAAACATTTCAGAATTGCACCTTGCAATGTGGAGATATTACTGTTTGTGCATTTACAATATTCATTGATTTTTGCCATTGAAAAACATGTTTTTCATATACCAGAAATGTTTGAAGCTACTGACTGAATGAAAGGAGCTGGCATCTCACTCTCTTTGAATCTTCTTTATCATGCTAGGATTAACAGGAAAAAGCAAAAAATTTCAGAATTGCACCTTGCAATGTGGAGATATTACTGTTTGTGCATTTACAATATTCATTGATTTTTGCCATTGAAAAACGTCCAGAAATGTTTGAAGCTACTGACTGAATGAAAGGAGCTGGCATCTCACTCTCTTTGAATCTTCTTTATCATGCTAGGATTAGCAGGAAAAAGCAAAAAATTTCAGAATTGCATCTTGCAATGTGGAGATATTACTGTTTGTGCATTTACAATATTCATTGATTTTTGCCATTGAAAAACATGTTATTCATATACCAGAAGTGTTTGAAGCTACTGACAGAATGAAAGGAGCTGGCATCTCACTCTCTTTGAATCTTCTTTATCATGCTAGGATTAGCAGGAAAAAGCAAAAAATTTCAGAATTTCACCTTGCAATATGGAGATATTACTGTTTGTGCATTTACAATATTCATTGATTTTTGCCATTGAAAAACATGTTTTTCATATACCAGAAATGTTTGAAGCTACTGACTGAATGAAAGGAGCTGGCATCTCACTCTCTTTGAATCTTCTTTATCATGCTAGGATTAACAGGAAAAAGCAAAAAATTTCAGAATTGCACCTTGCAATGTGGAGATATTACTGTTTGTGCATTTACAATATTCATTGATTTTTGCCATTGAAAAACGTCCAGAAATGTTTGAAGCTACTGACTGAATGAAAGGAGCTGGCATCTCACTCTCTTTGAATCTTCTTTATCATGCTAGGATTAGCAGGAAAAAGCAAAAAATTTCAGAATTGCACCTTGCAATGTGGAGATATTACTGTTTGTGCATTTACAATATTCATTGATTTTTGCCATTGAAAAACATGTTTTTCATATACCAGAAATGTTTGAAGCTACTGACTGAATGAAAGGAGCTGGCATCTCACTCTCTTTGAATCTTCTTTATCATGCTAGGATTAGCAGGAAAAAGCAAAAAATTTCAGAATTGCACTTTGCAATGTGGAGATATTACTGTTTGTGCATTTACAATATTCATTGATTTTTGCCATTGAAAAACATCATGTTATTCATATACCAGAAATGTTTGAAGCTACTGACTGAATGAAAGGAGCTGGCATCTCACTCTCTTTGAATCTTCTTTATCATGCTAGGATTAGCAGGAAAAAGCAAAAAATTTCAGAATTGCACCTTGCAATGTGGAGATATTACTGTTTGTGCATTTACAATATTCATTGATTTTTGCCATTGAAAAACGTCCAGAAATGTTTGAAGCTACTGACTGAATGAAAGGAGCTGGCATCTCACTCTCTTTGAATCTTCTTTATCATGCTAGGATTAGCAGGAAAAAGCAAAAAATTTCAGAATTGCATCTTGCAATGTGGAGATATTACTGTTTGTGCATTTACAATATTCATTGATTTTTGCCATTGAAAAACATGTTATTCATATACCAGAAATGTTTGAAGCTACTGACTGAATGAAAGGAGCTGGCATCTCACTCTCTTTGAATCTTCTTTATCATGCTAGGATTAGCAGGAAAAAGCAAAAAATTTCAGAATTGCACCTTGCAATATGGAGATATTACTGTTTGTGCATTTACAATATTCATTGATTTTTGCCATTGAAAAACATGTTTTTCATATACCAGAAATGTTTGAAGCTACTGACTGAATGAAAGGAGCTTACATCTCACTCTCTTTGAATCTTCTTTATCATGCTAGGATTAACAGGAAAAAGCAAAAAATTTCAGAATTGCACCTTGCAATGTGGAGATATTACTGTTTGTGCATTTACAATATTCATTGATTTTTGCCATTGAAAAACGTCCAGAAATGTTTGAAGCTACTGACTGAATGAAAGGAGCTGGCATCTCACTCTCTTTGAATCTTCTTTATCATGCTAGGATTAGCAGGAAAAAGCAAAAAATTTCAGAATTGCACCTTGCAATGTGGAGATATTACTGTTTGTGCATTTACAATATTCATTGATTTTTCCCATTGAAAAACATGTTTTTCATATACCAGAAATGTTTGAAGCTACTGACTGAATGAAAGGAGCTGGCATCTCACTCTCTTTGAATCTTTTTTATCATGCTAGGATTAGCAGGAAAAAGCAAAAAATTTCAGAATTGCACCTTGCAATGTGGAGATATTACTGTTTGTGCATTTACAATATTCATTGATTTTTGCCATTGAAAAACATGTTTTTCATATACCAGAAATGTTTGAAGCTACTGACTGAATGAAAGGAGCTGGCATCTCACTCTCTTTGAATCTTCTTTATCATGCTAGGATTAGCAGGAAAAAGCAAAAAATTTCAGAATTGCATCTTGCAATGTGGAGATATTACTGTTTGTGCATTTACAATATTCATTGATTTTTGCCATTGAATAACATGTTATTCATATACCAGAAATGTTTGAAGCTACTGACTGAATGAAAGGAGCTGGCATCTCACTCTCTTTGAATCTTCTTTATCATGCTAGGATTAGCAGGAAAAAGCAAAACATTTCAGAATTGCACCTTGCAATGTGGAGATATTACTGTTTGTGCATTTACAATATTCATTGATTTTTGCCATTGAAAAACATGTTTTTCATATACCAGAAATGTTTGAAGCTACTGACTGAATGAAAGGAGCTGGCATCTCACTCTCTTTGAATCTTCTTTATCATGCTAGGATTAACAGGAAAAAGCAAAAAATTTCAGAATTGCACCTTGCAATGTGGAGATATTACTGTTTGTGCATTTACAATATTCATTGATTTTTGCCATTGAAAAACGTCCAGAAATGTTTGAAGCTACTGACTGAATGAAAGGAGCTGGCATCTCACTCTCTTTGAATCTTCTTTATCATGCTAGGATTAGCAGGAAAAAGCAAAAAATTTCAGAATTGCACCTTGCAATGTGGAGATATTACTGTTTGTGCATTTACAATATTCATTGATTTTTGCCAGTGAAAAACATGTTTTTCATATACCAGAAATGTTTGAAGCCACTGACTGAATGAAAGGAGCTGGCATCTCACTCTCTTTGAATCTTCTTTATCATGCTAGGATTAACAGGAAAAAGCAAAAAATTTCAGAATTGCACCTTGCAATGTGGAGATATTACTGTTTGTGCATTTACAATATTCATTGATTTTTGCCATTGAAAAACGTCCAGAAATGTTTGAAGCTACTGACTGAATGAAAGGAGCTGGCATCTCACTCTCTTTGAATCTTCTTTATCATGCTAGGATTAGCAGTAAAAAGCAAAAAATTTCAGAATTGCACCTTGCAATGTGGAGATATTACTGTTTGTGCATTTACAATATTCATTGATTTTTGCCATTGAAAAACATGTTTTTCATATAACAGAAATGTTTGAAGCTACTGACTGAATGAAAGGAGCTGGCATCTCACTCTCTTTGAATCTTCTTTATCATGCTAGGATTAACAGGAAAAAGCAAAAAATTTCAGAATTGCACCTTGCAATGTGGAGATATTACTGTTTGTGCATTTACAATATTCATTGATTTTTGCCATTGAAAAACGTCCAGAAATGTTTGAAGCTACTGACTGAATGAAAGGAGCTGGCATCTCACTCTCTTTGAATCTTCTTTATCATGCTAGGATTAGCAGGAAAAAGCAAAAAATTTCAGAATTGCACCTTGCAATGTGGAGATATTACTGTTTGTGCATTTACAATATTCATTGATTTTTGCCATTGAAAAACATGTTTTTCATATACCAGAAATGTTTGAAGCTACTGACTGAATGAAAGGAGCTGGCATCTCACTCTCTTTGAATCTTCTTTATCATGCTAGGATTAGCAGGAAAAAGCAAAACATTTCAGAATTGCACCTTGCAATGTGGAGATATTACTGTTTGTGCATTTACAATATTCATTGATTTTTGCCAGTGAAAAACATGTTTTTCATATACCAGAAATGTTTGAAGCTACTGACTGAATGAAAGGAGCTGGCATCTCACTCTCTTTGAATCTTCTTTATCATGCTAGGATTAACAGGAAAAAGCAAAAAATTTCAGAATTGCACCTTGCAATGTGGAGATATTACTGTTTGTGCATTTACAATATTCATTGATTTTTGCCATTGAAAAACGTCCAGAAATGTTTGAAGCTACTGACTGAATGAAAGGAGCTGGCATCTCACTCTCTTTGAATCTTCTTTATCATGCTAGGATTAGCAGGAAAAAGCAAAAAATTTCAGAATTGCACCTTGCAATGTGGAGATATTACTGTTTGTGCATTTACAATATTCATTGATTTTTGCCATTGAAAAACGTCCAGAAATGTTTGAAGCTACTGACTGAATGAAAGGAGCTGGCATCTCACTCTCTTTGAATCTTCTTTATCATGCTAGGATTAGCAGGAAAAAGCAAAAAATTTCAGAATTGCATCTTGCAATGTGGAGATATTACTGTTTGTGCATTTACAATATTCATTGATTTTTGCCATTGAAAAACATGTTATTCATATACCAGAAGTGTTTGAAGCTACTGACAGAATGAAAGGAGCTGGCATCTCACTCTCTTTGAATCTTCTTTATCATGCTAGGATTAGCAGGAAAAAGCAAAAAATTTCAGAATTTCACCTTGCAATATGGAGATATTACTGTTTGTGCATTTACAATATTCATTGATTTTTGCCATTGAAAAACATGTTTTTCATATACCAGAAATGTTTGAAGCTACTGACTGAATGAAAGGAGCTGGCATCTCACTCTCTTTGAATCTTCTTTATCATGCTAGGATTAACAGGAAAAAGCAAAAAATTTCAGAATTGCACCTTGCAATGTGGAGATATTACTGTTTGTGCATTTACAATATTCATTGATTTTTGCCATTGAAAAACGTCCAGAAATGTTTGAAGCTACTGACTGAATGAAAGGAGCTGGCATCTCACTCTCTTTGAATCTTCTTTATCATGCTAGGATTAGCAGGAAAAAGCAAAAAATTTCAGAATTGCACCTTGCAATGTGGAGATATTACTGTTTGTGCATTTACAATATTCATTGATTTTTGCCATTGAAAAACATGTTTTTCATATACCAGAAATGTTTGAAGCTACTGACTGAATGAAAGGAGCTGGCATCTCACTCTCTTTGAATCTTCTTTATCATGCTAGGATTAGCAGGAAAAAGCAAAAAATTTCAGAATTGCACTTTGCAATGTGGAGATATTACTGTTTGTGCATTTACAATATTCATTGATTTTTGCCATTGAAAAACATCATGTTATTCATATACCAGAAATGTTTGAAGCTACTGACTGAATGAAAGGAGCTGGCATCTCACTCTCTTTGAATCTTCTTTATCATGCTAGGATTAGCAGGAAAAAGCAAAAAATTTCAGAATTGCACCTTGCAATGTGGAGATATTACTGTTTGTGCATTTACAATATTCATTGATTTTTGCCATTGAAAAACGTCCAGAAATGTTTGAAGCTACTGACTGAATGAAAGGAGCTGGCATCTCACTCTCTTTGAATCTTCTTTATCATGCTAGGATTAGCAGGAAAAAGCAAAAAATTTCAGAATTGCATCTTGCAATGTGGAGATATTACTGTTTGTGCATTTACAATATTCATTGATTTTTGCCATTGAAAAACATGTTATTCATATACCAGAAATGTTTGAAGCTACTGACTGAATGAAAGGAGCTGGCATCTCACTCTCTTTGAATCTTCTTTATCATGCTAGGATTAGCAGGAAAAAGCAAAAAATTTCAGAATTGCACCTTGCAATATGGAGATATTACTGTTTGTGCATTTACAATATTCATTGATTTTTGCCATTGAAAAACATGTTTTTCATATACCAGAAATGTTTGAAGCTACTGACTGAATGAAAGGAGCTTACATCTCACTCTCTTTGAATCTTCTTTATCATGCTAGGATTAACAGGAAAAAGCAAAAAATTTCAGAATTGCACCTTGCAATGTGGAGATATTACTGTTTGTGCATTTACAATATTCATTGATTTTTGCCATTGAAAAACGTCCAGAAATGTTTGAAGCTACTGACTGAATGAAAGGAGCTGGCATCTCACTCTCTTTGAATCTTCTTTATCATGCTAGGATTAGCAGGAAAAAGCAAAAAATTTCAGAATTGCACCTTGCAATGTGGAGATATTACTGTTTGTGCATTTACAATATTCATTGATTTTTCCCATTGAAAAACATGTTTTTCATATACCAGAAATGTTTGAAGCTACTGACTGAATGAAAGGAGCTGGCATCTCACTCTCTTTGAATCTTTTTTATCATGCTAGGATTAGCAGGAAAAAGCAAAAAAATTCAGAATTGCACCTTGCAATGTGGAGATATTACTGTTTGTGCATTTACAATATTCATTGATTTTTGCCATTGAAAAACATGTTTTTCATATACCAGAAATGTTTGAAGCTACTGACTGAATGAAAGGAGCTGGCATCTCACTCTCTTTGAATCTTCTTTATCATGCTAGGATTAGCAGGAAAAAGCAAAAAATTTCAGAATTGCATCTTGCAATGTGGAGATATTACTGTTTGTGCATTTACAATATTCATTGATTTTTGCCATTGAATAACATGTTATTCATATACCAGAAATGTTTGAAGCTACTGACTGAATGAAAGGAGCTGGCATCTCACTCTCTTTGAATCTTCTTTATCATGCTAGGATTAGCAGGAAAAAGCAAAACATTTCAGAATTGCACCTTGCAATGTGGAGATATTACTGTTTGTGCATTTACAATATTCATTGATTTTTGCCATTGAAAAACATGTTTTTCATATACCAGAAATGTTTGAAGCTACTGACTGAATGAAATGAGCTGGCATCTCACTCTCTTTGAATCTTCTTTATCATGCTAGGATTAACAGGAAAAAGCAAAAAATTTCAGAATTGCACCTTGCAATGTGGAGATATTACTGTTTGTGCATTTACAATATTCATTGATTTTTGCCATTGAAAAACGTCCAGAAATGTTTGAAGCTACTGACTGAATGAAAGGAGCTGGCATCTCACTCTCTTTGAATCTTCTTTATCATGCTAGGATTAGCAGGAAAAAGCAAAAAATTTCAGAATTGCACCTTGCAATGTGGAGATATTACTGTTTGTGCATTTACAATATTCATTGATTTTTGCCAGTGAAAAACATGTTTTTCATATACCAGAAATGTTTGAAGCCACTGACTGAATGAAAGGAGCTGGCATCTCACTCTCTTTGAATCTTCTTTACCATGCTAGGATTAACAGGAAAAAGCAAAAAATTTCAGAATTGCACCTTGCAATGTGGAGATATTACTGTTTGTGCATTTACAATATTCATTGATTTTTGCCATTGAAAAACGTCCAGAAATGTTTGAAGCTACTGACTGAATGAAAGGAGCTGGCATCTCACTCTCTTTGAATCTTCTTTATCATGCTAGGATTAGCAGGAAAAAGCAAAAAATTTCAGAATTGCACCTTGCAATGTGGAGATATTACTGTTTGTGCATTTACAATATTCATTGATTTTTGCCATTGAAAAACGTCCAGAAATGTTTGAAGCTACTGACTGAATGAAAGGAGCTGGCATCTCACTCTCTTTGAATCTTCTTTATCATGCTAGGATTAGCAGGAAAAAGCAAAAAATTTCAGAATTGCATCTTGCAATGTGGAGATATTACTGTTTGTGCATTTACAATATTCATTGATTTTTGCCATTGAAAAACATGTTATTCATATACCAGAAATGTTTGAAGCTACTGACTGAATGAAAGGAGCTGGCATCTCACTCTCTTTGAATCTTCTTTATCATGCTAGGATTAGCAGGAAAAAGCAAAGAATTTCAGAATTGCACCTTGCAATATGGAGATATTACTGTTTGTGCATTTACAATATTCATTGATTTTTGCCATTGAAAAACATGTTTTTCATATACCAGAAATGTTTGAAGCTACTGACTGAATGAAAGGAGCTGGCATCTCACTCTCTTTGAATCTTCTTTATCATGCTAGGATTAACAGGAAACAGCAAAAAATTTCAGAATTGCACCTTGCAATGTGGAGATATTAGTTTGTGCATTTACAATATTCATTGATTTTTGCCATTGAAAAACGTCCAGAAATGTTTGAAGCTACTGACTGAATGAAAGGAGCTGGCATCTCACTCTCTTTGAATCTTCTTTATCATGCTAGGATTAGCAGGAAAAAGCAAAAAATTTCAGAATTGCACCTTGCAATGTGGAGATATTACTGTTTGTGCATTTACAATATTCATTGATTTTTGCCATTGAAAAACATGTTTTTCATATACCAGAAATGTTTGAAGCTACTGACTGAATGAAAGGAGCTGGCATCTCACTCTCTTTGAATCTTCTTTATCATGCTAGGATTAGCAGGAAAAAGCAAAAAATTTCAGAATTGCACCTTGCAATGTGGAGATATTACTGTTTGTGCATTTACAATATTCATTGATTTTTGCCATTGAAAAACATGTTTTTCATATACCAGAAATGTTTGAAGCTACTGACTGAATGAAAGGAGCTGGCATCTCACTCTCTTTGAATCTTCTTTATCATGCTAGGATTAGCAGGAAAAAGCAAAAAATTTCAGAATTGCACCTTGCAATGTGGAGATATTACTGTTTGTGCATTTACAATATTCATTGATTTTTGCCATTGAAAAACATGTTTTTCATATACCAGAAATGTTTGAAGCTACTGACTGAATGAAAGGTGCTGGCATCTCACTCTCTTTGAATCTTCTTTATCATGCTAGGATTAACAGGAAAAAGCAAAAAACTTCAGAATTGCACCTTGCAATGTGGAGATATTACTGTTGGTGCATTTACAATATTCATTGATTTTTGCCATTGAAAAACATGTTTTTCATATACCAGAAATGTTTGAAGCTACTGACTGAATGAAAGGAGCTGGCATCTCACTCTCTTTGAATCTTCTTTATCATGCTAGGATTAGCAGGAAAAAGCAAAAAAATTCAGAATTGCACCTTGCAATGTGGAGATATTACTGTTTGTTCATTTACAATATTCATTGATTTTTGCCATTGAAAAACATCTTTTTCATATACCAGAAATGTTTGAAGCTACTGACTGAATGAAAGGAGCTGGCATCTCACTCTCTTTGAATCTTCTTTATCATGCTAGGATTAGCAGGAAAAAGCAAAAAATTTCAGAATTGCACCTTGCAATGTGGAGATATTACTGTTTGTGCATTTACAATATTCATTGATTTTTGCCATTGAAAAACATGTTTTTCATATACCAGAAATGTTTGAAGCTACTGACTGAATGAAAGGAGCTGGCATCTCACTCTCTTTGAATCTTCTTTATCATGCTAGGATTAACAGGAAAAAGCAAAAAATTTCAGAATTGCACCTTGCAATGTGGAGATATTACTGTTTGTGCATTTACAATATTCATTGATTTTTGCCATTGAAAAACATGTTTTTCATATACCAGAAATGTTTGAAGCTACTGACTGAATGAAAGGAGCTGGCATCTCACTCTCTTTGAATCTTCTTTATGATGCTAGGATTAGCAGGAAAAAGCAAAAAATTTCAGAATTGCACCTTGCAATGTGGAGATATTACTGTTTGTGCATTTACAATATTCATTGATTTTTGCCATTGAAAAACGTCCAGAAATGTTTGAAGCTACTGACTGAATGAAAGGAGCTGGCATCTCACTCTCTTTGAATCTTCTTTATCATGCTAGGATTAGCAGGAAAAAGCAAAAAATTTCAGAATTGCACCTTGCAATGTGGAGATATTACTGTTTGTGCATTTACAATATTCATTGATTTTTGCCATTGAAAAACGTCCAGAAATGTTTGAAGCTACTGACTGAATGAAAGGAGCTGGCATCTCACTCTCTTTGAATCTTCTTTATCATGCTAGGATTAACAGGAAAAAGCAAAAAATTTCAGAATTGCACCTTGCAATGTGGAGATATTACTGTTTGTGCATTTACAATATTCATTGATTTTTGCCATTGAAAAACGTCCAGAAATGTTTGAAGCTACTGACTGAATGAAAGGAGCTGGCATCTCACTCTCTTTGAATCTTATTTATCATGCTAGGATTAGCAGGAAAAAGCAAAAAATTTCAGAATTGCACCTTGCAATGTGGAGATATTACTGTTTGTGCATTTACAATATTCATTGATTTTTGCCATTGAAAAACATGTTTTTCATATACCAGAAATGTTTGAAGCTACTGACTGAATGAAAGGAGCTGGCATCTCACTCTCTTTGAATCTTCTTTATCATGCTAGGATTAGCAGGAAAAAGCAAAAAATTTCAGAATTGCACCTTGCAATGTGGAGATATTACTGTTTGTGCATTTACAATATTCATTGATTTTTGCCATTGAAAAACGTCCAGAAATGTTTGAAGCTACTGACTGAATGAAAGGAGCTGGCATCTCACTCTCTTTGAATCTTCTTTATCATGCTAGGATTAACAGGAAAAAGCAAAAAATTTCAGAATTGCACCTTGCAATGTGGAGATATTACTGTTTGTGCATTTACAATATTCATTGATTTTTGCCATTGAAAAACGTCCAGAAATGTTTGAAGCTACTGACTGAATGAAAGGAGCTGGCATCTCACTCTCTTTGAATCTTCTTTATCATGCTAGGATTAGCAGGAAAAAGCAAAAAATTTCAGAATTGCACCTTGCAATGTGGAGATATTACTGTTTGTGCATTTACAATATTCATTGATTTTTGCCATTGAAAAACGTCCAGAAATGTTTGAAGCTACTGACTGAATGAAAGGAGCTGGCATCTCACTCTCTTTGAATCTTCTTTATCATGCTAGGATTAGCAGGAAAAAGCAAAAAATTTCAGAATTGCACCTTGCAATGTGGAGATATTACTGTTTGTGCATTTACAATATTCATTGATTTTTGCCATTGAAAAACATGTTTTTCATATACCAGAAATGTTTGAAGCTACTGACTGAATGAAAGGAGTTGGCATCTCACTCACTTTGAATCTTCTTTATCATGCTAGGATTAGCAGGAAAAAGCAAAAAATTTCAGAATTGCACCTTGCAATGTGGAGATATTACGGTTTGTGCATGTACAATATTCATTGATTTTTGCCATTGAAAAACATGTTTTTCATATACCAGAAATGTTTGAAGCTACTGACTGAATGAAAGGAGCTGGCATCTCACTCTCTTTGAATCTTCTTTATCATGCTAGGATTAGCAGGAAAAAGCAAAAAATTTCAGAATTGCACCTTGCAATGTGGAGATATTACTGTTTGTGCATTTACAATATTCATTGATTTTTGCCATTGAAAAACATGTTTTTCATATACCAGAAATGTTTGAAGCTACTGACTGAATGAAAGGAGCTGGCATCTCACTCTCTTTGAATCTTCTTTATCATGCTAGGATTAGCAGGAAAAAGCAAAAAATTTCAGAATTGCACCTTGCAATGTGGAGATATTACTGTTTGTGCATTTACAATATTCATTGATTTTTGCCATTGAAAAACATGTTTTTCATATACCAGAAATGTTTGAAGCTACTGACTGAATGAAAGGTGCTGGCATCTCACTCTCTTTGAATCTTCTTTATCATGCTAGGATTAACAGGAAAAAGCAAAAAACTTCAGAATTGCACCTTGCAATGTGGAGATATTACTGTTGGTGCATTTACAATATTCATTGATTTTTGCCATTGAAAAACATGTTTTTCATATACCAGAAATGTTTGAAGCTACTGACTGAATGAAAGGAGCTGGCATCTCACTCTCTTTGAATCTTCTTTATCATGCTAGGATTAGCAGGAAAAAGCTAAAAAATTCAGAATTGCACCTTGCAATGTGGAGATATTACTGTTTGTTCATTTACAATATTCATTGATTTTTGCCATTGAAAAACATCTTTTTCATATACCAGAAATGTTTGAAGCTACTGACTGAATGAAAGGAGCTGGCATCTCACTCTCTTTGAATCTTCTTTATCATGCTAGGATTAGCAGGAAAAAGCAAAAAATTTCAGAATTGCACCTTGCAATGTGGAGATATTACTGTTTGTGCATTTACAATATTCATTGATTTTTGCCATTGAAAAACATGTTTTTCATATACCAGAAATGTTTGAAGCTACTGACTGAATGAAAGGAGCTGGCATCTCACTCTCTTTGAATCTTCTTTATCATGCTAGGATTAACAGGAAAAAGCAAAAAATTTCAGAATTGCACCTTGCAATGTGGAGATATTACTGTTTGTGCATTTACAATATTCATTGATTTTTGCCATTGAAAAACATGTTTTTCATATACCAGAAATGTTTGAAGCTACTGACTGAATGAAAGGAGCTGGCATCTCACTCTCTTTGAATCTTCTTTATGATGCTAGGATTAGCAGGAAAAAGCAAAAAATTTCAGAATTGCACCTTGCAATGTGGAGATATTACTGTTTGTGCATTTACAATATTCATTGATTTTTGCCATTGAAAAACGTCCAGAAATGTTTGAAGCTACTGACTGAATGAAAGGAGCTGGCATCTCACTCTCTTTGAATCTTCTTTATCATGCTAGGATTAGCAGGAAAAAGCAAAAAATTTCAGAATTGCACCTTGCAATGTGGAGATATTACTGTTTGTGCATTTACAATATTCATTGATTTTTGCCATTGAAAAACGTCCAGAAATGTTTGAAGCTACTGACTGAATGAAAGGAGCTGGCATCTCACTCTCTTTGAATCTTCTTTATCATGCTAGGATTAACAGGAAAAAGCAAAAAATTTCAGAATTGCACCTTGCAATGTGGAGATATTACTGTTTGTGCATTTACAATATTCATTGATTTTTGCCATTGAAAAACGTCCAGAAATGTTTGAAGCTACTGACTGAATGAAAGGAGCTGGCATCTCACTCTCTTTGAATCTTATTTATCATGCTAGGATTAGCAGGAAAAAGCAAAAAATTTCAGAATTGCACCTTGCAATGTGGAGATATTACTGTTTGTGCATTTACAATATTCATTGATTTTTGCCATTGAAAAACATGTTTTTCATATACCAGAAATGTTTGAAGCTACTGACTGAATGAAAGGAGCTGGCATCTCACTCTCTTTGAATCTTCTTTATCATGCTAGGATTAGCAGGAAAAAGCAAAAAATTTCAGAATTGCACCTTGCAATGTGGAGATATTACTGTTTGTGCATTTACAATATTCATTGATTTTTGCCATTGAAAAACGTCCAGAAATGTTTGAAGCTACTGACTGAATGAAAGGAGCTGGCATCTCACTCTCTTTGAATCTTCTTTATCATGCTAGGATTAACAGGAAAAAGCAAAAAACTTCAGAATTGCACCTTGCAATGTGGAGATATTACTGTTGGTGCATTTACAATATTCATTGATTTTTGCCATTGAAAAACATGTTTTTCATATACCAGAAATGTTTGAAGCTACTGACTGAATGAAAGGAGCTGGCATCTCACTCTCTTTGAATGTTCTTTATCATGCTAGGATTAGCAGGAAAAAGCAAAAAAATTCAGAATTGCACCTTGCAATGTGGAGATATTACTGTTTGTGCATTTACAATATTCATTGATTTTTGCCATTGAAAAACATGTTTTTCACATACCAGAAATGTTTGAAGCTACTGACTGAATGAAAGGAGCTGGCATCTCACTCTCTTTGAATCTTCTTTATCATGCTAGGATTAACAGGAAAAAGCAAAAAATTTCAGAATTGCACCTTGCAATGTGGAGATATTACTGTTTGTGCATTTACAATATTCATTGATTTTTGCCATTGAAAAACATGTTTTTCATATACCAGAAATGTTTGAAGCTACTGACTGAATGAAAGGAGCTGGCATCTCACTCTCTTTGAATCTTCTTTATGATGCTAGGATTAGCAGGAAAAAGCAAAAAATTTCAGAATTGCACCTTGCAATGTGGAGATATTACTGTTTGTGCATTTACAATATTCATTGATTTTTGCCATTGAAAAACGTCCAGAAATGTTTGAAGCTACTGACTGAATGAAAGGAGCTGGCATCTCACTCTCTTTGAATCTTCTTTATCATGCTAGGATTAGCAGGAAAAAGCAAAAAATTTCAGAATTGCACCTTGCAATGTGGAGATATTACTGTTTGTGCATTTACAATATTCATTGATTTTTGCCATTGAAAAACGTCCAGAAATGTTTGAAGCTACTGACTGAATGAAAGGAGCTGGCATCTCACTCTCTTTGAATCTTCTTTATCATGCTAGGATTAACAGGAAAAAGCAAAAAATTTCAGAATTGCACCTTGCAATGTGGAGATATTACTGTTTGTGCATTTACAATATTCATTGATTTTTGCCATTGAAAAACGTCCAGAAATGTTTGAAGCTACTGACTGAATGAAAGGAGCTGGCATCTCACTCTCTTTGAATCTTATTTATCATGCTAGGATTAGCAGGAAAAAGCAAAAAATTTCAGAATTGCACCTTGCAATGTGGAGATATTACTGTTTGTGCATTTACAATATTCATTGATTTTTGCCATTGAAAAACATGTTTTTCATATACCAGAAATGTTTGAAGCTACTGACTGAATGAAAGGAGCTGGCATCTCACTCTCTTTGAATCTTCTTTATCATGCTAGGATTAGCAGGAAAAAGCAAAAAATTTCAGAATTGCACCTTGCAATGTGGAGATATTACTGTTTGTGCATTTACAATATTCATTGATTTTTGCCATTGAAAAACGTCCAGAAATGTTTGAAGCTACTGACTGAATGAAAGGAGCTGGCATCTCACTCTCTTTGAATCTTCTTTATCATGCTAGGATTAACAGGAAAAAGCAAAAAATTTCAGAATTGCACCTTGCAATGTGGAGATATTACTGTTTGTGCATTTACAATATTCATTGATTTTTGCCATTGAAAAACGTCCAGAAATGTTTGAAGCTACTGACTGAATGAAAGGAGCTGGCATCTCACTCTCTTTGAATCTTCTTTATCATGCTAGGATTAGCAGGAAAAAGCAAAAAATTTCAGAATTGCACCTTGCAATGTGGAGATATTACTGTTTGTGCATTTACAATATTCATTGATTTTTGCCATTGAAAAACGTCCAGAAATGTTTGAAGCTACTGACTGAATGAAAGGAGCTGGCATCTCACTCTCTTTGAATCTTCTTTATCATGCTAGGATTAGCAGGAAAAAGCAAAAAATTTCAGAATTGCACCTTGCAATGTGGAGATATTACTGTTTGTGCATTTACAATATTCATTGATTTTTGCCATTGAAAAACATGTTTTTCATATACCAGAAATGTTTGAAGCTACTGACTGAATGAAAGGAGTTGGCATCTCACTCACTTTGAATCTTCTTTATCATGCTAGGATTAGCAGGAAAAAGCAAAAAATTTCAGAATTGCACCTTGCAATGTGGAGATATTACGGTTTGTGCATGTACAATATTCATTGATTTTTGCCATTGAAAAACATGTTTTTCATATACCAGAAATGTTTGAAGCTACTGACTGAATGAAAGGAGTTGGCATCTCACTCTCTTTGAATCTTCTTTATCATGCTAGGATTAGTAGGAAAAAGCAAAAAATTTCAGAATTGCACCTTGCAATGTGGAGACATTACTGTTTGTGCATTTACAATATTCATTGATTTTTGCCATTGAAAAACATGTTTTTCATATAACAGAAATGTTTGAAGCTACTGACTGAATGAAAGGAGCTGGCATCTCACTCTCTTTGAATCTTCTTTATCATGCTAGGATTAACAGGAAAAAGCAAAAAATTTCAGAATTGCACCTTGCAATGTGGAGATATTACTGTTTGTGCATTTACAATATTCATTGATTTTTGCCATTGAAAAACGTCCAGAAATGTTTGAAGCTACTGACTGAAGGAAAGGATCTGGCATCTCACTCTCTTTGAATCTTCTTTATCATGCTAGGATTAGCAGGAAAAAGAAAAAAATTTCAGAATTGCACCTTGCAATGTGGAGATATTACTGTTTGTGCATTTACAATATTCATTGATTTTTGCCATTGAAAAACGTCCAGAAATGTTTGAAGCTACTGACTGAATGAAAGGAGCTGGCATCTCACTCTCTTTGAATCTTCTTTATCATGCTAGGATTAGCAGGAAAAAGCAAAAAATTTCAGAATTGCATCTTGCAATGTGGAGATATTACTGTTTGTGCATTTACAATATTCATTGATTTTTGCCATTGAAAAACATGTTATTCATATACCAGAAATGTTTGAAGCTACTGACTGAATGAAAGGAGCTGGCATCTCACTCTCTTTGAATCTTCTTTATCATGCTAGGATTAGCAGGA
The DNA here is from genome assembly GCF_046119375.1 of Phyllobates terribilis. Lineage (NCBI taxonomy): Eukaryota > Metazoa > Chordata > Amphibia > Anura > Dendrobatidae > Phyllobates > Phyllobates terribilis. Next base: position 196,825 of record NW_027363873.1, on the reverse strand, counting down.
AAAAGCAAAAAATTTCAGAATTGCACCTTGCAATGTGGAGATATTACTGTTTGTGCATTTACAATATTCATTGATTTTTGCCATTGAAAAACATGTTTTTCATATACCAGAAATGTTTGAAGCTACTGACTGAATGAAAGGAGCTGGCATCTCACTCTCTTTGAATCTTCTTTATGATGCTAGGATTAGCAGGAAAAAGCAAAAAATTTCAGAATTGCACCTTGCAATGTGGAGATATTACTGTTTGTGCATTTACAATATTCATTGATTTTTGCCATTGAAAAACGTCCAGAAATGTTTGAAGCTACTGACTGAATGAAAGGAGCTGGCATCTCACTCTCTTTGAATCTTCTTTATCATGCTAGGATTAGCAGGAAAAAGCAAAAAATTTCAGAATTGCACCTTGCAATGTGGAGATATTACTGTTTGTGCATTTACAATATTCATTGATTTTTGCCATTGAAAAACGTCCAGAAATGTTTGAAGCTACTGACTGAATGAAAGGAGCTGGCATCTCACTCTCTTTGAATCTTCTTTATCATGCTAGGATTAACAGGAAAAAGCAAAAAATTTCAGAATTGCACCTTGCAATGTGGAGATATTACTGTTTGTGCATTTACAATATTCATTGATTTTTGCCATTGAAAAACGTCCAGAAATGTTTGAAGCTACTGACTGAATGAAAGGAGCTGGCATCTCACTCTCTTTTAATCTTCTTTATCATGCTAGGATTAGCAGGAAAAAGCAAAAAATTTCAGAATTGCACCTTGCAATGTGGAGATATTACTGTTTGTGCATTTACAATATTCATTGATTTTTGCCATTGAAAAACATGTTTTTCATATACCAGAAATGTTTGAAGCTACTGACTGAATGAAAGGAGCTGGCATCTCACTCTCTTTGAATCTTCTTTATCATGCTAGGATTAGCAGGAAAAAGCAAAAAATTTCAGAATTGCACCTTGCAATGTGGAGATATTACTGTTTGTGCATTTACAATATTCATTGATTTTTGCCATTGAAAAACGTCCAGAAATGTTTGAAGCTACTGACTGAATGAAAGGAGCTGGCATCTCACTCTCTTTGAATCTTCTTTATCATGCTAGGATTAACAGGAAAAAGCAAAAAATTTCAGAATTGCACCTTGCAATGTGGAGATATTACTGTTTGTGCATTTACAATATTCATTGATTTTTGCCATTGAAAAACGTCCAGAAATGTTTGAAGCTACTGACTGAATGAAAGGAGCTGGCATCTCACTCTCTTTGAATCTTCTTTATCATGCTAGGATTAGCAGGAAAAAGCAAAAAATTTCAGAATTGCACCTTGCAATGTGGAGATATTACTGTTTGTGCATTTACAATATTCATTGATTTTTGCCATTGAAAAACGTCCAGAAATGTTTGAAGCTACTGACTGAATGAAAGGAGCTGGCATCTCACTCTCTTTGAATCTTCTTTATCATGCTAGGATTAGCAGGAAAAAGCAAAAAATTTCAGAATTGCACCTTGCAATGTGGAGATATTACTGTTTGTGCATTTACAATATTCATTGATTTTTGCCATTGAAAAACATGTTTTTCATATACCAGAAATGTTTGAAGCTACTGACTGAATGAAAGGAGTTGGCATCTCACTCTCTTTGAATCTTCTTTATCATGCTAGGATTAGCAGGAAAAAGCAAAAAATTTCAGAATTGCACCTTGCAATGTGGAGATATTACGGTTTGTGCATTTACAATATTCATTGATTTTTGCCATTGAAAAACATGTTTTTCATATACCAGAAATGTTTGAAGCTACTGACTGAATGAAAGGAGTTGGCATCTCACTCTCTTTGAATCTTCTTTATCATGCTAGGATTAGCAGGAAAAAGCAAAAAATTTCAGAATTGCACCTTGCAATGTGGAGACATTACTGTTTGTGCATTTATAATATTCATTGATTTTTGCCATTGAAAAACATGTTTTTCATATAACAGAAATGTTTGAAGCTACTGACTGAATGAAAGGAGCTGGCATCTCACTCTCTTTGAATCTTCTTTATCATGCTAGGATTAACAGGAAAAAGCAAAAAATTTCAGAATTGCACCTTGCAATGTGGAGATATTACTGTTTGTGCATTTACAATATTCATTGATTTTTGCCATTGAAAAACGTCCAGAAATGTTTGAAGCTACTGACTGAATGAAAGGATCTGGCATCTCACTCTCTTTGAATCTTCTTTATCATGCTAGGATTAGCAGGAAAAAGAAAAAAATTTCAGAATTGCACCTTGCAATGTGGAGATATTACTGTTTGTGCATTTACAATATTCATTGATTTTTGCCATTGAAAAACGTCCAGAAATGTTTGAAGCTACTGACTGAATGAAAGGAGCTGGCATCTCACTCTCTTTGAATCTTCTTTATCATGCTAGGATTAGCAGGAAAAAGCAAAAAATTTCAGAATTGCATCTTGCAATGTGGAGATATTACTGTTTGTGCATTTACAATATTCATTGATTTTTGCCATTTAAAAACATGTTATTCATATACCAGAAATGTTTGAAGCTACTGACTGAATGAAAGGAGCTGGCATCTCACTCTCTTTGAATCTTCTTTATCATGCTAGGATTAGCAGGAAAAAGCAAAAAATTTCAGAATTGCACCTTGCAATGTGGAGATATTACTGTTTGTGCATTTACAATATTCATTGATTTTTGCCTTTGAAAAACATGTTTTTCATATACCAGAAATGTTTGAAGCTACTGACTGAATGAAAGGAGCTGGCATCTCACTCTCTTTTAATCTTCTTTATCATGCTAGGATTAGCAGGAAAAAGCAAAAAATTTCAGAATTGCACCTTGCAATGTGGAGATATTACTGTTTGTGCATTTACAATATTCATTGATTTTTGCCATTGAAAAACATGTTTTTCATATACCAGAAATGTTTGAAGCTACTGACTGAATGAAAGGAGCTGGCATCTCACTCTCTTTGAATCTTCTTTATCATGCTAGGATTAGCAGGAAAAAGCAAAAAATTTCAGAATTGCACCTTGCAATGTGGAGATATTACTGTTTGTGCATTTACAATATTCATTGATTTTTGCCATTGAAAAACATGTTTTTCATATACCAGAAATGTTTGAAGCTACTGACTGAATGAAAGGAGCTGGCATCTCACTCTCTTTGAATCTTCTTTATCATGCTAGGATTAGCAGGAAAAAGCAAAAAATTTCAGAATTGCACCTTGCAATGTGGAGATATTACTGTTTGTGCATTTACAATATTCATTGATTTTTGTCATTGAAAAACGTCCAGAAATGTTTGAAGCTACTGACTGAATGAAAGGAGCTGGCATCTCACTCTCTTTGAATCTTCTTTATCATGCTAGGATTAGCAGGAAAAAGCAAAAAATTTCAGAATTGCACCTTGCAATGTGGAGATATTACTGTTTGTGCATTTACAATATTCATTGATTTTTGCCATTGAAAAACGTCCAGAAATGTTTGAAGCTACTGACTGAATGAAAGGAGCTGGCATCTCACTCTCTTTGAATCTTCTTTATCATGCTAGGATTAGCAGGAAAAAGCAAAACATTTCAGAATTGCATCTTGCAATGTGGAGATATTACTGTTTGTGCATTTACAATATTCATTGATTTTTGCCATTGAAAAACATGTTTTTCATATACCAGAAATGTTTGAAGCTACTGAATGAATGAAAGGAGCTGGCATCTCACTCTCTTTGAATCTTCTTTATCATGCTAGGATTAACAGGAAAAAGCAAAAAATTTCAGAATTGCACCTTGCAATGTGGAGATATTACTGTTTGTGCATTTACAATATTCATTGATTTTTGCCATTGAAAAACATGTTTTTCATATACCAGAAATGTTTGAAGCTACTGACTGAATGAAAGGAGCTGGCATCTCACTCTCTTTGAATCTTCTTTATCATGCTAGGATTAGCAGGAAAAAGCAAAAAAATTCAGAATTGCACCTTGCAATGTGGAGATATTACTGTTTGTGCATTTACAATATTCATTGATTTTTGCCATTGAAAAACATGTTTTTCATATACCAGAAATGTTTGAAGCTACTGACTGAATGAAAGGTGCTGGCATCTCACTCTCTTTGAATCTTCTTTATCATGCTAGGATTAACAGGAAAAAGCAAAAAATTTCAGAATTGCACCTTGCAATGTGGAGATATTACTGTTGGTGCATTTACAATATTCATTGATTTTTGCCATTGAAAAACATGTTTTTCATATACCAGAAATGTTTGAAGCTACTAACTGAATGAAAGGAGCTGGCATCTCACTCTCTTTGAATCTTCTTTATCATGCTAGGATTAGCAGGAAAAAGCAAAAAAATTCAGAATTGCACCTTGCAATGTGGAGATATTACTGTTTGTGCATTTACAATATTCATTGATTTTTGCCATTGAAAAACATGTTTTTCATATACCAGAAATGTTTGAAGCTACTGACTGAATGAAAGGAGCTGGCATCTCACTCTCTTTGAATCTTCTTTATCATGCTAGGATTAGCAGGAAAAAGCAAAAAATTTCAGAATTGCACCTTGCAATGTGGAGATATTACTGTTTGTGCATTTACAATATTCATTGATTTTTGCCATTGAAAAACATGTTTTTCATATACCAGAAATGTTTGAAGCTACTGACTGAATGAAAGGAGCTGGCATCTCACTCTCTTTGAATCTTCTTTATCATGCTAGGATTAGCAGGAAAAAGCAAAAAATTTCAGAATTGCACCTTGCAATGTGGAGATATTACTGTTTGTGCATTTACAATATTCATTGATTTTTGCCATTGAAAAACATGTTTTTCATATACCAGAAATGTTTGAAGCTACTGACTGAATGAAAGGAGCTGGCATCTCACTCTCTTTGAATCTTCTTTATCATGCTAGGATTAACAGGAAAAAGCAAAAAATTTCAGAATTGCACCTTGCAATGTGGAGATATTACTGTTTGTGCATTTACAATATTCATAGATTTTTGCCATTGAAAAACATGATTTCATATACCAGAAATGTTTGAAGCTACTGACTGAATGAAAGGAGCTGGCATCTCACTCACTTTGAATCTTCTTTATGATGCTAGGATTAGCAGGAAAAAGCAAAAAATTTCAGAATTGCACCTTGCAATGTGGAGATATTACTGTTTGTGCATTTACAATATTCATTGATTTTTGCCATTGAAAAACGTCCAGAAATGTTTGAAGCTACTGACTGAATGAAAGGAGCAGGCATCTCACTCTCTTTGAATCTTCTTTATCATGCTAGGATTAGCAGGAAAAAGCAAAAAATTTCAGAATTGCACCTTGCAATGTGGAGATATTACTGTTTGTGCATTTACAATATTCATTGATTTTTGCCAGTGAAAAACATGTTTTTCATATACCAGAAATGTTTGAAGCCACTGACTGAATGAAAGGAGCTGGCATCTCACTCTCTTTGAATCTTCTTTATCATGCTAGGATTAACAGGAAAAAGCAAAAAATTTCAGAATTGCACCTTGCAATGTGGAGATATTACTGTTTGTGCATTTACAATATTCATTGATTTTTGCCATTGAAAAACGTCCAGAAATGTTTGAAGCTACTGACTGAATGAAAGGAGCTGGCATCTCACTCTCTTTGAATCTTCTTTATCATGCTAGGATTAGCAGGAAAAAGCAAAAAATTTCAGAATTGCACCTTGCAATGTGGAGATATTACTGTTTGTGCATTTACAATATTCATTGATTTTTGCCATTGAAAAACGTCCAGAAATGTTTGAAGCTACTGACTGAATGAAAGGAGCTGGCATCTCACTCTCTTTGAATCTTCTTTATCATGCTAGGATTAGCAGGAAAAAGCAAAAAATTTCAGAATTGCACCTTGCAATGTGGAGATATTACTGTTTGTGCATTTACAATATTCATTGATTTTTGCCATTGAAAAACATGTTTTTCATATACCAGAAATGTTTGAAGCTACTGACTGAATGAAAGGAGCTGGCATCTCACTCTCTTTGAATCTTCTTTATCATGCTAGGATTAGCAGGAAAAAGCAAAAAATTTCAGAATTGCACCTTGCAATGTGGAGATATTACTGTTTGTGCATTTACAATATTCATTGATTTTTGCCATTGAAAAACATGTTTTTCATATACCAGAAATGTTTGAAGCTACTGACTGAATGAAAGGAGCTGGCATCTCACTCTCTTTGAATCTTCTTTATCATGCTAGGATTAGCAGGAAAAAGCAAAAAATTTCAGAATTGCACCTTGCAATGTGGAGATATTACTGTTTGTGCATTTACAATATTCATTGATTTTTGTCATTGAAAAACGTCCAGAAATGTTTGAAGCTACTGACTGAATGAAAGGAGCTGGCATCTCACTCTCTTTGAATCTTCTTTATCATGCTAGGATTAGCAGGAAAAAGCAAAAAATTTCAGAATTGCACCTTGCAATGTGGAGATATTACTGTTTGTGCATTTACAATATTCATTGATTTTTGCCATTGAAAAACGTCCAGAAATGTTTGAAGCTACTGACTGAATGAAAGGAGCTGGCATCTCACTCTCTTTGAATCTTCTTTATCATGCTAGGATTAGCAGGAAAAAGCAAAACATTTCAGAATTGCATCTTGCAATGTGGAGATATTACTGTTTGTGCATTTACAATATTCATTGATTTTTGCCATTGAAAAACATGTTTTTCATATACCAGAAATGTTTGAAGCTACTGAATGAATGAAAGGAGCTGGCATCTCACTCTCTTTGAATCTTCTTTATCATGCTAGGATTAACAGGAAAAAGCAAAAAATTTCAGAATTGCAACTTGCAATGTGGAGATATTACTGTTTGTGCATTTACAATATTCATTGATTTTTGCCATTGAAAAACATGTTTTTCATATACCAGAAATGTTTGAAGCTACTGACTGAATGAAAGGAGCTGGCATCTCACTCTCTTTGAATCTTCTTTATCATGCTAGGATTAGCAGGAAAAAGCAAAAAAATTCAGAATTGCACCTTGCAATGTGGAGATATTACTGTTTGTGCATTTACAATATTCATTGATTTTTGCCATTGAAAAACATGTTTTTCATATACCAGAAATGTTTGAAGCTACTGACTGAATGAAAGGTGCTGGCATCTCACTCTCTTTGAATCTTCTTTATCATGCTAGGATTAACAGGAAAAAGCAAAAAATTTCAGAATTGCACCTTGCAATGTGGAGATATTACTGTTGGTGCATTTACAATATTCATTGATTTTTGCCATTGAAAAACATGTTTTTCATATACCAGAAATGTTTGAAGCTACTAACTGAATGAAAGGAGCTGGCATCTCACTCTCTTTGAATCTTCTTTATCATGCTAGGATTAGCAGGAAAAAGCAAAAAAATTCAGAATTGCACCTTGCAATGTGGAGATATTACTGTTTGTGCATTTACAATATTCATTGATTTTTGCCATTGAAAAACATGTTTTTCATATACCAGAAATGTTTGAAGCTACTGACTGAATGAAAGGAGCTGGCATCTCACTCTCTTTGAATCTTCTTTATCATGCTAGGATTAGCAGGAAAAAGCAAAAAATTTCAGAATTGCACCTTGCAATGTGGAGATATTACTGTTTGTGCATTTACAATATTCATTGATTTTTGCCATTGAAAAACATGTTTTTCATATACCAGAAATGTTTGAAGCTACTGACTGAATGAAAGGAGCTGGCATCTCACTCTCTTTGAATCTTCTTTATCATGCTAGGATTAGCAGGAAAAAGCAAAAAATTTCAGAATTGCACCTTGCAATGTGGAGATATTACTGTTTGTGCATTTACAATATTCATTGATTTTTGCCATTGAAAAACATGTTTTTCATATACCAGAAATGTTTGAAGCTACTGACTGAATGAAAGGAGCTGGCATCTCACTCTCTTTGAATCTTCTTTATCATGCTAGTATTAACAGGAAAAAGCAAAAAATTTCAGAATTGCACCTTGCAATGTGGAGATATTACTGTTTGTGCATTTACAATATTCATAGATTTTTGCCATTGAAAAACATGATTTCATATACCAGAAATGTTTGAAGCTACTGACTGAATGAAAGGAGCTGGCATCTCACTCACTTTGAATCTTCTTTATGATGCTAGGATTAGCAGGAAAAAGCAAAAAATTTCAGAATTGCACCTTGCAATGTGGAGATATTACTGTTTGTGCATTTACAATATTCATTGATTTTTGCCATTGAAAAACGTCCAGAAATGTTTGAAGCTACTGACTGAATGAAAGGAGCAGGCATCTCACTCTCTTTGAATCTTCTTTATCATGCTAGGATTAGCAGGAAAAAGCAAAAAATTTCAGAATTGCACCTTGCAATGTGGAGATATTACTGTTTGTGCATTTACAATATTCATTGATTTTTGCCAGTGAAAAACATGTTTTTCATATACCAGAAATGTTTGAAGCCACTGACTGAATGAAAGGAGCTGGCATCTCACTCTCTTTGAATCTTCTTTATCATGCTAGGATTAACAGGAAAAAGCAAAAAATTTCAGAATTGCACCTTGCAATGTGGAGATATTACTGTTTGTGCATTTACAATATTCATTGATTTTTGCCATTGAAAAACATGTTTTTCATATACCAGAAATGTTTGAAGCTACTGACTGAATGAAAGGAGCTGGCATCTCACTCTCTTTGAATCTTCTTTATCATGCTAGTATTAACAGGAAAAAGCAAAAAATTTCAGAATTGCACCTTGCAATGTGGAGATATTACTGTTTGTGCATTTACAATATTCATAGATTTTTGCCATTGAAAAACATGATTTCATATACCAGAAATGTTTGAAGCTACTGACTGAATGAAAGGAGCTGGCATCTCACTCACTTTGAATCTTCTTTATGATGCTAGGATTAGCAGGAAAAAGCAAAAAATTTCAGAATTGCACCTTGCAATGTGGAGATATTACTGTTTGTGCATTTACAATATTCATTGATTTTTGCCATTGAAAAACGTCCAGAAATGTTTGAAGCTACTGACTGAATGAAAGGAGCAGGCATCTCACTCTCTTTGAATCTTCTTTATCATGCTAGGATTAGCAGGAAAAAGCAAAAAATTTCAGAATTGCACCTTGCAATGTGGAGATATTACTGTTTGTGCATTTACAATATTCATTGATTTTTGCCATTGAAAAACATGTTTTTCATATACCAGAAATGTTTGAAGCTACTGACTGAATGAAAGGAGCTGGCATCTCACTCTCTTTGAATCTTCTTTATCATGCTAGGATTAGCAGGAAAAAGCAAAAAATTTCAGAATTGCACCTTGCAATGTGGAGATATTACTGTTTGTGCATTTACAATATTCATTGATTTTTGCCATTGAAAAACATGTTTTTCATATACCAGAAATGTTTGAAGCTACTGACTGAATGAAAGGAGCTGGCATCTCACTCTCTTTGAATCTTCTTTATCATGCTAGTATTAACAGGAAAAAGCAAAAAATTTCAGAATTGCACCTTGCAATGTGGAGATATTACTGTTTGTGCATTTACAATATTCATAGATTTTTGCCATTGAAAAACATGATTTCATATACCAGAAATGTTTGAAGCTACTGACTGAATGAAAGGAGCTGGCATCTCACTCACTTTGAATCTTCTTTATGATGCTAGGATTAGCAGGAAAAAGCAAAAAATTTCAGAATTGCACCTTGCAATGTGGAGATATTACTGTTTGTGCATTTACAATATTCATTGATTTTTGCCATTGAAAAACGTCCAGAAATGTTTGAAGCTACTGACTGAATGAAAGGAGCAGGCATCTCACTCTCTTTGAATCTTCTTTATCATGCTAGGATTAGCAGGAAAAAGCAAAAAATTTCAGAATTGCACCTTGCAATGTGGAGATATTACTGTTTGTGCATTTACAATATTCATTGATTTTTGCCAGTGAAAAACATGTTTTTCATATACCAGAAATGTTTGAAGCCACTGACTGAATGAAAGGAGCTGGCATCTCACTCTCTTTGAATCTTCTTTATCATGCTAGGATTAACAGGAAAAAGCAAAAAATTTCAGAATTGCACCTTGCAATGTGGAGATATTACTGTTTGTGCATTTACAATATTCATTGATTTTTGCCATTGAAAAACGTCCAGAAATGTTTGAAGCTACTGACTGAATGAAAGGAGCTGGCATCTCACTCTCTTTGAATCTTCTTTATCATGCTAGGATTAGCAGGAAAAAGCAAAAAATTTCAGAATTGCACCTTGCAATGTGGAGATATTACTGTTTGTGCATTTACAATATTCATTGATTTTTGCCATTGAAAAACGTCCAGAAATGTTTGAAGCTACTGACTGAATGAAAGGAGCTGGCATCTCACTCTCTTTGAATCTTCTTTATCATGCTAGGATTAGCAGGAAAAAGCAAAAAATTTCAGAATTGCATCTTGCAATGTGGAGATATTACTGTTTGTGCATTTACAATATTCATTGATTTTTGCCATTGAAAAACATGTTATTCATATACCTGAAAAGTTTGAAGCTACTGACTGAATGAAAGGAGCTGGCATCTCACTCTCTTTGAATCTTCTTTATCATGCTAGGATTAGCAGGAAAAAGCAAAAAATTTCAGAATTGCACCTTGCAATATGGAGATATTACTGTTTGTGCATTTACAATATTCATTGATTTTTGCCATTGAAAAACATGTTTTTCATATACCAGAAATGTTTGAAGCTACTGACTGAAGGAAAGGAGCTGGCATCTCACTCTCTTTGAATCTTCTTTATCATGCTAGGATTAACAGGAAAAAGGAAAAAAAAATTCAGAATTGCACCTTGCAATGTGGAGATATTACTGTTTGTGCATTTACAATATTCATTGATTTTTGCCATTGAAAAACATGTTTTTCATATACCAGAAATGTTTGAAGCTACTGACTGAATGAAAGGAGCTGGCATCTCACTCTCTTTGAATCTTCTTTATCATGCTAGGATTAACAGGAAAAAGCAAAAAAATTCAGAATTGCACCTTGCAATGTGGAGATATTACTGTTTGTGCATTTACAATATTCATTGATTTTTGCCATTGAAAAACATGTTTTTCATATACCAGAAATGTTTGAAGCTACTGACTGAATGAAAGGAGCTGGCATCTCACTCTCTTTGAATCTTCTTTATCATGCTAGGATTAACAGGAAAAAGCAAAAAATTTCAGAATTGCACCTTGCAATGTGGAGATATTACTGTTTGTGCATTTACAATATTCATTGATTTTTGCCATTGAAAAATGTCCAGAAATGTTTGAAGCTACTGACTGAATGAAAGGATCTGGCATCTCACTCTCTTTGAATCTTCTTTATCATGCTAGGATTAGCAGGAAAAAGCAAAAAATTTCAGAATTGCACCTTGCAATGTGGAGATATTACTGTTTGTGCATTTACAATATTCATTGATTTTTGCCATTGAAAAACGTCCAGAAATGTTTGAAGCTACTGACTGAATGAAAGGAGCTGGCATCTCACTCTCTTTGAATCTTCTTTATCATGCTAGGATTAGCAGGAAAAAGCAAAAAATTTCAGAATTGCATCTTGCAATGTGGAGATATTACTGTTTGTGCATTTACAATATTCATTGATTTTTGCCATTGAAAATCATGCTATTCATATACCAGAAATGTTTGAAGCTACTGACTGAATGAAAGGAGCTGGCATCTCACTCTCTTTGAATCTTCTTTATCATGCTAGGATTAGCAGGAAAAAGCAAAAAATTTCAGAATTGCACCTTGCAATGTGGAGATATTACTGTTTGTGCATTTACAATATTCATTGATTTTTGCCATTGAAAAACATGTTTTTCATATACCAGAAATGTTTGAAGCTACTGGCTGAATGAAAGGAGCTGGCATCTCACTCTCTTTGAATCTTCTTTATCATGCTAGGATTAGCAGGAAAAAGCAAAAAATTTCAGAATTGCACCTTGCAATGTGGAGATATTACTGTTTGTGCATTTACAATATTCATTGATTTTTGCCATTGAAAAACATGTTTTTCATATACCAGAAATGTTTGAAGCTACTGACTGAATGAAAGGAGCTGGCATCTCACTCTCTTTGAATCTTCTTTATCATGCTAGGATTAGCAGGAAAAAGCAAAAAATTTCAGAATTGCACCTTGCAATGTGGAGATATTACTGTTTGTGCATTTACAATATTCATTGATTTTTGCCATTGAAAAACATGTTTTTCATATACCAGAAATGTTTGAAGCTACTGACTGAATGAAAGGAGCTGGCATCTCACTCTCTTTGAATCTTCTTTATCATGCTAGGATTAACAGGAAAAAGCAAAAAATTTCAGAATTGCACCTTGCAATGTGGAGATATTACTGTTTGTGCATTTACAATATTCATTGATTTTTGCCATTGAAAAACGTCCAGAAATGTTTGAAGCTACTGACTGAATGAAAGGAGCTGGCATCTCACTCTCTTTGAATCTTCTTTATCATGCTAGGATTAGCAGGAAAAAGCAAAAAATTTCAGAATTGCACCTTGCAATGTGGAGATATTACTGTTTGTGCATTTACAATATTCATTGATTTTTGCCAGTGAAAAACATGTTTTTCATATACCAGAAATGTTTGAAGCCACTGACTGAATGAAAGGAGCTGGCATCTCACTCTCTTTGAATCTTCTTTATCATGCTAGGATTAACAGGAAAAAGCAAAAAATTTCAGAATTGCACCTTGCAATGTGGAGATATTACTGTTTGTGCATTTACAATATTCATTGATTTTTGCCATTGAAAAACATGTTATTCATATACCAGAAATGTTTGAAGCTACTGACTGAATGAAAGGAGCTGGCATCTCACTCTCTTTGAATCTTCTTTATCATGCTAGGATTAGCAGGAAAAAGCAAAAAATTTCAGAATTGCACCTTGCAATGTGGAGATATTACTGTTTGTGCATTTACAATATTCATTAATTTTTGCCATTGAAAAACGTCCAGAAATGTTTGAAGCTACTGACTGAATGAAAGGAGCTGGCATCTCACTCTCTTTGAATCTTCTTTATCATGCTAGGATTAACAGGAAAAAGCTAAAAATTTCAGAATTGCACCGTGCAATGTGGAGATATTACTGTTTGTGCATTTACAATATTCATTGATTTTTGCCATTGAAAAACATGTTTTTCATATACCAGAAATGTTTGAAGCTACTGACTGAATGAAAGGAGCTGGCATCTCACTCTCTTTGAATCTTCTTTATCATGCTAGGATTAACAGGAAAAAGCAAAAAATTTCAGAATTGCACCTTGCAATGTGGAGATATTACTGTTTGTGCATTTACAATATTCATTGATTTTTGCCATTGAAAAACGTCCAGAAATGTTTGAAGCTACTGACTGAATGAAAGGAGCTGGCATCTCACTCTCTTTGAATCTTCTTTATCATGCTAGGATTAGCAGGAAAAAGCAAAAAATTTCAGAATTGCACCTTGCAATGTGGAGATATTACTGTTTGTGCATTTACAATATTCATTGATTTTTGCCAGTGAAAAACATGTTTTTCATATACCAGAAATGTTTGAAGCCACTGACTGAATGAAAGGAGCTGGCATCTCACTCTCTTTGAATCTTCTTTATCATGCTAGGATTAACAGGAAAAAGCAAAAAATTTCAGAATTGCACCTTGCAATGTGGAGATATTACTGTTTGTGCATTTACAATATTCATTGATTTTTGCCATTGAAAAACGTCCAGAAATGTTTGAAGCTACTGACTGAATGAAAGGAGCTGGCATCTCACTCTCTTTGAATCTTCTTTATCATGCTAGGATTAGCAGGAAAAAGCAAAAAATTTCAGAATTGCACCTTGCAATGTGGAGATATTACTGTTTGTGCATTTACAATATTCATTGATTTTTGCCATTGAAAAACGTCCAGAAATGTTTGAAGCTACTGACTGAATAAAAGGAGCTGGCATCTCACTCTCTTTGAATCTTCTTTATCATGCTAGGATTAGCAGGAAAAAGCAAAAAATTTCAGAATTGCATCTTGCAATGTGGAGATATTACTGTTTGTGCATTTACAATATTCATTGATTTTTGCCATTGAAAAACATGTTATTCATATACCAGAAATGTTTGAAGCTACTGACTGAATGAAAGGAGCTGGCATCTCACTCTCTTTGAATCTTCTTTATCATGCTAGGATTAGCAGGAAAAAGCAAAGAATTTCAGAATTGCACCTTGCAATATGGAGATATTACTGTTTGTGCATTTACAATATTCATTGATTTTTGCCATTGAAAAACATGTTTTTCATATACCAGAAATGTTTGAAGCTACTGACTGAATGAAAGGAGCTGGCATCTCACTCTCTTTGAATCTTCTTTATCATGCTAGGATTAACAGGAAAAAGCAAAAAATTTCAGAATTGCACCTTGCAATGTGGAGATATTAGTTTGTGCATTTACAATATTCATTGATTTTTGCCATTGAAAAATGTCCAGAAATGTTTGAAGCTACTGACTGAATGAAAGGAGCTGGCATCTCACTCTCTTTGAATCTTCTTTATCATGCTAGGATTAGCAGGAAAAAGCAAAAAATTTCAGAATTGCACCTTGCAATGTGGAGATATTACTGTTTGTGCATTTACAATATTCATTGATTTTTGCAATTGAAATACATGTTTTTCATATACCAGAAATGTTTGAAGCTACTGACTGAATGAAAGGAGCTGGCATCTCACTCTCTTTGAATCTTCTTTATCATGCTAGGATTAGCAGGAAAAAGCAAAAAATTTCAGAATTGCACCTTGCAATGTGGAGATATTACTGTTTGTGCATTTACAATATTCATTGATTTTTGCCATTGAAAAACATGTTTTTCATATACCAGAAATGTTTGAAGCTACTGACTGAATGAAAGGAGCTGGCATCTCACTCTCTTTGAATCTTCTTTATCATGCTAGGATTAGCAGGAAAAAGCAAAAAATTTCAGAATTGCACCTTGCAATGTGGAGATATTACTGTTTGTGCATTTACAATATTCATTGATTTTTGCCATTGAAAAACATGTTTTTCATATACCAGAAATGTTTGAAGCTACTGACTGAATGAAAGGTGCTGGCATCTCACTCTCTTTGAATCTTCTTTATCATGCTAGGATTAACAGGAAAAAGCAAAAAATTTCAGAATTGCACCTTGCAATGTGGAGATATTACTGTTTGTGCATTTACAATATTCATTGATTTTTGCCATTGAAAAACATGTTTTTCATATACCAGAAATGTTTGAAGCTACTGACTGAATGAAAGGAGCTGGCATCTCACTCTCTTTGAATCTTCTTTATCATGCTAGGATTAGCAGGAAAAAGCAAAAAATTTCAGAATTGCACCTTGCAATGTGGAGATATTACTGTTTGTGCATTTACAATATTCATTGATTTTTGCCATTGAAAAACATGTTTTTCATATACCAGAAATGTTTGAAGCTACTGACTGAATGAAAGGAGCTGGCATCTCACTCTCTTTGAATCTTCTTTATCATGCTAGGATTAGCAGGAAAAAGCAAAAAATTTCAGAATTGCACCTTGCAATGTGGAGATATTACTGTTTGTGCATTTACAATATTCATTGATTTTTGCCATTGAAAAACATGTTTTTCATATACCAGAAATGTTTGAAGCTACTGACTGAATGAAAGGAGCTGGCATCTCACTCTCTATGAATCTTCTTTATCATGCTAGGATTAACAGGAAAAAGCAAAAAATTTCAGAATTGCACCTTGCAATGTGGAGATATTACTGTTTGTGCATTTACAATATTCATTGATTTTTGCCATTGAAAAACATGTTTTTCATATACCAGAAATGTTTGAAGCTACTGACTGAATGAAAGGAGCTGGCATCTCACTCTCTTTGAATCTTCTTTATGATGCTAGGATTAGCAGGAAAAAGCAAAAAATTTCAGATTTGCACCTTGCAATGTGGAGATATTACTGTTTGTGCATTTACAATATTCATTGATTTTTGCCATTGAAAAACGTCCAGAAATGTTTGAAGCTACTGACTGAATGAAAGGAGCTGGCATCTCACTCTCTTTGAATCTTCTTTATCATGCTAGGATTAGCAGGAAAAAGCAAAAAATTTCAGAATTGCACCTTGCAATGTGGAGATATTACTGTTTGTGCATTTACAATATTCATTGATTTTTGCCAGTGAAAAACATGTTTTTCATATACCAGAAATGTTTGAAGCCACTGACTGAATGAAAGGAGCTGGCATCTCACTCTCTTTGAATCTTCTTTATCATGCTAGGATTAACAGGAAAAAGCAAAAAATTTCAGAATTGCACCTTGCAATGTGGAGATATTACTGTTTGTGCATTTACAATATTCATTGATTTTTGCCATTGAAAAACGTCCAGAAATGTTTGAAGCTACTGACTGAATGAAAGGAGCTGGCATCTCACTCTCTTTGAATCTTCTTTATCATGCTAGGATTAGCAGGAAAAAGCAAAAAATTTCAGAATTGCACCTTGCAATGTGGAGATATTACTGTTTGTGCATTTACAATATTCATTGATTTTTGCCATTGAAAAATGTCCAGAAATGTTTGAAGCTACTGACTGAATGAAAGGAGCTGGCATCTCACTCTCTTTGAATCTTCTTTATCATGCTAGGATTAGCAGGAAAAAGCAAAAAATTTCAGAATTGCATCTTGCAATGTGGAGATATTACTGTTTGTGCATTTACAATATTCATTGATTTTTGCCATTGAAAAACATGTTATTCATATACCAGAAAAGTTTGAAGCTACTGACTGAATGAAAGGAGCTGGCATCTCACTCTCTTTGAATCTTCTTTATCATGCTAGTATTAGCAGGAAAAAGCAAAAAATTTCAGAATTGCACCTTGCAATATGGAGATATTACTGTTTGTGCATTTACAATATTCATTGATTTTTGCCATTGAAAAACATGTTTTTCATATACCAGAAATGTTTGAAGCTACTGACTGAATGAAAGGAGCTGGCATCTCACTCTCTTTGAATCTTCTTTATCATGCTAGGATTAACAGGAAAAAGCAAAAAATTTCAGAATTGCACCTTGCAATGTGGAGATATTACTGTTTGTGCATTTACAATATTCATTGATTTTTGCCATTGAAAAACATGTTTTTCATATACCAGAAATGTTTGAAGCTACTGACTGAATGAAAGGAGCTGGCATCTCACTCTCTTTGAATCTTCTTTATGATGCTAGGATTAGCAGGAAAAAGCAAAAAATTTCAGAATTGCACCTTGCAATGTGGAGATATTACTGTTTGTGCATTTACAATATTCATTGATTTTTGCCATTGAAAAACGTCCAGAAATGTTTGAAGCTACTGACTGAATGAAAGGAGCTGGCATCTCACTCTCTTTGAATCTTCTTTATCATGCTAGGATTAGCAGGAAAAAGCAAAAAATTTCAGAATTGCACCTTGCAATGTGGAGATATTACTGTTTGTGCATTTACAATATTCATTGATTTTTGCCAGTGAAAAACATGTTTTTCATATACCAGAAATGTTTGAAGCCACTGACTGAATGAAAGGAGCTGGCATCTCACTCTCTTTGAATCTTCTTTATCATGCTAGGATTAACAGGAAAAAGCAAAAAATTTCAGAATTGCACCTTGCAATGTGGAGATATTACTGTTTGTGCATTTACAATATTCATTGATTTTTGCCATTGAAAAACGTCCAGAAATGTTTGAAGCTACTGACTGAATGAAAGGAGCTGGCATCTCACTCTCTTTGAATCTTCTTTATCATGCTAGGATTAGCAGGAAAAAGCAAAAAATTTCAGAATTGCACCTTGCAATGTGGAGATATTACTGTTTGTGCATTTACAATATTCATTGATTTTTGCCATTGAAAAACATGTTTTTCATATACCAGAAATGTTTGAAGCTACTGACTGAATGAAAGGAGCTGGCATCTCACTCTCTTTGAATCTTCTTTATCATGCTAGGATTAACAGGAAAAAGCAAAAAATTTCAGAATTGCACCTTGCAATGTGGAGATATTACTGTTTGTGCATTTACAATATTCATTGATTTTTGCCATTGAAAAACATGTTTTTCATATACCAGAAATGTTTGAAGCTACTGACTGAATGAAAGGAGCTGGCATCTCACTCTCTTTGAATCTTCTTTATCATGCTAGGATTAGCAGGAAAAAGCAAAAAATTTCAGAATTGCACCTTGCAATGTGGAGATATTAGTTTGTGCATTTACAATATTCATTGATTTTTGCCATTGAAAAATGTCCAGAAATGTTTGAAGCTACTGACTGAATGAAAGGAGCTGGCATCTCACTCTCTTTGAATCTTCTTTATCATGCTAGGATTAGCAGGAAAAAGCAAAAAATTTCAGAATTGCACCTTGCAATGTGGAGATATTACTGTTTGTGCATTTACAATATTCATTGATTTTTGCAATTGAAATACATGTTTTTCATATACCAGAAATGTTTGAAGCTACTGACTGAATGAAAGGAGCTGGCATCTCACTCTCTTTGAATCTTCTTTATCATGCTAGGATTAGCAGGAAAAAGCAAAAAATTTCAGAATTGCACCTTGCAATGTGGAGATATTACTGTTTGTGCATTTACAATATTCATTGATTTTTGCCATTGAAAAACATGTTTTTCATATACCAGAAATGTTTGAAGCTACTGACTGAATGAAAGGAGCTGGCATCTCACTCTCTTTGAATCTTCTTTATCATGCTAGGATTAGCAGGAAAAAGCAAAAAATTTCAGAATTGCACCTTGCAATGTGGAGATATTACTGTTTGTGCATTTACAATATTCATTGATTTTTGCCATTGAAAAACATGTTTTTCATATACCAGAAATGTTTGAAGCTACTGACTGAATGAAAGGTGCTGGCATCTCACTCTCTTTGAATCTTCTTTATCATGCTAGGATTAACAGGAAAAAGCAAAAAATTTCAGAATTGCACCTTGCACTGTGGAGATATTACTGTTTGTGCATTTACAATATTCATTGATTTTTGCCATTGAAAAACATGTTTTTCATATACCAGAAATGTTTGAAGCTACTGACTGAATGAAAGGAGCTGGCATCTCACTCTCTTTGAATCTTCTTTATCATGCTAGGATTAGCAGGAAAAAGCAAAAAATTTCAGAATTGCACCTTGCAATGTGGAGATATTACTGTTTGTGCATTTACAATATTCATTGATTTTTGCCATTGAAAAACATGTTTTTCATATACCAGAAATGTTTGAAGCTACTGACTGAATGAAAGGAGCTGGCATCTCACTCTCTTTGAATCTTCTTTATCATGCTAGGATTAGCAGGAAAAAGCAAAAAATTTCAGAATTGCACCTTGCAATGTGGAGATATTACTGTTTGTGCATTTACAATATTCATTGATTTTTGCCATTGAAAAACATGTTTTTCATATACCAGAAATGTTTGAAGCTACTGACTGAATGAAAGGAGCTGGCATCTCACTCTCTATGAATCTTCTTTATCATGCTAGGATTAACAGGAAAAAGCAAAAAATTTCAGAATTGCACCTTGCAATGTGGAGATATTACTGTTTGTGCATTTACAATATTCATTGATTTTTGCCATTGAAAAACATGTTTTTCATATACCAGAAATGTTTGAAGCTACTGACTGAATGAAAGGAGCTGGCATCTCACTCTCTTTGAATCTTCTTTATGATGCTAGGATTAGCAGGAAAAAGCAAAAAATTTCAGATTTGCACCTTGCAATGTGGAGATATTACTGTTTGTGCATTTACAATATTCATTGATTTTTGCCATTGAAAAACGTCCAGAAATGTTTGAAGCTACTGACTGAATGAAAGGAGCTGGCATCTCACTCTCTTTGAATCTTCTTTATCATGCTAGGATTAGCAGGAAAAAGCAAAAAATTTCAGAATTGCACCTTGCAATGTGGAGATATTACTGTTTGTGCATTTACAATATTCATTGATTTTTGCCAGTGAAAAACATGTTTTTCATATACCAGAAATGTTTGAAGCCACTGACTGAATGAAAGGAGCTGGCATCTCACTCTCTTTGAATCTTCTTTATCATGCTAGGATTAACAGGAAAAAGCAAAAAATTTCAGAATTGCACCTTGCAATGTGGAGATATTACTGTTTGTGCATTTACAATATTCATTGATTTTTGCCATTGAAAAACGTCCAGAAATGTTTGAAGCTACTGACTGAATGAAAGGAGCTGGCATCTCACTCTCTTTGAATCTTCTTTATCATGCTAGGATTAGCAGGAAAAAGCAAAAAATTTCAGAATTGCACCTTGCAATGTGGAGATATTACTGTTTGTGCATTTACAATATTCATTGATTTTTGCCATTGAAAAATGTCCAGAAATGTTTGAAGCTACTGACTGAATGAAAGGAGCTGGCATCTCACTCTCTTTGAATCTTCTTTATCATGCTAGGATTAGCAGGAAAAAGCAAAAAATTTCAGAATTGCATCTTGCAATGTGGAGATATTACTGTTTGTGCATTTACAATATTCATTGATTTTTGCCATTGAAAAACATGTTATTCATATACCAGAAAAGTTTGAAGCTACTGACTGAATGAAAGGAGCTGGCATCTCACTCTCTTTGAATCTTCTTTATCATGCTAGTATTAGCAGGAAAAAGCAAAAAATTTCAGAATTGCACCTTGCAATATGGAGATATTACTGTTTGTGCATTTACAATATTCATTGATTTTTGCCATTGAAAAACATGTTTTTCATATACCAGAAATGTTTGAAGCTACTGACTGAATGAAAGGAGCTGGCATCTCACTCTCTTTGAATCTTCTTTATCATGCTAGGATTAACAGGAAAAAGCAAAAAATTTCAGAATTGCACCTTGCAATGTGGAGATATTACTGTTTGTGCATTTACAATATTCATTGATTTTTGCCATTGAAAAACATGTTTTTCATATACCAGAAATGTTTGAAGCTACTGACTGAATGAAAGGAGCTGGCATCTCACTCTCTTTGAATCTTCTTTATGATGCTAGGATTAGCAGGAAAAAGCAAAAAATTTCAGAATTGCACCTTGCAATGTGGAGATATTACTGTTTGTGCATTTACAATATTCATTGATTTTTGCCATTGAAAAACGTCCAGAAATGTTTGAAGCTACTGACTGAATGAAAGGAGCTGGCATCTCACTCTCTTTGAATCTTCTTTATCATGCTAGGATTAGCAGGAAAAAGCAAAAAATTTCAGAATTGCACCTTGCAATGTGGAGATATTACTGTTTGTGCATTTACAATATTCATTGATTTTTGCCAGTGAAAAACATGTTTTTCATATACCAGAAATGTTTGAAGCCACTGACTGAATGAAAGGAGCTGGCATCTCACTCTCTTTGAATCTTCTTTATCATGCTAGGATTAACAGGAAAAAGCAAAAAATTTCAGAATTGCACCTTGCAATGTGGAGATATTACTGTTTGTGCATTTACAATATTCATTGATTTTTGCCATTGAAAAACGTCCAGAAATGTTTGAAGCTACTGACTGAATGAAAGGAGCTGGCATCTCACTCTCTTTGAATCTTCTTTATCATGCTAGGATTAGCAGGAAAAAGCAAAAAATTTCAGAATTGCACCTTGCAATGTGGAGATATTACTGTTTGTGCATTTACAATATTCATTGATTTTTGCCATTGAAAAACATGTTTTTCATATACCAGAAATGTTTGAAGCTACTGACTGAATGAAAGGAGCTGGCATCTCACTCTCTTTGAATCTTCTTTATCATGCTAGGATTAACAGGAAAAAGCAAAAAATTTCAGAATTGCACCTTGCAATGTGGAGATATTACTGTTTGTGCATTTACAATATTCATTGATTTTTGCCATTGAAAAACATGTTTTTCATATACCAGAAATGTTTGAAGCTACTGACTGAATGAAAGGAGCTGGCATCTCACTCTCTTTGAATCTTCTTTATCATGCTAGGATTAGCAGGAAAAAGCAAAAAATTTCAGAATTGCACCTTGCAATGTGGAGATATTACTGTTTGTGCATTTACAATATTCATTGATTTTTGCCATTGAAAAACATGTTTTTCATATACCAGAAATGTTTGAAGCTACTGACTGAATGAAAGGAGCTGGCATCTCACTCTCTTTGAATCTTCTTTATCATGCTAGGATTAACAGGAAAAAGCAAAAAATTTCAGAATTGCACCTTGCAATGTGGAGATATTACTGTTTGTGCATTTACAATATTCATTGATTTTTGCCATTGAAAAACATGTTTTTCATATACCAGAAATGTTTGAAGCTACTGACTGAATGAAAGGAGCTGGCATCTCACTCTCTTTGAATCTTCTTTATGATGCTAGGATTAGCAGGAAAAAGCAAAAAATTTCAGAATTGCACCTTGCAATGTGGAGATATTACTGTTTGTGCATTTACAATATTCATTGATTTTTGCCATTGAAAAACGTCCAGAAATGTTTGAAGCTACTGACTGAATGAAAGGAGCTGGCATCTCACTCTCTTTGAATCTTCTTTATCATGCTAGGATTAGCAGGAAAAAGCAAAAAATTTCAGAATTGCACCTTGCAATGTGGAGATATTACTGTTTGTGCATTTACAATATTCATTGATTTTTGCCAGTGAAAAACATGTTTTTCATATACCAGAAATGTTTGAAGCCACTGACTGAATGAAAGGAGCTGGCATCTCACTCTCTTTGAATCTTCTTTTTCATGCTAGGATTAACAGGAAAAAGCAAAAAATTTCAGAATTGCACCTTGCAATGTGGAGATATTACTGTTTGTGCATTTACAATATTCATTGATTTTTGCCATTGAAAAACATGTTTTTCATATACCAGAAATGTTTGAAGCTACTGACTGAATGAAAGGAGCTGGCATCTCACTCTCTTTGAATCTTCTTTATCATGCTAGGATTAGCAGGAAAAAGCAAAAAATTTCAGAATTGCACCTTGCAATGTGGAGATATTACTGTTTGTGCATTTACAATATTCAATGATTTTTGCCATTGAAAAACATGTTTTTCATATACCAGAAATGTTTGAAGCTACTGACTGAATGAAAGGAGCTGGCATCTCACTCTCTTTGAATCTTCTTTATGATGCTAGGATTAGCAGGAAAAAGCAAAAAATTTCAGAATTGCACCTTGCAATGTGGAGATATTACTGTTTGTGCATTTACAATATTCATTGATTTTTGCCATTGAAAAACGTCCAGAAATGTTTGAAGCTACTGACTGAATGAAAGGAGCTGGCATCTCACTCTCTTTGAATCTTCTTTATCATGCTAGGATTAGCAGGAAAAAGCAAAAAATTTCAGAATTGCACCTTGCAATGTGGAGATATTACTGTTTGTGCATTTACAATATTCATTGATTTTTGCCAGTGAAAAACATGTTTTTCATATACCAGAAATGTTTGAAGCCACTGACTGAATGAAAGGAGCTGGCATCTCACTCTCTTTGAATCTTCTTTTTCATGCTAGGATTAACAGGAAAAAGCAAAAAATTTCAGAATTGCACCTTGCAATGTGGAGATATTACTGTTTGTGCATTTACAATATTCATTGATTTTTGCCATTGAAAAACGTCCAGAAATGTTTGAAGCTACTGACTGAATGAATGGAGCTGGCATCTCACTCTCTTTGAATCTTCTTTATCATGCTAGGATTAGCAGGAAAAAGCAAAAAATTTCAGAATTGCACCTTGCAATGTGGAGATATTACTGTTTGTGCATTTACAATATTCATTGATTTTTGCCATTGAAAAACATCCAGAAATGTTTGAAGCTACTGACTGAATGAAAGGAGCTGGCATCTCACTCTCTTTGAATCTTCTTTATCATGCTAGGATTAGCAGGAAAAAGCAAAAAATTTCAGAATTGCATCTTGCAATGTGGAGATATTACTGTTTGTGCATTTACAATATTCATTGATTTTTGCCATTGAAAAACATGTTATTCATATACCAGAAAAGTTTGAAGCTACTGACTGAATGAAAGGAGCTGGCATCTCACTCTCTTTGAATCTTCTTTATCATGCTAGGATTAGCAGGAAAAAGCAAAAAATTTCAGAATTGCACCTTGCAATATGGAGATATTACTGTTTGTGCATTTACAATATTCATTGATTTTTGCCATTGAAAAACATGTTTTTCATATACCAGAAATGTTTGAAGCTACTGACTGAATGAAAGGAGCTGGCATCTCACTCTCTTTGAATCTTCTTTATCATGCTAGGATTAACAGGAAAAAGCAAAAAATTTCAGAATTGCACCTTGCAATGTGGAGATATTACTGTTTGTGCATTTACAATATTCATTGATTTTTGCCATTGAAAAACATGTTTTTCATATACCAGAAATGTTTGAAGCTACTGACTGAATGAAAGGAGCTGGCATCTCACTCTCTTTGAATCTTCTTTATGATGCTAGGATTAGCAGGAAAAAGCAAAAAATTTCAGAATTGCACCTTGCAATGTGGAGATATTACTGTTTGTGCATTTACAATATTCATTGATTTTTGCCATTGAAAAACGTCCAGAAATGTTTGAAGCTACTGACTGAATGAAAGGAGCTGGCATCTCACTCTCTTTGAATCTTCTTTATCATGCTAGGATTAGCAGGAAAAAGCAAAAAATTTCAGAATTGCACCTTGCAATGTGGAGATATTACTGTTTGTGCATTTACAATATTCATTGATTTTTGCCAGTGAAAAACATGTTTTTCATATACCAGAAATGTTTGAAGCCACTGACTGAATGAAAGGAGCTGGCATCTCACTCTCTTTGAATCTTCTTTATCATGCTAGGATTAACAGGAAAAAGCAAAAAATTTCAGAATTGCACCTTGCAATGTGGAGATATTAATGTTTGTGCATTTACAATATTCATTGATTTTTGCCATTGAAAAACGTCCAGAAATGTTTGAAGCTACTGACTGAATGAAAGGAGCTGGCATCTCACTCTCTTTGAATCTTCTTTATCATGCTAGGATTAGCAGGAAAAAGCAAAAAATTTCAGAATTGCACCTTGCAATGTGGAGATATTACTGTTTGTGCATTTACAATATTCATTGATTTTTGCCATTGAAAAACGTCCAGAAATGTTTGAAGCTACTGACTGAATGAAAGGAGCTGGCATCTCACTCTCTTTGAATCTTCTTTATCATGCTAGGATTAGCAGGAAAAAGCAAAAAATTTCAGAATTGCATCTTGCAATGTGGAGATATTACTGTTTGTGCATTTACAATATTCATTGATTTTTGCCATTGAAAAACATGTTATTCATATACCAGAAAAGTTTGAAGCTACTGACTGAATGAAAGGAGCTGGCATCTCACTCTCTTTGAATCTTCTTTATCATGCTAGGATTAGCAGGAAAAAGCAAAAAATTTCAGAATTGCACCTTGCAATATGGAGTTATTACTGTTTGTGCATTTACAATATTCATTGATTTTTGCCATTGAAAAACATGTTTTTCATATACCAGAAATGTTTGAAGCTACTGACTGAATGAAAGGAGCTGGCATCTCACTCTCTTTGAATCTTCTTTATCATGCTAGGATTAACAGGAAAAAGGAAAAAAAATTTCAGAATTGCACCTTGCAATGTGGAGATATTACTGTTTGTGCATTTACAATATTCATTGATTTTTGCCATTGAAAAACATGTTTTTCATATACCAGAAATGTTTGAAGCTACTGACTGAATGAAAGGAGCTGGCATCTCACTCTCTTTGAATCTTCTTTATCATGCTAGGATTAGCAGGAAAAAGCAAAGAATTTCAGAATTGCACCTTGCAATATGGAGATATTACTGTTTGTGCATTTACAATATTCATTGATTTTTGCCATTGAAAAACATGTTTTTCATATACCAGAAATGTTTGAAGCTACTGACTGAATGAAAGGAGCTGGCATCTCACTCTCTTTGAATCTTCTTTATCATGCTAGGATTAACAGGAAAAAGCAAAAAATTTCAGAATTGCACCTTGCAATGTGGAGATATTAGTTTGTGCATTTACAATATTCATTGATTTTTGCCATTGAAAAACGTCCAGAAATGTTTGAAGCTACTGACTGAATGAAAGGAGCTGGCATCTCACTCTCTTTGAATCTTCTTTATCATGCTAGGATTAGCAGGAAAAAGCAAAAAATTTCAGAATTGCACCTTGCAATGTGGAGATATTACTGTTTGTGCATTTACAATATTCATTGATTTTTGCCATTGAAAAACATGTTTTTCATATACCAGAAATGTTTGAAGCTACTGACTGAATGAAAGGAGCTGGCATCTCACTCTCTTTGAATCTTCTTTATCATGCTAGGATTAGCAGGAAAAAGCAAAAAATTTCAGAATTGCACCTTGCAATGTGGAGATATTACTGTTTGTGCATTTACAATATTCATTGATTTTTGCCATTGAAAAACATGTTTTTCATATACCAGAAATGTTTGAAGCTACTGACTGAATGAAAGGTGCTGGCATCTCACTCTCTTTGAATCTTCTTTATCATGCTAGGATTAACAGGAAAAAGCAAAAAATTTCAGAATTGCACCTTGCAATGTGGAGATATTACTGTTTGTGCATTTACAATATTCATTGATTTTTGCCATTGAAAAACATGTTTTTCATATACCAGAAATGTTTGAAGCTACTGACTGAATGAAAGGAGCTGGCATCTCACTCTCTTTGAATCTTCTTTATCATGCTAGGATTAGCAGGAAAAAGCAAAAAATTTCAGAATTGCACCTTGCAATGTGGAGATATTACTGTTTGTGCATTTACAATATTCATTGATTTTTGCCATTGAAAAACATGTTTTTCATATACCAGAAATGTTTGAAGCTACTGACTGAATGAAAGGAGCTGGCATCTCACTCTCTTTGAATCTTCTTTATCATGCTAGGATTAGCAGGAAAAAGCAAAAAATTTCAGAATTGCACCTTGCAATGTGGAGATATTACTGTTTGTGCATTTACAATATTCATTGATTTTTGCCATTGAAAAACATGTTTTTCATATACCAGAAATGTTTGAAGCTACTGACTGAATGAAAGGAGCTGGCATCTCACTCTCTTTGAATCTTCTTTATCATGCTAGGATTAACAGGAAAAAGCAAAAAATTTCAGAATTGCACCTTGCAATGTGGAGATATTACTGTTTGTGCATTTACAATATTCATTGATTTTTGCCATTGAAAAACATGTTTTTCATATACCAGAAATGTTTGAAGCTACTGACTGAATGAAAGGAGCTGGCATCTCACTCTCTTTGAATCTTCTTTATGATGCTAGGATTAGCAGGAAAAAGCAAAAAATTTCAGAATTGCACCTTGCAATGTGGAGATATTACTGTTTGTGCATTTACAATATTCATTGATTTTTGCCATTGAAAAACGTCCAGAAATGTTTGAAGCTACTGACTGAATGAAAGGAGCTGGCATCTCACTCTCTTTGAATCTTCTTTATCATGCTAGGATTAGCAGGAAAAAGCAAAAAATTTCAGAATTGCACCTTGCAATGTGGAGATATTGCTGTTTGTGCATTTACAATATTCATTGATTTTTGCCAGTGAAAAACATGTTTTTCATATACCAGAAATGTTTGAAGCCACTGACTGAATGAAAGGAGCTGGCATCTCACTCTCTTTGAATCTTCTTTATCATGCTAGGATTAACAGGAAAAAGCAAAAAATTTCAGAATTGCACCTTGCAATGTGGAGATATTACTGTTTGTGCATTTACAATATTCATTGATTTTTGCCATTGAAAAACGTCCAGAAATGTTTGAAGCTACTGACTGAATGAAAGGAGCTGGCATCTCACTCTCTTTGAATCTTCTTTATCATGCTAGGATTAGCAGGAAAAAGCAAAAAATTTCAGAATTGCACCTTGCAATGTGGAGATATTACTGTTTGTGCAATTACAATATTCATTGATTTTTGCCATTGAAAAACGTCCAGAAATGTTTGAAGCTACTGACTGAATGAAAGGAGCTGGCATCTCACTCTCTTTGAATCTTCTTTATCATGCTAGGATTAGCAGGAAAAAGCAAAACATTTCAGAATTGCATCTTGCAATGTGGAGATATTACTGTTTGTGCATTTACAATATTCATTGATTTTTGCCATTGAAAAACATGTTATTCATATACCAGAAAAGTTTGAAGCTACTGACTGAATGAAAGGAGCTGGCATCTCACTCTCTTTGAATCTTCTTTATCATGCTAGGATTAGCAGGAAAAAGCAAAAAATTTCAGAATTGCACCTTGCAATATGGAGATATTACTGTTTGTGCATTTACAATATTCATTGATTTTTGCCATTGAAAAACATGTTTTTCATATACCAGAAATGTTTGAAGCTACTGACTGAATGAAAGGAGCTGGCATCTCACTCTCTTTGAATCTTCTTTATCATGCTAGGATTAACAGGAAAAAGGAAAAAAAAATTCAGAATTGCACCTTGCAATGTGGAGATATTACTGTTTGTGCATTTACAATATTCATTGATTTTTGCCATTGAAAAACGTCCAGAAATGTTTGAAGCTACTGACTGAATGAAAGGAGCTGGCATCTCACTCTCTTTGAATCTTCTTTATCATGCTAGGATTAGCAGGAAAAAGCAAAAAATTTCAGAATTGCACCTTGCAATGTGGAGATATTACTGTTTGTGCATTTACAATATTCATTGATTTTTGCCATTGAAAAATGTCCAGAAATGTTTGAAGCTACTGACTGAATGAAAGGAGCTGGCATCTCACTCTCTTTGAATCTTCTTTATCATGCTAGGATTAGCAGGAAAAAGCAAAAAATTTCAGAATTGCACCTTGCAATGTGGAGATATTACTGTTTGTGCATTTACAATATTCATTGATTTTTGCCATTGAAAAACATCATGTTATTCATATACCAGAAATGTTTGAAGCTACTGACTGAATGAAAGGAGCTGGCATCTCACTCTCTTTGAATCTTCTTTATCATGCTAGGATTAGCAGTAAAAAGCAAAAAATTTCAGAATTGCACCTTGCAATGTGGAGATATTACTGTTTGTGCATTTACAATATTCATTGATTTTTGCCATTGAAAAACATGTTTTTCATATACCAGAAATGTTTGAAGCTACTGACTGAATGAAAGGAGCTGGCATCTCACTCTCTTTGAATCTTCTTTATCATGCTAGGATTAACAGGAAAAAGCAAAAAATTTCAGAATTGCACCTTGCAATGTGGAGATATTACTGTTTGTGCATTTACAATATTCATTGATTTTTGCCATTGAAAAACGTCCAGAAATGTTTGAAGCTACTGACTGAATGAAAGTAACTGGCATCTCACTCTCTTTGAATCTTCTTTATCATGCTAGGATTAGCAGGAAAAAGCAAAAAATTTCAGAATTGCACCTTGCAATGTGGAGATATTACTGTTTGTGCATTTACAATATTCATTGATTTTTGCCATTGAAAAACATGTTTTTCATATACCAGAAATGTTTGAAGCTACTGACTGAATGAAAGGAGCTGGCATCTCACTCTCTTTGAATCTTTATCATGCTAGGATTAGCAGGAAAAAGCAAAACATTTCAGAATTGCACCTTGCAATGTGGAGATATTACTGTTTGTGCATTTACAATATTCATTGATTTTTGCCAGTGAAAAACATGTTTTTCATATACCAGAAATGTTTGAAGCTACTGACTGAATGAAAGGAGCTGGCATCTCACTCTCTTTGAATCTTCTTTATCATGCTAGGATTAACAGGAAAAAGCAAAAAATTTCAGAATTGCACCTTGCAATGTGGAGATATTACTGTTTGTGCATTTACAATATTCATTGATTTTTGCCATTGAAAAACGTCCAGAAATGTTTGAAGCTACTGACTGAATGAAAGGAGCTGGCATCTCACTCTCTTTGAATCTTCTTTATCATGCTAGGATTAGCAGGAAAAAGCAAAAAATTTCAGAATTGCACCTTGCAATGTGGAGATATTTCTGTTTGTGCATTTACAATATTCATTGATTTTTGCCATTGAAAAACGTCCAGAAATGTTTGAAGCTACTGACTGAATGAAAGGAGCTGGCATCTCACTCTCTTTGAATCTTCTTTATCATGCTAGGATTAGCAGGAAAAAGCAAAAAATTTCAGAATTGCATCTTGCAATGTGGAGATATTACTGTTTGTGCATTTACAATATTCATTGATTTTTGCCATTGAAAAACATGTTTTTCATATACCAGAAATGTTTGAAGCTACTGACTGAATGAAAGGAGCTGGCATCTCACTCTCTTTGAATCTTCTTTATCATGCTAGGATTAGCAGGAAAAAGCAAAACATTTCAGAATTGCACCTTGCAATGTGGAGATATTACTGTTTGTGCATTTACAATATTCATTGATTTTTGCCAGTGAAAAACATGTTTTTCATATACCAGAAATGTTTGAAGCTAC
Organism: Phyllobates terribilis; assembly: GCF_046119375.1. NCBI lineage: Eukaryota > Metazoa > Chordata > Amphibia > Anura > Dendrobatidae > Phyllobates > Phyllobates terribilis. The sequence continues at coordinate 166,323 of NW_027363873.1, read as the reverse complement.
TGACTGAATGAAAGGAGCTGGCATCTCACTCTCTTTGAATCTTCTTTATCATGCTAGGATTAACAGGAAAAAGCAAAAAATTTCAGAATTGCACCTTGCAATGTGGAGATATTACTGTTTGTGCATTTACAATATTCATTGATTTTTGCCATTGAAAAACGTCCAGAAATGTTTGAAGCTACTGACTGAATGAAAGGAGCTGGCATCTCACTCTCTTTGAATCTTCTTTATCATGCTAGGATTAGCAGGAAAAAGCAAAAAATTTCAGAATTGCACCTTGCAATGTGGAGATATTACTGTTTGTGCATTTACAATATTCATTGATTTTTGCCATTGAAAAACGTCCAGAAATGTTTGAAGCTACTGACTGAATGAAAGGAGCTGGCATCTCACTCTCTTTGAATCTTCTTTATCATGCTAGGATTAGCAGGAAAAAGCAAAAAATTTCAGAATTGCATCTTGCAATGTGGAGATATTACTGTTTGTGCATTTACAATATTCATTGATTTTTGCCATTGAAAAACATGTTATTCATATACCAGAAGTGTTTGAAGCTACTGACTGAATGAAAGGAGCTGGCATCTCACTCTCTTTGAATCTTCTTTATCATGCTAGGATTAGCAGGAAAAAGCAAAAAATTTCAGAATTTCACCTTGCAATATGGAGATATTACTGTTTGTGCATTTACAATATTCATTGATTTTTGCCATTGAAAAACATGTTTTTCATATACCAGAAATGTTTGAAGCTACTGACTGAATGAAAGGAGCTGGCATCTCACTCTCTTTGAATCTTCTTTATCATGCTAGGATTAACAGGAAAAAGCAAAAAATTTCAGAATTGCACCTTGCAATGTGGAGATATTACTGTTTGTGCATTTACAATATTCATTGATTTTTGCCATTGAAAAACGTCCAGAAATGTTTGAAGCTACTGACTGAATGAAAGGAGCTGGCATCTCACTCTCTTTGAATCTTCTTTATCATGCTAGGATTAGCAGGAAAAAGCAAAAAATTTCAGAATTGCACCTTGCAATGTGGAGATATTACTGTTTGTGCATTTACAATATTCATTGATTTTTGCCATTGAAAAACATCATGTTATTCATATACCAGAAATGTTTGAAGCTACTGACTGAATGAAAGGAGCTGGCATCTCACTCTCTTTGAATCTTCTTTATCATGCTAGGATTAGCAGGAAAAAGCAAAAAATTTCAGAATTGCACCTTGCAATGTGGAGATATTACTGTTTGTGCATTTACAATATTCATTGATTTTTGCCATTGAAAAACGTCCAGAAATGTTTGAAGCTACTGACTGAATGAAAGGAGCTGGCATCTCACTCTCTTTGAATCTTCTTTATCATGCTAGGATTAGCAGGAAAAAGCAAAAATTTTCAGAATTGCACCTTGCAATGTGGAGATATTACTGTTTGTGCATTTACAATATTCATTGATTTTTGCCATTGAAAAACATCATGTTATTCATATACCAGAAATGTTTGAAGCTACTGACTGAATGAAAGGAGCTGGCATCTCACTCTCTTTGAATCTTCTTTATCATGCTAGGATTAGCAGTAAAAAGCAAAAAATTTCAGAATTGCACCTTGCAATGTGGAGATATTACTGTTTGTGCATTTACAATATTCATTGATTTTTGCCATTGAAAAACATGTTTTTCATATACCAGAAATGTTTGAAGCTACTGACTGAATGAAAGGAGCTGGCATCTCACTCTCTTTGAATCTTCTTTATCATGCTAGGATTAACAGGAAAAAGCAAAAAATTTCAGAATTGCACCTTGCAATGTGGAGATATTACTGTTTGTGCATTTACAATATTCATTGATTTTTGCCATTGAAAAACGTCCAGAAATGTTTGAAGCTACTGACTGAATGAAAGTAACTGGCATCTCACTCTCTTTGAATCTTCTTTATCATGCTAGGATTAGCAGGAAAAAGCAAAAAATTTCAGAATTGCACCTTGCAATGTGGAGATATTACTGTTTGTGCATTTACAATATTCATTGATTTTTGCCATTGAAAAACATGTTTTTCATATACCAGAAATGTTTGAAGCTACTGACTGAATGAAAGGAGCTGGCATCTCACTCTCTTTGAATCTTTATCATGCTAGGATTAGCAGGAAAAAGCAAAACATTTCAGAATTGCACCTTGCAATGTGGAGATATTACTGTTTGTGCATTTACAATATTCATTGATTTTTGCCAGTGAAAAACATGTTTTTCATATACCAGAAATGTTTGAAGCTACTGACTGAATGAAAGGAGCTGGCATCTCACTCTCTTTGAATCTTCTTTATCATGCTAGGATTAACAGGAAAAAGCAAAAAATTTCAGAATTGCACCTTGCAATGTGGAGATATTACTGTTTGTGCATTTACAATATTCATTGATTTTTGCCATTGAAAAACGTCCAGAAATGTTTGAAGCTACTGACTGAATGAATGGAGCTGGCATCTCACTCTCTTTGAATCTTCTTTATCATGCTAGGATTAGCAGGAAAAAGCAAAAAATTTCAGAATTGCACCTTGCAATGTGGAGATATTACTGTTTGTGCATTTACAATATTCATTGATTTTTGCCATTGAAAAACATCCAGAAATGTTTGAAGCTACTGACTGAATGAAAGGAGCTGGCATCTCACTCTCTTTGAATCTTCTTTATCATGCTAGGATTAGCAGGAAAAAGCAAAAAATTTCAGAATTGCATCTTGCAATGTGGAGATATTACTGTTTGTGCATTTACAATATTCATTGATTTTTGCCATTGAAAAACATGTTATTCATATACCAGAAAAGTTTGAAGCTACTGACTGAATGAAAGGAGCTGGCATCTCACTCTCTTTGAATCTTCTTTATCATGCTAGGATTAGCAGGAAAAAGCAAAAAATTTCAGAATTGCACCTTGCAATGTGGAGATATTACTGTTTGTGCATTTACAATATTCATTGATTTTTGCCATTGAAAAACATGTTTTTCATATACCAGAAATGTTTGAAGCTACTGACTGAATGAAAGGAGCTGGCATCTCACTCTCTTTGAATCTTCTTTATCATGCTAGGATTAACAGGAAAAAGCAAAAAATTTCAGAATTGCACCTTGCAATGTGGAGATATTACTGTTTGTGCATTTACAATATTCATTGATTTTTGCCATTGAAAAACATGTTTTTCATATACCAGAAATGTTTGAAGCTACTGACTGAATGAAAGGAGCTGGCATCTCACTCTCTTTGAATCTTCTTTATGATGCTAGGATTAGCAGGAAAAAGCAAAAAATTTCAGAATTGCACCTTGCAATGTGGAGATATTACTGTTTGTGCATTTACAATATTCATTGATTTTTGCCATTGAAAAACGTCCAGAAATGTTTGAAGCTACTGACTGAATGAAAGGAGCTGGCATCTCACTCTCTTTGAATCTTCTTTATCATGCTAGGATTAGCAGGAAAAAGCAAAAAATTTCAGAATTGCACCTTGCAATGTGGAGATATTACTGTTTGTGCATTTACAATATTCATTGATTTTTGCCAGTGAAAAACATGTTTTTCATATACCAGAAATGTTTGAAGCCACTGACTGAATGAAAGGAGCTGGCATCTCACTCTCTTTGAATCTTCTTTATCATGCTAGGATTAACAGGAAAAAGCAAAAAATTTCAGAATTGCACCTTGCAATGTGGAGATATTAATGTTTGTGCATTTACAATATTCATTGATTTTTGCCATTGAAAAACGTCCAGAAATGTTTGAAGCTACTGACTGAATGAAAGGAGCTGGCATCTCACTCTCTTTGAATCTTCTTTATCATGCTAGGATTAGCAGGAAAAAGCAAAAAATTTCAGAATTGCACCTTGCAATGTGGAGATATTACTGTTTGTGCATTTACAATATTCATTGATTTTTGCCATTGAAAAACGTCCAGAAATGTTTGAAGCTACTGACTGAATGAAAGGAGCTGGCATCTCACTCTCTTTGAATCTTCTTTATCATGCTAGGATTAGCAGGAAAAAGCAAAAAATTTCAGAATTGCATCTTGCAATGTGGAGATATTACTGTTTGTGCATTTACAATATTCATTGATTTTTGCCAGTGAAAAACATGTTTTTCATATACCAGAAATGTTTGAAGCCACTGACTGAATGAAAGGAGCTGGCATCTCACTCTCTTTGAATCTTCTTTTTCATGCTAGGATTAACAGGAAAAAGCAAAAAATTTCAGAATTGCACCTTGCAATGTGGAGATATTACTGTTTGTGCATTTACAATATTCATTGATTTTTGCCATTGAAAAACATGTTTTTCATATACCAGAAATGTTTGAAGCTACTGACTGAATGAAAGGAGCTGGCATCTCACTCTCTTTGAATCTTCTTTATCATGCTAGGATTAGCAGGAAAAAGCAAAAAATTTCAGAATTGCACCTTGCAATGTGGAGATATTACTGTTTGTGCATTTACAATATTCATTGATTTTTGCCATTGAAAAACATGTTTTTCATATACCAGAAATGTTTGAAGCTACTGACTGAATGAAAGGAGCTGGCATCTCACTCTCTTTGAATCTTCTTTATGATGCTAGGATTAGCAGGAAAAAGCAAAAAATTTCAGAATTGCACCTTGCAATGTGGAGATATTACTGTTTGTGCATTTACAATATTCATTGATTTTTGCCATTGAAAAACGTCCAGAAATGTTTGAAGCTACTGACTGAATGAAAGGAGCTGGCATCTCACTCTCTTTGAATCTTCTTTATCATGCTAGGATTAGCAGGAAAAAGCAAAAAATTTCAGAATTGCACCTTGCAATGTGGAGATATTACTGTTTGTGCATTTACAATATTCATTGATTTTTGCCAGTGAAAAACATGTTTTTCATATACCAGAAATGTTTGAAGCCACTGACTGAATGAAAGGAGCTGGCATCTCACTCTCTTTGAATCTTCTTTTTCATGCTAGGATTAACAGGAAAAAGCAAAAAATTTCAGAATTGCACCTTGCAATGTGGAGATATTACTGTTTGTGCATTTACAATATTCATTGATTTTTGCCATTGAAAAACGTCCAGAAATGTTTGAAGCTACTGACTGAATGAATGGAGCTGGCATCTCACTCTCTTTGAATCTTCTTTATCATGCTAGGATTAGCAGGAAAAAGCAAAAAATTTCAGAATTGCACCTTGCAATGTGGAGATATTACTGTTTGTGCATTTACAATATTCATTGATTTTTGCCATTGAAAAACATCCAGAAATGTTTGAAGCTACTGACTGAATGAAAGGAGCTGGCATCTCACTCTCTTTGAATCTTCTTTGTCATGCTAGGATTAGCAGGAAAAAGCAAAAAATTTCAGAATTGCATCTTGCAATGTGGAGATATTACTGTTTGTGCATTTACAATATTCATTGATTTTTGCCATTGAAAAACATGTTATTCATATACCAGAAAAGTTTGAAGCTACTGACTGAATGAAAGGAGCTGGCATCTCACTCTCTTTGAATCTTCTTTATCATGCTAGGATTAGCAGGAAAAAGCAAAAAATTTCAGAATTGCACCTTGCAATATGGAGATATTACTGTTTGTGCATTTACAATATTCATTGATTTTTGCCATTGAAAAACATGTTTTTCATATACCAGAAATGTTTGAAGCTACTGACTGAATGAAAGGAGCTGGCATCTCACTCTCTTTGAATCTTCTTTATCATGCTAGGATTAACAGGAAAAAGCAAAAAATTTCAGAATTGCACCTTGCAATGTGGAGATATTACTGTTTGTGCATTTACAATATTCATTGATTTTTGCCATTGAAAAACATGTTTTTCATATACCAGAAATGTTTGAAGCTACTGACTGAATGAAAGGAGCTGGCATCTCACTCTCTTTGAATCTTCTTTATGATGCTAGGATTAGCAGGAAAAAGCAAAAAATTTCAGAATTGCACCTTGCAATGTGGAGATATTACTGTTTGTGCATTTACAATATTCATTGATTTTTGCCATTGAAAAACGTCCAGAAATGTTTGAAGCTACTGACTGAATGAAAGGAGCTGGCATCTCACTCTCTTTGAATCTTCTTTATCATGCTAGGATTAGCAGGAAAAAGCAAAAAATTTCAGAATTGCACCTTGCAATGTGGAGATATTACTGTTTGTGCATTTACAATATTCATTGATTTTTGCCAGTGAAAAACATGTTTTTCATATACCAGAAATGTTTGAAGCCACTGACTGAATGAAAGGAGCTGGCATCTCACTCTCTTTGAATCTTCTTTATCATGCTAGGATTAACAGGAAAAAGCAAAAAATTTCAGAATTGCACCTTGCAATGTGGAGATATTAATGTTTGTGCATTTACAATATTCATTGATTTTTGCCATTGAAAAACGTCCAGAAATGTTTGAAGCTACTGACTGAATGAAAGGAGCTGGCATCTCACTCTCTTTGAATCTTCTTTATCATGCTAGGATTAGCAGGAAAAAGCAAAAAATTTCAGAATTGCACCTTGCAATGTGGAGATATTACTGTTTGTGCATTTACAATATTCATTGATTTTTGCCATTGAAAAACGTCCAGAAATGTTTGAAGCTACTGACTGAATGAAAGGAGCTGGCATCTCACTCTCTTTGAATCTTCTTTATCATGCTAGGATTAGCAGGAAAAAGCAAAAAATTTCAGAATTGCATCTTGCAATGTGGAGATATTACTGTTTGTGCATTTACAATATTCATTGATTTTTGCCATTGAAAAACATGTTATTCATATACCAGAAAAGTTTGAAGCTACTGACTGAATGAAAGGAGCTGGCATCTCACTCTCTTTGAATCTTCTTTATCATGCTAGGATTAGCAGGAAAAAGCAAAAAATTTCAGAATTGCACCTTGCAATATGGAGTTATTACTGTTTGTGCATTTACAATATTCATTGATTTTTGCCATTGAAAAACATGTTTTTCATATACCAGAAATGTTTGAAGCTACTGACTGAATGAAAGGAGCTGGCATCTCACTCTCTTTGAATCTTCTTTATCATGCTAGGATTAACAGGAAAAAGGAAAAAAAATTTCAGAATTGCACCTTGCAATGTGGAGATATTACTGTTTGTGCATTTACAATATTCATTGATTTTTGCCATTGAAAAACATGTTTTTCATATACCAGAAATGTTTGAAGCTACTGACTGAATGAAAGGAGCTGGCATCTCACTCTCTTTGAATCTTCTTTATCATGCTAGGATTAGCAGGAAAAAGCAAAGAATTTCAGAATTGCACCTTGCAATATGGAGATATTACTGTTTGTGCATTTACAATATTCATTGATTTTTGACATTGAAAAACATGTTTTTCATATACCAGAAATGTTTGAAGCTACTGACTGAATGAAAGGAGCTGGCATCTCACTCTCTTTGAATCTTCTTTATCATGCTAGGATTAACAGGAAAAAGCAAAAAATTTCAGAATTGCACCTTGCAATGTGGAGATATTAGTTTGTGCATTTACAATATTCATTGATTTTTGCCATTGAAAAACGTCCAGAAATGTTTGAAGCTACTGACTGAATGAAAGGAGCTGGCATCTCACTCTCTTTGAATCTTCTTTATCATGCTAGGATTAGCAGGAAAAAGCAAAAAATTTCAGAATTGCACCTTGCAATGTGGAGATATTACTGTTTGTGCATTTACAATATTCATTGATTTTTGCCATTGAAAAACATGTTTTTCATATACCAGAAATGTTTGAAGCTACTGACTGAATGAAAGGAGCTGGCATCTCACTCTCTTTGAATCTTCTTTATCATGCTAGGATTAGCAGGAAAAAGCAAAAAATTTCAGAATTGCACCTTGCAATGTGGAGATATTACTGTTTGTGCATTTACAATATTCATTGATTTTTGCCATTGAAAAACATGTTTTTCATATACCAGAAATGTTTGAAGCTACTGACTGAATGAAAGGAGCTGGCATCTCACTCCCTTTGAATCTTCTTTATCATGCTAGGATTAGCAGGAAAAAGCAAAAAATTTCAGAATTGCACCTTGCAATGTGGAGATATTACTGTTTGTGCATTTACAATATTCATTGATTTTTGCCATTGAAAAACATGTTTTTCATATACCAGAAATGTTTGAAGCTACTGACTGAATGAAAGGTGCTGGCATCTCACTCTCTTTGAATCTTCTTTATCATGCTAGGATTAACAGGAAAAAGCAAAAAATTTCAGAATTGCACCTTGCAATGTGGAGATATTACTGTTTGTGCATTTACAATATTCATTGATTTTTGCCATTGAAAAACATGTTTTTCATATACCAGAAATGTTTGAAGCTACTGACTGAATGAAAGGAGCTGGCATCTCACTCTCTTTGAATCTTCTTTATCATGCTAGGATTAGCAGGAAAAAGCAAAAAATTTCAGAATTGCACCTTGCAATGTGGAGATATTACTGTTTGTGCATTTACAATATTCATTGATTTTTGCCATTGAAAAACATGTTTTTCATATACCAGAAATGTTTGAAGCTACTGACTGAATGAAAGGAGCTGGCATCTCACTCTCTTTGAATCTTCTTTATCATGCTAGGATTAGCAGGAAAAAGCAAAAAATTTCAGAATTGCACCTTGCAATGTGGAGATATTACTGTTTGTGCATTTACAATATTCATTGATTTTTGCCATTGAAAAACATGTTTTTCATATACCAGAAATGTTTGAAGCTACTGACTGAATGAAAGGAGCTGGCATCTCACTCTCTTTGAATCTTCTTTATCATGCTAGGATTAGCAGGAAAAAGCAAAAAATTTCAGAATTGCACCTTGCAATGTGGAGATATTACTGTTTGTGCATTTACAATATTCATTGATTTTTGCCATTGAAAAACATGTTTTTCATATACCAGAAATGTTTGAAGCTACTGACTGAATGAAAGGAGCTGGCATCTCACTCTCTTTGAATCTTCTTTATGATGCTAGGATTAGCAGGAAAAAGCAAAAAATTTCAGAATTGCACCTTGCAATGTGGAGATATTACTGTTTGTGCATTTACAATATTCATTGATTTTTGCCATTGAAAAACGTCCAGAAATGTTTGAAGCTACTGACTGAATGAAAGGAGCTGGCATCTCACTCTCTTTGAATCTTCTTTATCATGCTAGGATTAGCAGGAAAAAGCAAAAAATTTCAGAATTGCACCTTGCAATGTGGAGATATTACTGTTTGTGCATTTACAATATTCATTGATTTTTGCCAGTGAAAAACATGTTTTTCATATACCAGAAATGTTTGAAGCCACTGACTGAATGAAAGGAGCTGGCATCTCACTCTCTTTGAATCTTCTTTATCATGCTAGGATTAACAGGAAAAAGCAAAAAATTTCAGAATTGCACCTTGCAATGTGGAGATATTACTGTTTGTGCATTTACAATATTCATTGATTTTTGCCATTGAAAAACGTCCAGAAATGTTTGAAGCTACTGACTGAATGAAAGGAGCTGGCATCTCACTCTCTTTGAATCTTCTTTATCATGCTAGGATTAGCAGGAAAAAGCAAAAAATTTCAGAATTGCACCTTGCAATGTGGAGATATTACTGTTTGTGCAATTACAATATTCATTGATTTTTGCCATTGAAAAACGTCCAGAAATGTTTGAAGCTACTGACTGAATGAAAGGAGCTGGCATCTCACTCTCTTTGAATCTTCTTTATCATGCTAGGATTAGCAGGAAAAAGCAAAACATTTCAGAATTGCATCTTGCAATGTGGAGATATTACTGTTTGTGCATTTACAATATTCATTGATTTTTGCCATTGAAAAACATGTTATTCATATACCAGAAAAGTTTGAAGCTACTGACTGAATGAAAGGAGCTGGCATCTCACTCTCTTTGAATCTTCTTTATCATGCTAGGATTAGCAGGAAAAAGCAAAAAATTTCAGAATTGCACCTTGCAATATGGAGATATTACTGTTTGTGCATTTACAATATTCATTGATTTTTGCCATTGAAAAACATGTTTTTCATATACCAGAAATGTTTGAAGCTACTGACTGAATGAAAGGAGCTGGCATCTCACTCTCTTTGAATCTTCTTTATCATGCTAGGATTAACAGGAAAAAGGAAAAAAAAATTCAGAATTGCACCTTGCAATGTGGAGATATTACTGTTTGTGCATTTACAATATTCATTGATTTTTGCCATTGAAAAACGTCCAGAAATGTTTGAAGCTACTGACTGAATGAAAGGAGCTGGCATCTCACTCTCTTTGAATCTTCTTTATCATGCTAGGATTAGCAGGAAAAAGCAAAAAATTTCAGAATTGCACCTTGCAATGTGGAGATATTACTGTTTGTGCATTTACAATATTCATTGATTTTTGCCATTGAAAAATGTCCAGAAATGTTTGAAGCTACTGACTGAATGAAAGGAGCTGGCATCTCACTCTCTTTGAATCTTCTTTATCATGCTAGGATTAGCAGGAAAAAGCAAAAAATTTCAGAATTGCACCTTGCAATGTGGAGATATTACTGTTTGTGCATTTACAATATTCATTGATTTTTGCCATTGAAAAACATCATGTTATTCATATACCAGAAATGTTTGAAGCTACTGACTGAATGAAAGGAGCTGGCATCTCACTCTCTTTGAATCTTCTTTATCATGCTAGGATTAGCAGTAAAAAGCAAAAAATTTCAGAATTGCACCTTGCAATGTGGAGATATTACTGTTTGTGCATTTACAATATTCATTGATTTTTGCCATTGAAAAACATGTTTTTCATATACCAGAAATGTTTGAAGCTACTGACTGAATGAAAGGAGCTGGCATCTCACTCTCTTTGAATCTTCTTTATCATGCTAGGATTAACAGGAAAAAGCAAAAAATTTCAGAATTGCACCTTGCAATGTGGAGATATTACTGTTTGTGCATTTACAATATTCATTGATTTTTGCCATTGAAAAACGTCCAGAAATGTTTGAAGCTACTGACTGAATGAAAGTAACTGGCATCTCACTCTCTTTGAATCTTCTTTATCATGCTAGGATTAGCAGGAAAAAGCAAAAAATTTCAGAATTGCACCTTGCAATGTGGAGATATTACTGTTTGTGCATTTACAATATTCATTGATTTTTGCCATTGAAAAACATGTTTTTCATATACCAGAAATGTTTGAAGCTACTGACTGAATGAAAGGAGCTGGCATCTCACTCTCTTTGAATCTTTATCATGCTAGGATTAGCAGGAAAAAGCAAAACATTTCAGAATTGCACCTTGCAATGTGGAGATATTACTGTTTGTGCATTTACAATATTCATTGATTTTTGCCAGTGAAAAACATGTTTTTCATATACCAGAAATGTTTGAAGCTACTGACTGAATGAAAGGAGCTGGCATCTCACTCTCTTTGAATCTTCTTTATCATGCTAGGATTAACAGGAAAAAGCAAAAAATTTCAGAATTGCACCTTGCAATGTGGAGATATTACTGTTTGTGCATTTACAATATTCATTGATTTTTGCCATTGAAAAACGTCCAGAAATGTTTGAAGCTACTGACTGAATGAAAGGAGCTGGCATCTCACTCTCTTTGAATCTTCTTTATCATGCTAGGATTAGCAGGAAAAAGCAAAAAATTTCAGAATTGCACCTTGCAATGTGGAGATATTTCTGTTTGTGCATTTACAATATTCATTGATTTTTGCCATTGAAAAACGTCCAGAAATGTTTGAAGCTACTGACTGAATGAAAGGAGCTGGCATCTCACTCTCTTTGAATCTTCTTTATCATGCTAGGATTAGCAGGAAAAAGCAAAAAATTTCAGAATTGCATCTTGCAATGTGGAGATATTACTGTTTGTGCATTTACAATATTCATTGATTTTTGCCATTGAAAAACATGTTTTTCATATACCAGAAATGTTTGAAGCTACTGACTGAATGAAAGGAGCTGGCATCTCACTCTCTTTGAATCTTCTTTATCATGCTAGGATTAGCAGGAAAAAGCAAAACATTTCAGAATTGCACCTTGCAATGTGGAGATATTACTGTTTGTGCATTTACAATATTCATTGATTTTTGCCAGTGAAAAACATGTTTTTCATATACCAGAAATGTTTGAAGCTACTGACTGAATGAAAGGAGCTGGCATCTCACTCTCTTTGAATCTTCTTTATCATGCTAGGATTAACAGGAAAAAGCAAAAAATTTCAGAATTGCACCTTGCAATGTGGAGATATTACTGTTTGTGCATTTACAATATTCATTGATTTTTGCCATTGAAAAACGTCCAGAAATGTTTGAAGCTACTGACTGAATGAAAGGAGCTGGCATCTCACTCTCTTTGAATCTTCTTTATCATGCTAGGATTAGCAGGAAAAAGCAAAAAATTTCAGAATTGCACCTTGCAATGTGGAGATATTACTGTTTGTGCATTTACAATATTCATTGACTTTTGCCATTGAAAAACGTCCAGAAATGTTTGAAGCTACTGACTGAATGAAAGGAGCTGGCATCTCACTCTCTTTGAATCTTCTTTATCATGCTAGGATTAGCAGGAAAAAGCCAAAAATTTCAGAATTGCATCTTGCAATGTGGAGATATTACTGTTTGTGCATTTACAATATTCATTGATTTTTGCCATTGAAAAACATGTTATTCATATACCAGAAGTGTTTGAAGCTACTGACTGAATGAAAGGAGCTGGCATCTCACTCTCTTTGAATCTTCTTTATCATGCTAGGATTAGCAGGAAAAAGCAAAAAATTTCAGAATATCACCTTGCAATATGGAGATATTACTGTTTGTGCATTTACAATATTCATTGATTTTAGCCATTGAAAAACATGTTTTTCATATACCAGAAATGTTTGAAGCTACTGACTGAATGAAAGGAGCTGGCATCTCACTCTCTTTGAATCTTCTTTATCATGCTAGGATTAACAGGAAAAAGCAAAAAATTTCAGAATTGCACCTTGCAATGTGGAGATATTACTGTTTGTGCATTTACAATATTCATTGATTTTTGCCATTGAAAAACGTCCAGAAATGTTTGAAGCTACTGACTGAATGAAAGGAGCTGGCATCTCACTCTCTTTGAATCTTCTTTATCATGCTAGGATTAGCAGGAAAAAGCAAAAAATTTCAGAATTGCACCTTGCAATGTGGAGATATTACTGTTTGTGCATTTACAATATTCATTGATTTTTGCCATTGAAAAACATCATGTTATTCATATACCAGAAATGTTTGAAGCTACTGACTGAATGAAAGGAGCTGGCATCTCACTCTCTTTGAATCTTCTTTATCATGCTAGGATTAGCAGTAAAAAGCAAAAAATTTCAGAATTGCACCTTGCAATGTGGAGATATTACTGTTTGTGCATTTACAATATTCATTGATTTTTGCCATTGAAAAACATGTTTTTCATATACCAGAAATGTTTGAAGCTACTGACTGAATGAAAGGAGCTGGCATCTCACTCTCTTTGAATCTTCTTTATCATGCTAGGATTAACAGGAAAAAGCAAAAAATTTCAGAATTGCACCTTGCAATGTGGAGATATTACTGTTTGTGCATTTACAATATTCATTGATTTTTGCCATTGAAAAACGTCCAGAAATGTTTGAAGCTACTGACTGAATGAAAGTAACTGGCATCTCACTCTCTTTGAATCTTCTTTATCATGCTAGGATTAGCAGGAAAAAGCAAAAAATTTCAGAATTGCACCTTGCAATGTGGAGATATTACTGTTTGTGCATTTACAATATTCATTGATTTTTGCCATTGAAAAACATGTTTTTCATATACCAGAAATGTTTGAAGCTACTGACTGAATGAAAGGAGCTGGCATCTCACTCTCTTTGAATCTTTATCATGCTAGGATTAGCAGGAAAAAGCAAAACATTTCAGAATTGCACCTTGCAATGTGGAGATATTACTGTTTGTGCATTTACAATATTCATTGATTTTTGCCAGTGAAAAACATGTTTTTCATATACCAGAAATGTTTGAAGCTACTGACTGAATGAAAGGAGCTGGCATCTCACTCTCTTTGAATCTTCTTTATCATGCTAGGATTAACAGGAAAAAGCAAAAAATTTCAGAATTGCACCTTGCAATGTGGAGATATTACTGTTTGTGCATTTACAATATTCATTGATTTTTGCCATTGAAAAACGTCCAGAAATGTTTGAAGCTACTGACTGAATGAATGGAGCTGGCATCTCACTCTCTTTGAATCTTCTTTATCATGCTAGGATTAGCAGGAAAAAGCAAAAAATTTCAGAATTGCACCTTGCAATGTGGAGATATTACTGTTTGTGCATTTACAATATTCATTGATTTTTGCCATTGAAAAACATCCAGAAATGTTTGAAGCTACTGACTGAATGAAAGGAGCTGGCATCTCACTCTCTTTGAATCTTCTTTATCATGCTAGGATTAGCAGGAAAAAGCAAAAAATTTCAGAATTGCATCTTGCAATGTGGAGATATTACTGTTTGTGCATTTACAATATTCATTGATTTTTGCCATTGAAAAACATGTTATTCATATACCAGAAAAGTTTGAAGCTACTGACTGAATGAAAGGAGCTGGCATCTCACTCTCTTTGAATCTTCTTTATCATGCTAGGATTAGCAGGAAAAAGCAAAAAATTTCAGAATTGCACCTTGCAATATGGAGATATTACTGTTTGTGCATTTACAATATTCATTGATTTTTGCCATTGAAAAACATGTTTTTCATATACCAGAAATGTTTGAAGCTACTGACTGAATGAAAGGAGCTGGCATCTCACTCTCTTTGAATCTTCTTTATCATGCTAGGATTAACAGGAAAAAGCAAAAAATTTCAGAATTGCACCTTGCAATGTGGAGATATTACTGTTTGTGCATTTACAATATTCATTGATTTTTGCCATTGAAAAACATGTTTTTCATATACCAGAAATGTTTGAAGCTACTGACTGAATGAAAGGAGCTGGCATCTCACTCTCTTTGAATCTTCTTTATGATGCTAGGATTAGCAGGAAAAAGCAAAAAATTTCAGAATTGCACCTTGCAATGTGGAGATATTACTGTTTGTGCATTTACAATATTCATTGATTTTTGCCATTGAAAAACGTCCAGAAATGTTTGAAGCTACTGACTGAATGAAAGGAGCTGGCATCTCACTCTCTTTGAATCTTCTTTATCATGCTAGGATTAGCAGGAAAAAGCAAAAAATTTCAGAATTGCACCTTGCAATGTGGAGATATTACTGTTTGTGCATTTACAATATTCATTGATTTTTGCCAGTGAAAAACATGTTTTTCATATACCAGAAATGTTTGAAGCCACTGACTGAATGAAAGGAGCTGGCATCTCACTCTCTTTGAATCTTCTTTATCATGCTAGGATTAACAGGAAAAAGCAAAAAATTTCAGAATTGCACCTTGCAATGTGGAGATATTAATGTTTGTGCATTTACAATATTCATTGATTTTTGCCATTGAAAAACGTCCAGAAATGTTTGAAGCTACTGAATGAATGAAAGGAGCTGGCATCTCACTCTCTTTGAATCTTCTTTATCATGCTAGGATTAGCAGGAAAAAGCAAAAAATTTCAGAATTGCACCTTGCAATGTGGAGATATTACTGTTTGTGCATTTACAATATTCATTGATTTTTGCCATTGAAAAACGTCCAGAAATGTTTGAAGCTACTGACTGAATGAAAGGAGCTGGCATCTCACTCTCTTTGAATCTTCTTTATCATGCTAGGATTAGCAGGAAAAAGTAAAAAATTTCAGAATTGCATCTTGCAATGTGGAGATATTACTGTTTGTGCATTTACAATATTCATTGATTTTTGCCATTGAAAAACATGTTATTCATATACCAGAAAAGTTTGAAGCTACTGACTGAATGAAAGGAGCTGGCATCTCACTCTCTTTGAATCTTCTTTATCATGCTAGGATTAGCAGGAAAAAGCAAAAAATTTCAGAATTGCACCTTGCAATGTGGAGATATTACTGTTTGTGCATTTACAATATTCATTGATTTTTGCCATTGAAAAACATGTTTTTCATATACCAGAAATGTTTGAAGCTACTGACTGAATGAAAGGAGCTGGCATCTCACTCCCTTTGAATCTTCTTTATCATGCTAGGATTAGCAGGAAAAAGCAAAAAATTTCAGAATTGCACCTTGCAATGTGGAGATATTACTGTTTGTGCATTTACAATATTCATTGATTTTTGCCATTGAAAAACATGTTTTTCATATACCAGAAATGTTTGAAGCTACTGACTGAATGAAAGGTGCTGGCATCTCACTCTCTTTGAATCTTCTTTATCATGCTAGGATTAACAGGAAAAAGCAAAAAATTTCAGAATTGCACCTTGCAATGTGGAGATATTACTGTTTGTGCACTTACAATATTCATTGATTTTTGCCATTGAAAAACATGTTTTTCATATACCAGAAATGTTTGAAGCTACTGACTGAATGAAAGGAGCTGGCATCTCACTCTCTTTGAATCTTCTTTATCATGCTAGGATTAGCAGGAAAAAGCAAAAAATTTCAGAATTGCACCTTGCAATGTGGAGATATTACTGTTTGTGCATTTACAATATTCATTGATTTTTGCCATTGAAAAACATGTTTTTCATATACCAGAAATGTTTGAAGCTACTGACTGAATGAAAGGAGCTGGCATCTCACTCTCTTTGAATCTTCTTTATCATGCTAGGATTAGCAGGAAAAAGCAAAAAATTTCAGAATTGCACCTTGCAATGTGGAGATATTACTGTTTGTGCATTTACAATATTCATTGATTTTTGCCATTGAAAAACATGTTTTTCATATACCAGAAATGTTTGAAGCTACTGACTGAATGAAAGGAGCTGGCATCTCACTCTCTTTGAATCTTCTTTATCATGCTAGGATTAGCAGTAAAAAGCAAAAAATTTCAGAATTGCACCTTGCAATGTGGAGATATTACTGTTTGTGCATTTACAATATTCATTGATTTTTGCCATTGAAAAACATGTTTTTCATATACCAGAAATGTTTGAAGCTACTGACTGAATGAAAGGAGCTGGCATCTCACTCTCTTTGAATCTTCTTTATCATGCTAGGATTAACAGGAAAAAGCAAAAAATTTCAGAATTGCACCTTGCAATGTGGAGATATTACTGTTTGTGCATTTACAATATTCATTGATTTTTGCCATTGAAAAACGTCCAGAAATGTTTGAAGCTACTGACTGAATGAAAGTAACTGGCATCTCACTCTCTTTGAATCTTCTTTATCATGCTAGGATTAGCAGGAAAAAGCAAAAAATTTCAGAATTGCACCTTGCAATGTGGAGATATTACTGTTTGTGCATTTACAATATTCATTGATTTTTGCCATTGAAAAACATGTTTTTCATATACCAGAAATGTTTGAAGCTACTGACTGAATGAAAGGAGCTGGCATCTCACTCTCTTTGAATCTTTATCATGCTAGGATTAGCAGGAAAAAGCAAAACATTTCAGAATTGCACCTTGCAATGTGGAGATATTACTGTTTGTGCATTTACAATATTCATTGATTTTTGCCAGTGAAAAACATGTTTTTCATATACCAGAAATGTTTGAAGCTACTGACTGAATGAAAGGAGCTGGCATCTCACTCTCTTTGAATCTTCTTTATCATGCTAGGATTAACAGGAAAAAGCAAAAAATTTCAGAATTGCACCTTGCAATGTGGAGATATTACTGTTTGTGCATTTACAATATTCATTGATTTTTGCCATTGAAAAACGTCCAGAAATGTTTGAAGCTACTGACTGAATGAATGGAGCTGGCATCTCACTTTCTTTGAATCTTCTTTATCATGCTAGGATTAGCAGGAAAAAGCAAAAAATTTCAGAATTGCACCTTGCAATGTGGAGATATTACTGTTTGTGCATTTACAATATTCATTGATTTTTGCCATTGAAAAACATCCAGAAATGTTTGAAGCTACTGACTGAATGAAAGGAGCTGGCATCTCACTCTCTTTGAATCTTCTTTATCATGCTAGGATTAGCAGGAAAAAGCAAAAAATTTCAGAATTGCATCTTGCAATGTGGAGATATTACTGTTTGTGCATTTACAATATTCATTGATTTTTGCCATTGAAAAACATGTTATTCATATACCAGAAAAGTTTGAAGCTACTGACTGAATGAAAGGAGCTGGCATCTCACTCTCTTTGAATCTTCTTTATCATGCTAGGATTAGCAGGAAAAAGCAAAAAATTTCAGAATTGCACCTTGCAATATGGAGATATTACTGTTTGTGCATTTACAATATTCATTGATTTTTGCCATTGAAAAACATGTTTTTCATATACCAGAAATGTTTGAAGCTACTGACTGAATGAAAGGAGCTGGCATCTCACTCTCTTTGAATCTTCTTTATCATGCTAGGATTAACAGGAAAAAGCAAAAAATTTCAGAATTGCACCTTGCAATGTGGAGATATTACTGTTTGTGCATTTACAATATTCATTGATTTTTGCCATTGAAAAACATGTTTTTCATATACCAGAAATGTTTGAAGCTACTGACTGAATGAAAGGAGCTGGCATCTCACTCTCTTTGAATCTTCTTTATGATGCTAGGATTAGCAGGAAAAAGCAAAAAATTTCAGAATTGCACCTTGCAATGTGGAGATATTACTGTTTGTGCATTTACAATATTCATTGATTTTTGCCATTGAAAAACGTCCAGAAATGTTTGAAGCTACTGACTGAATGAAAGGAGCTGGCATCTCACTCTCTTTGAATCTTCTTTATCATGCTAGGATTAGCAGGAAAAAGCAAAAAATTTCAGAATTGCACCTTGCAATGTGGAGATATTACTGTTTGTGCATTTACAATATTCATTGATTTTTGCCAGTGAAAAACATGTTTTTCATATACCAGAAATGTTTGAAGCCACTGACTGAATGAAAGGAGCTGGCATCTCACTCTCTTTGAATCTTCTTTATCATGCTAGGATTAACAGGAAAAAGCAAAAAATTTCAGAATTGCACCTTGCAATGTGGAGATATTAATGTTTGTGCATTTACAATATTCATTGATTTTTGCCATTGAAAAACGTCCAGAAATGTTTGAAGCTACTGACTGAATGAAAGGAGCTGGCATCTCACTCTCTTTGAATCTTCTTTATCATGCTAGGATTAGCAGGAAAAAGCAAAAAATTTCAGAATTGCACCTTGCAATGTGGAGATATTACTGTTTGTGCATTTACAATATTCATTGATTTTTGCCATTGAAAAACGTCCAGAAATGTTTGAAGCTACTGACTGAATGAAAGGAGCTGGCATCTCACTCTCTTTGAATCTTCTTTATCATGCTAGGATTAGCAGGAAAAAGTAAAAAATTTCAGAATTGCATCTTGCAATGTGGAGATATTACTGTTTGTGCATTTACAATATTCATTGATTTTTGCCATTGAAAAACATGTTATTCATATACCAGAAAAGTTTGAAGCTACTGACTGAATGAAAGGAGCTGGCATCTCACTCTCTTTGAATCTTCTTTATCATGCTAGGATTAGCAGGAAAAAGCAAAAAATTTCAGAATTGCACCTTGCAATGTGGAGATATTACTGTTTGTGCATTTACAATATTCATTGATTTTTGCCATTGAAAAACATGTTTTTCATATACCAGAAATGTTTGAAGCTACTGACTGAATGAAAGGAGCTGGCATCTCACTCCCTTTGAATCTTCTTTATCATGCTAGGATTAGCAGGAAAAAGCAAAAAATTTCAGAATTGCACCTTGCAATGTGGAGATATTACTGTTTGTGCATTTACAATATTCATTGATTTTTGCCATTGAAAAACATGTTTTTCATATACCAGAAATGTTTGAAGCTACTGACTGAATGAAAGGTGCTGGCATCTCACTCTCTTTGAATCTTCTTTATCATGCTAGGATTAACAGGAAAAAGCAAAAAATTTCAGAATTGCACCTTGCAATGTGGAGATATTACTGTTTGTGCACTTACAATATTCATTGATTTTTGCCATTGAAAAACATGTTTTTCATATACCAGAAATGTTTGAAGCTACTGACTGAATGAAAGGAGCTGGCATCTCACTCTCTTTGAATCTTCTTTATCATGCTAGGATTAGCAGGAAAAAGCAAAAAATTTCAGAATTGCACCTTGCAATGTGGAGATATTACTGTTTGTGCATTTACAATATTCATTGATTTTTGCCATTGAAAAACATGTTTTTCATATACCAGAAATGTTTGAAGCTACTGACTGAATGAAAGGAGCTGGCATCTCACTCTCTTTGAATCTTCTTTATCATGCTAGGATTAGCAGGAAAAAGCAAAAAATTTCAGAATTGCACCTTGCAATGTGGAGATATTACTGTTTGTGCATTTACAATATTCATTGATTTTTGCCATTGAAAAACATGTTTTTCATATACCAGAAATGTTTGAAGCTACTGACTGAATGAAAGGAGCTGGCATCTCACTCTCTTTGAATCTTCTTTATCATGCTAGGATTAACAGGAAAAAGCAAAAAATTTCAGAATTGCACCTTGCAATGTGGAGATATTACTGTTTGTGCATTTACAATATTCATTGATTTTTGCCATTGAAAAACATGTTTTTCATATACCAGAAATGTTTGAAGCTACTGACTGAATGAAAGGAGCTGGCATCTCACTCTCTTTGAATCTTCTTTATGATGCTAGGATTAGCAGGAAAAAGCAAAAAATTTCAGAATTGCACCTTGCAATGTGGAGATATTACTGTTTGTGCATTTACAATATTCATTGATTTTTGCCATTGAAAAACGTCCAGAAATGTTTGAAGCTACTGACTGAATGAAAGGAGCTGGCATCTCACTCTCTTTGAATCTTCTTTATCATGCTAGGATTAGCAGGAAAAAGCAAAAAATTTCAGAATTGCACCTTGCAATGTGGAGATATTACTGTTTGTGCATTTACAATATTCATTGATTTTTGCCAGTGAAAAACATGTTTTTCATATACCAGAAATGTTTGAAGCCACTGACTGAATGAAAGGAGCTGGCATCTCACTCTCTTTGAATCTTCTTTATCATGCTAGGATTAACAGGAAAAAGCAAAAAATTTCAGAATTGCACCTTGCAATGTGGAGATATTACTGTTTGTGCATTTACAATATTCATTGATTTTTGCCATTGAAAAACGTCCAGAAATGTTTGAAGCTACTGACTGAATGAAAGGAGCTGGCATCTCACTCTCTTTGAATCTTCTTTATCATGCTAGGATTAGCAGGAAAAAGCAAAAAATTTCAGAATTGCACCTTGCAATGTGGAGATATTACTGTTTGTGCAATTACAATATTCATTGATTTTTGCCATTGAAAAACGTCCAGAAATGTTTGAAGCTACTGACTGAATGAAAGGAGCTGGCATCTCACTCTCTTTGAATCTTCTTTATCATGCTAGGATTAGCAGGAAAAAGCAAAACATTTCAGAATTGCATCTTGCAATGTGGAGATATTACTGTTTGTGCATTTACAATATTCATTGATTTTTGCCATTGAAAAACATGTTATTCATATACCAGAAAAGTTTGAAGCTACTGACTGAATGAAAGGAGCTGGCATCTCACTCTCTTTGAATCTTCTTTATCATGCTAGGATTAGCAGGAAAAAGCAAAAAATTTCAGAATTGCACCTTGCAATATGGAGATATTACTGTTTGTGCATTTACAATATTCATTGATTTTTGCCATTGAAAAACATGTTTTTCATATACCAGAAATGTTTGAAGCTACTGACTGAATGAAAGGAGCTGGCATCTCACTCTCTTTGAATCTTCTTTATCATGCTAGGATTAACAGGAAAAAGGAAAAAAAAATTCAGAATTGCACCTTGCAATGTGGAGATATTACTGTTTGTGCATTTACAATATTCATTGATTTTTGCCATTGAAAAACGTCCAGAAATGTTTGAAGCTACTGACTGAATGAAAGGAGCTGGCATCTCACTCTCTTTGAATCTTCTTTATCATGCTAGGATTAGCAGGAAAAAGCAAAAAATTTCAGAATTGCACCTTGCAATGTGGAGATATTACTGTTTGTGCATTTACAATATTCATTGATTTTTGCCATTGAAAAACATGTTATTCATATACCAGAAAAGTTTGAAGCTACTGACTGAATGAAAGGAGCTGGCATCTCACTCTCTTTGAATCTTCTTTATCATGCTAGGATTAGCAGGAAAAAGCAAAAAATTTCAGAATTGCACCTTGCAATGTGGAGATATTACTGTTTGTGCATTTACAATATTCATTGATTTTTGCCATTGAAAAACATGTTTTTCATATACCAGAAATGTTTGAAGCTACTGACTGAATGAAAGGAGCTGGCATCTCACTCCCTTTGAATCTTCTTTATCATGCTAGGATTAGCAGGAAAAAGCAAAAAATTTCAGAATTGCACCTTGCAATGTGGAGATATTACTGTTTGTGCATTTACAATATTCATTGATTTTTGCCATTGAAAAACATGTTTTTCATATACCAGAAATGTTTGAAGCTACTGACTGAATGAAAGGTGCTGGCATCTCACTCTCTTTGAATCTTCTTTATCATGCTAGGATTAACAGGAAAAAGCAAAACATTTCAGAATTGCACCTTGCAATGTGGAGATATTACTGTTTGTGCATTTACAATATTCATTGATTTTTGCCATTGAAAAACATGTTTTTCATATACCAGAAATGTTTGAAGCTACTGACTGAATGAAAGGAGCTGGCATCTCACTCTCTTTGAATCTTCTTTATCATGCTAGGATTAGCAGGAAAAAGCAAAAAATTTCAGAATTGCACCTTGCAATGTGGAGATATTACTGTTTGTGCATTTACAATATTCATTGATTTTTGCCATTGAAAAACATGTTTTTCATATACCAGAAATGTTTGAAGCTACTGACTGAATGAAAGGAGCTGGCATCTCACTCTCTTTGAATCTTCTTTATCATGCTAGGATTAGCAGGAAAAAGCAAAAAATTTCAGAATTGCACCTTGCAATGTGGAGATATTACTGTTTGTGCATTTACAATATTCATTGATTTTTGCCATTGAAAAACATGTTTTTCATATACCAGAAATGTTTGAAGCTACTGACTGAATGAAAGGAGCTGGCATCTCACTCTCTTTGAATCTTCTTTATCATGCTAGGATTAACAGGAAAAAGCAAAAAATTTCAGAATTGCACCTTGCAATGTGGAGATATTACTGTTTGTGCATTTACAATATTCATTGATTTTTGCCATTGAAAAACATGTTTTTCATATACCAGAAATGTTTGAAGCTACTGACTGAATGAAAGGAGCTGGCATCTCACTCTCTTTGAATCTTCTTTATGATGCTAGGATTAGCAGGAAAAAGCAAAAAATTTCAGAATTGCACCTTGCAATGTGGAGATATTACTGTTTGTGCATTTACAATATTCATTGATTTTTGCCATTGAAAAACGTCCAGAAATGTTTGAAGCTACTGACTGAATGAAAGGAGCTGGCATCTCACTCTCTTTGAATCTTCTTTATCATGCTAGGATTAGCAGGAAAAAGCAAAAAATTTCAGAATTGCACCTTGCAATGTGGAGATATTACTGTTTGTGCATTTACAATATTCATTGATTTTTGCCAGTGAAAAACATGTTTTTCATATACCAGAAATGTTTGAAGCCACTGACTGAATGAAAGGAGCTGGCATCTCACTCTCTTTGAATCTTCTTTATCATGCTAGGATTAACAGGAAAAAGCAAAAAATTTCAGAATTGCACCTTGCAATGTGGAGATATTACTGTTTGTGCATTTACAATATTCATTGATTTTTGCCATTGAAAAACGTCCAGAAATGTTTGAAGCTACTGACTGAATGAAAGGAGCTGGCATCTCACTCTCTTTGAATCTTCTTTATCATGCTAGGATTAGCAGGAAAAAGCAAAAAATTTCAGAATTGCACCTTGCAATGTGGAGATATTACTGTTTGTGCAATTACAATATTCATTGATTTTTGCCATTGAAAAACGTCCAGAAATGTTTGAAGCTACTGACTGAATGAAAGGAGCTGGCATCTCACTCTCTTTGAATCTTCTTTATCATGCTAGGATTAGCAGGAAAAAGCAAAACATTTCAGAATTGCATCTTGCAATGTGGAGATATTACTGTTTGTGCATTTACAATATTCATTGATTTTTGCCATTGAAAAACATGTTATTCATATACCAGAAAAGTTTGAAGCTACTGACTGAATGAAAGGAGCTGGCATCTCACTCTCTTTGAATCTTCTTTATCATGCTAGGATTAGCAGGAAAAAGCAAAAAATTTCAGAATTGCACCTTGCAATATGGAGATATTACTGTTTGTGCATTTACAATATTCATTGATTTTTGCCATTGAAAAACATGTTTTTCATATACCAGAAATGTTTGAAGCTACTGACTGAATGAAAGGAGCTGGCATCTCACTCTCTTTGAATCTTCTTTATCATGCTAGGATTAACAGGAAAAAGGAAAAAAAAATTCAGAATTGCACCTTGCAATGTGGAGATATTACTGTTTGTGCATTTACAATATTCATTGATTTTTGCCATTGAAAAACGTCCAGAAATGTTTGAAGCTACTGACTGAATGAAAGGAGCTGGCATCTCACTCTCTTTGAATCTTCTTTATCATGCTAGGATTAGCAGGAAAAAGCAAAAAATTTCAGAATTGCACCTTGCAATGTGGAGATATTACTGTTTGTGCATTTACAATATTCATTGATTTTTGCCATTGAAAAACGTCCAGAAATGTTTGAAGCTACTGACTGAATGAAAGGAGCTGGCATCTCACTCTCTTTGAATCTTCTTTATCATGCTAGGATTAGCAGGAAAAAGCAAAAAATTTCAGAATTGCACCTTGCAATGTGGAGATATTACTGTTTGTGCATTTACAATATTCATTGATTTTTGCCATTGAAAAACATCATGTTATTCATATACCAGAAATGTTTGAAGCTACTGACTGAATGAAAGGAGCTGGCATCTCACTCTCTTTGAATCTTCTTTATCATGCTAGGATTAGCAGTAAAAAGCAAAAAATTTCAGAATTGCACCTTGCAATGTGGAGATATTACTGTTTGTGCATTTACAATATTCATTGATTTTTGCCATTGAAAAACATGTTTTTCATATACCAGAAATGTTTGAAGCTACTGACTGAATGAAAGGAGCTGGCATCTCACTCTCTTTGAATCTTCTTTATCATGCTAGGATTAACAGGAAAAAGCAAAAAATTTCAGAATTGCACCTTGCAATGTGGAGATATTACTGTTTGTGCATTTACAATATTCATTGATTTTTGCCATTGAAAAACGTCCAGAAATGTTTGAAGCTACTGACTGAATGAAAGTAACTGGCATCTCACTCTCTTTGAATCTTCTTTATCATGCTAGGATTAGCAGGAAAAAGCAAAAAATTTCAGAATTGCACCTTGCAATGTGGAGATATTACTGTTTGTGCATTTACAATATTCATTGATTTTTGCCATTGAAAAACATGTTTTTCATATACCAGAAATGTTTGAAGCTACTGACTGAATGAAAGGAGCTGGCATCTCACTCTCTTTGAATCTTTATCATGCTAGGATTAGCAGGAAAAAGCAAAACATTTCAGAATTGCACCTTGCAATGTGGAGATATTACTGTTTGTGCATTTACAATATTCATTGATTTTTGCCAGTGAAAAACATGTTTTTCATATACCAGAAATGTTTGAAGCTACTGACTGAATGAAAGGAGCTGGCATCTCACTCTCTTTGAATCTTCTTTATCATGCTAGGATTAACAGGAAAAAGCAAAAAATTTCAGAATTGCACCTTGCAATGTGGAGATATTACTGTTTGTGCATTTACAATATTCATTGATTTTTGCCATTGAAAAACGTCCAGAAATGTTTGAAGCTACTGACTGAATGAAAGGAGCTGGCATCTCACTCTCTTTGAATCTTCTTTATCATGCTAGGATTAGCAGGAAAAAGCAAAAAATTTCAGAATTGCACCTTGCAATGTGGAGATATTTCTGTTTGTGCATTTACAATATTCATTGATTTTTGCCATTGAAAAACGTCCAGAAATGTTTGAAGCTACTGACTGAATGAAAGGAGCTGGCATCTCACTCTCTTTGAATCTTCTTTATCATGCTAGGATTAGCAGGAAAAAGCAAAAAATTTCAGAATTGCATCTTGCAATGTGGAGATATTACTGTTTGTGCATTTACAATATTCATTGATTTTTGCCATTGAAAAACATGTTTTTCATATACCAGAAATGTTTGAAGCTACTGACTGAATGAAAGGAGCTGGCATCTCACTCTCTTTGAATCTTCTTTATCATGCTAGGATTAGCAGGAAAAAGCAAAACATTTCAGAATTGCACCTTGCAATGTGGAGATATTACTGTTTGTGCATTTACAATATTCATTGATTTTTGCCAGTGAAAAACATGTTTTTCATATACCAGAAATGTTTGAAGCTACTGACTGAATGAAAGGAGCTGGCATCTCACTCTCTTTGAATCTTCTTTATCATGCTAGGATTAACAGGAAAAAGCAAAAAATTTCAGAATTGCACCTTGCAATGTGGAGATATTACTGTTTGTGCATTTACAATATTCATTGATTTTTGCCATTGAAAAACGTCCAGAAATGTTTGAAGCTACTGACTGAATGAAAGGAGCTGGCATCTCACTCTCTTTGAATCTTCTTTATCATGCTAGGATTAGCAGGAAAAAGCAAAAAATTTCAGAATTGCACCTTGCAATGTGGAGATATTACTGTTTGTGCATTTACAATATTCATTGATTTTTGCCATTGAAAAACGTCCAGAAATGTTTGAAGCTACTGACTGAATGAAAGGAGCTGGCATCTCACTCTCTTTGAATCTTCTTTATCATGCTAGGATTAGCAGGAAAAAGCAAAAAATTTCAGAATTGCATCTTGCAATGTGGAGATATTACTGTTTGTGCATTTACAATATTCATTGATTTTTGCCATTGAAAAACATGTTATTCATATACCAGAAGTGTTTGAAGCTACTGACTGAATGAAAGGAGCTGGCATCTCACTCTCTTTGAATCTTCTTTATCATGCTAGGATTAGCAGGAAAAAGCAAAAAATTTCAGAATTTCACCTTGCAATATGGAGATATTACTGTTTGTGCATTTACAATATTCATTGATTTTTGCCATTGAAAAACATGTTTTTCATATACCAGAAATGTTTGAAGCTACTGACTGAATGAAAGGAGCTGGCATCTCACTCTCTTTGAATCTTCTTTATCATGCTAGGATTAACAGGAAAAAGCAAAAAATTTCAGAATTGCACCTTGCAATGTGGAGATATTACTGTTTGTGCATTTACAATATTCATTGATTTTTGCCATTGAAAAACGTCCAGAAATGTTTGAAGCTACTGACTGAATGAAAGGAGCTGGCATCTCACTCTCTTTGAATCTTCTTTATCATGCTAGGATTAGCAGGAAAAAGCAAAAAATTTCAGAATTGCACCTTGCAATGTGGAGATATTACTGTTTGTGCATTTACAATATTCATTGATTTTTGCCATTGAAAAACATCATGTTATTCATATACCAGAAATGTTTGAAGCTACTGACTGAATGAAAGGAGCTGGCATCTCACTCTCTTTGAATCTTCTTTATCATGCTAGGATTAGCAGGAAAAAGCAAAAAATTTCAGAATTGCACCTTGCAATGTGGAGATATTACTGTTTGTGCATTTACAATATTCATTGATTTTTGCCATTGAAAAACATCATGTTATTCATATACCAGAAATGTTTGAAGCTACTGACTGAATGAAAGGAGCTGGCATCTCACTCTCTTTGAATCTTCTTTATCATGCTAGGATTAGCAGTAAAAAGCAAAAAATTTCAGAATTGCACCTTGCAATGTGGAGATATTACTGTTTGTGCATTTACAATATTCATTGATTTTTGCCATTGAAAAACATGTTTTTCATATACCAGAAATGTTTGAAGCTACTGACTGAATGAAAGGAGCTGGCATCTCACTCTCTTTGAATCTTCTTTATCATGCTAGGATTAACAGGAAAAAGCAAAAAATTTCAGAATTGCACCTTGCAATGTGGAGATATTACTGTTTGTGCATTTACAATATTCATTGATTTTTGCCATTGAAAAACGTCCAGAAATGTTTGAAGCTACTGACTGAATGAAAGTAACTGGCATCTCACTCTCTTTGAATCTTCTTTATCATGCTAGGATTAGCAGGAAAAAGCAAAAAATTTCAGAATTGCACCTTGCAATGTGGAGATATTACTGTTTGTGCATTTACAATATTCATTGATTTTTGCCATTGAAAAACATGTTTTTCATATACCAGAAATGTTTGAAGCTACTGACTGAATGAAAGGAGCTGGCATCTCACTCTCTTTGAATCTTTATCATGCTAGGATTAGCAGGAAAAAGCAAAACATTTCAGAATTGCACCTTGCAATGTGGAGATATTACTGTTTGTGCATTTACAATATTCATTGATTTTTGCCAGTGAAAAACATGTTTTTCATATACCAGAAATGTTTGAAGCTACTGACTGAATGAAAGGAGCTGGCATCTCACTCTCTTTGAATCTTCTTTATCATGCTAGGATTAACAGGAAAAAGCAAAAAATTTCAGAATTGCACCTTGCAATGTGGAGATATTACTGTTTGTGCATTTACAATATTCATTGATTTTTGCCATTGAAAAACGTCCAGAAATGTTTGAAGCTACTGACTGAATGAAAGGAGCTGGCATCTCACTCTCTTTGAATCTTCTTTATCATGCTAGGATTAGCAGGAAAAAGCAAAAAATTTCAGAATTGCACCTTGCAATGTGGAGATATTTCTGTTTGTGCATTTACAATATTCATTGATTTTTGCCATTGAAAAACGTCCAGAAATGTTTGAAGCTACTGACTGAATGAAAGGAGCTGGCATCTCACTCTCTTTGAATCTTCTTTATCATGCTAGGATTAGCAGGAAAAAGCAAAAAATTTCAGAATTGCATCTTGCAATGTGGAGATATTACTGTTTGTGCATTTACAATATTCATTGATTTTTGCCATTGAAAAACATGTTATTCATATACCAGAAATGTTTGAAGCTACTGACTGAATGAAAGGAGCTGGCATCTCACTCTCTTTGAATCTTCTTTATCATGCTAGGATTAGCAGGAAAAAGCAAAAAATTTCAGAATTTCACCTTGCAATATGGAGATATTACTGTTTGTGCATTTACAATATTCATTGATTTTTGCCATTGAAAAACATGTTTTTCATATACCAGAAATGTTTGAAGCTACTGACTGAATGAAAGGAGCTGGCATCTCACTCTCTTTGAATCTTCTTTATCATGCTAGGATTAACAGGAAAAAGCAAAAAATTTCAGAATTGCACCTTGCAATGTGGAGATATTACTGTTTGTGCATTTACAATATTCATTGATTTTTGCCATTGAAAAACGTCCAGAAATGTTTGAAGCTACTGACTGAATGAAAGGAGCTGGCATCTCACTCTCTTTGAATCTTCTTTATCATGCTAGGATTAGCAGGAAAAAGCAAAAAATTTCAGAATTGCACCTTGCAATGTGGAGATATTACTGTTTGTGCATTTACAATATTCATTGATTTTTGCCATTGAAAAACGTCCAGAAATGTTTGAAGCTACTGACTGAATGAAAGGAGCTGGCATCTCACTCTCTTTGAATCTTCTTTATCATGCTAGGATTAGCAGGAAAAAGCTAAAAATTTCAGAATTGCATCTTGCAATGTGGAGATATTACTGTTTGTGCATTTACAATATTCATTGATTTTTGCCATTGAAAAACATGTTATTCATATACCAGAAATGTTTGAAGCTACTGACTGAATGAAAGGAGCTGGCATCTCACTCTCTTTGAATGTTCTTTATCATGCTAGGATTAGCAGGAAAAAGCAAAAAATTACAGAATTGCACCTTGCAATATGGAGATATTACTGTTTGTGCATTTACAATATTCATTGATTTTTGCCATTGAAAAACATGTTTTTCATATACCAGAAATGTTTGAAGCTACTGACTGAATGAAAGGAGCTGGCATCTCACTCTCTTTGAATCTTCTTTATCATGCTAGGATTAACAGGAAAAAGGAAAAAAAATTTCAGAATTGCACCTTGCAATGTGGAGATATTACTGTTTGTGCATTTACAATATTCATTGATTTTTGCCATTGAAAAACGTCCAGAAATGTTTGAAGCTACTGACTGAATGAAAGGAGCTGGCATCTCACTCTCTTTGAATCTTCTTTATCATGCTAGGATTAGCAGGAAAAAGCAAAAAATTTCAGAATTGCACCTTGCAATGTGGAGATATTACTGTTTGTGCATTTACAATATTCATTGATTTTTGCCATTGAAAAACATCATGTTATTCATATACCAGAAATGTTTGAAGCTACTGACTGAATGAAAGGAGCTGGCATCTCACTCTCTTTGAATCTTCTTTATCATGCTAGGATTAGCAGTAAAAAGCAAAAAATTTCAGAATTGCACCTTGCAATGTGGAGATATTACTGTTTGTGCATTTACAATATTCATTGATTTTTGCCATTGAAAAACATGTTTTTCATATACCAGAAATGTTTGAAGCTACTGACTGAATGAAAGGAGCTGGCATCTCACTCTCTTTGAATCTTCTTTATCATGCTAGGATTAACAGGAAAAAGCAAAAAATTTCAGAATTGCACCTTGCAATGTGGAGATATTACTGTTTGTGCATTTACAATATTCATTGATTTTTGCCATTGAAAAACGTCCAGAAATGTTTGAAGCTACTGACTGAATGAAAGTAACTGGCATCTCACTCTCTTTGAATCTTCTTTATCATGCTAGGATTAGCAGGAAAAAGCAAAAAATTTCAGAATTGCACCTTGCAATGTGGAGATATTACTGTTTGTGCATTTACAATATTCATTGATTTTTGCCATTGAAAAACATGTTTTTCATATACCAGAAATGTTTGAAGCTACTGACTGAATGAAAGGAGCTGGCATCTCACTCTCTTTGAATCTTTATCATGCTAGGATTAGCAGGAAAAAGCAAAACATTTCAGAATTGCACCTTGCAATGTGGAGATATTACTGTTTGTGCATTTACAATATTCATTGATTTTTGCCAGTGAAAAACATGTTTTTCATATACCAGAAATGTTTGAAGCTACTGACTGAATGAAAGGAGCTGGCATCTCACTCTCTTTGAATCTTCTTTATCATGCTAGGATTAACAGGAAAAAGCAAAAAATTTCAGAATTGCACCTTGCAATGTGGAGATATTACTGTTTGTGCATTTACAATATTCATTGATTTTTGCCATTGAAAAACGTCCAGAAATGTTTGAAGCTACTGACTGAATGAAAGGAGCTGGCATCTCACTCTCTTTGAATCTTCTTTATCATGCTAGGATTAGCAGGAAAAAGCAAAAAATTTCAGAATTGCACCTTGCAATGTGGAGATATTTCTGTTTGTGCATTTACAATATTCATTGATTTTTGCCATTGAAAAACGTCCAGAAATGTTTGAAGCTACTGACTGAATGAAAGGAGCTGGCATCTCACTCTCTTTGAATCTTCTTTATCATGCTAGGATTAGCAGGAAAAAGCAAAAAATTTCAGAATTGCATCTTGCAATGTGGAGATATTACTGTTTGTGCATTTACAATATTCATTGATTTTTGCCATTGAAAAACATGTTTTTCATATACCAGAAATGTTTGAAGCTACTGACTGAATGAAAGGAGCTGGCATCTCACTCTCTTTGAATCTTCTTTATCATGCTAGGATTAGCAGGAAAAAGCAAAACATTTCAGAATTGCACCTTGCAATGTGGAGATATTACTGTTTGTGCATTTACAATATTCATTGATTTTTGCCAGTGAAAAACATGTTTTTCATATACCAGAAATGTTTGAAGCTACTGACTGAATGAAAGGAGCTGGCATCTCACTCTCTTTGAATCTTCTTTATCATGCTAGGATTAACAGGAAAAAGCAAAAAATTTCAGAATTGCACCTTGCAATGTGGAGATATTACTGTTTGTGCATTTACAATATTCATTGATTTTTGCCATTGAAAAACGTCCAGAAATGTTTGAAGCTACTGACTGAATGAAAGGAGCTGGCATCTCACTCTCTTTGAATCTTCTTTATCATGCTAGGATTAGCAGGAAAAAGCAAAAAATTTCAGAATTGCACCTTGCAATGTGGAGATATTGCTGTTTGTGCATTTACAATATTCATTGATTTTTGCCATTGAAAAACGTCCAGAAATGTTTGAAGCTACTGACTGAATGAAAGGAGCTGGCATCTCACTCTCTTTGAATCTTCTTTATCATGCTAGGATTAGCAGGAAAAAGCAAAAAATTTCAGAATTGCATCTTGCAATGTGGAGATATTACTGTTTGTGCATTTACAATATTCATTGATTTTTGCCATTGAAAAACATGTTATTCATATACCAGAAGTGTTTGAAGCTACTGACTGAATGAAAGGAGCTGGCATCTCACTCTCTTTGAATCTTCTTTATCATGCTAGGATTAGCAGGAAAAAGCAAAAAATTTCAGAATTTCACCTTGCAATATGGAGATATTACTGTTTGTGCATTTACAATATTCATTGATTTTTGCCATTGAAAAACATGTTTTTCATATACCAGAAATGTTTGAAGCTACTGACTGAATGAAAGGAGCTGGCATCTCACTCTCTTTGAATCTTCTTTATCATGCTAGGATTAACAGGAAAAAGCAAAAAATTTCAGAATTGCACCTTGCAATGTGGAGATATTACTGTTTGTGCATTTACAATATTCATTGATTTTTGCCATTGAAAAACGTCCAGAAATGTTTGAAGCTACTGACTGAATGAAAGGAGCTGGCATCTCACTCTCTTTGAATCTTCTTTATCATGCTAGGATTAGCAGGAAAAAGCAAAAAATTTCAGAATTGCACCTTGCAATGTGGAGATATTACTGTTTGTGCATTTACAATATTCATTGATTTTTGCCATTGAAAAACATCATGTTATTCATATACCAGAAATGTTTGAAGCTACTGACTGAATGAAAGGAGCTGGCATCTCACTCTCTTTGAATCTTCTTTATCATGCTAGGATTAGCAGGAAAAAGCAAAAAATTTCAGAATTGCACCTTGCAATGTGGAGATATTACTGTTTGTGCATTTACAATATTCATTGATTTTTGCCATTGAAAAACGTCCAGAAATGTTTGAAGCTACTGACTGAATGAAAGGAGCTGGCATCTCACTCTCTTTGAATCTTCTTTATCATGCTAGGATTAGCAGGAAAAAGCAAAAAATTTCAGAATTGCACCTTGCAATGTGGAGATATTACTGTTTGTGCATTTACAATATTCATTGATTTTTGCCATTGAAAAACATCATGTTATTCATATACCAGAAATGTTTGAAGCTACTGACTGAATGAAAGGAGCTGGCATCTCACTCTCTTTGAATCTTCTTTATCATGCTAGGATTAGCAGTAAAAAGCAAAAAATTTCAGAATTGCACCTTGCAATGTGGAGATATTACTGTTTGTGCATTTACAATATTCATTGATTTTTGCCATTGAAAAACATGTTTTTCATATACCAGAAATGTTTGAAGCTACTGACTGAATGAAAGGAGCTGGCATCTCACTCTCTTTGAATCTTCTTTATCATGCAAGGATTAACAGGAAAAAGCAAAAAATTTCAGAATTGCACCTTGCAATGTGGAGATATTACTGTTTGTGCATTTACAATATTCATTGATTTTTGCCATTGAAAAACGTCCAGAAATGTTTGAAGCTACTGACTGAATGAAAGTAACTGGCATCTCACTCTCTTTGAATCTTCTTTATCATGCTAGGATTAGCAGGAAAAAGCAAAAAATTTCAGAATTGCACCTTGCAATGTGGAGATATTACTGTTTGTGCATTTACAATATTCATTGATTTTTGCCATTGAAAAACATGTTTTTCATATACCAGAAATGTTTGAAGCTACTGACTGAATGAAAGGAGCTGGCATCTCACTCTCTTTGAATCTTTATCATGCTAGGATTAGCCGGAAAAAGCAAAACATTTCAGAATTGCACCTTGCAATGTGGAGATATTACTGTTTGTGCATTTACAATATTCATTGATTTTTGCCAGTGAAAAACATGTTTTTCATATACCAGAAATGTTTGAAGCTACTGACTGAATGAAAGGAGCTGGCATCTCACTCTCTTTGAATCTTCTTTATCATGCTAGGATTAACAGGAAAAAGCAAAAAATTTCAGAATTGCACCTTGCAATGTGGAGATATTACTGTTTGTGCATTTACAATATTCATTGATTTTTGCCATTGAAAAACGTCCAGAAATGTTTGAAGCTACTGACTGAATGAAAGGAGCTGGCATCTCACTCTCTTTGAATCTTCTTTATCATGCTAGGATTAGCAGGAAAAAGCAAAAAATTTCAGAATTGCACCTTGCAATGTGGAGATATTTCTGTTTGTGCATTTACAATATTCATTGATTTTTGCCATTGAAAAACGTCCAGAAATGTTTGAAGCTACTGACTGAATGAAAGGAGCTGGCATCTCACTCTCTTTGAATCTTCTTTATCATGCTAGGATTAGCAGGAAAAAGCAAAAAATTTCAGAATTGCATCTTGCAATGTGGAGATATTACTGTTTGTGCATTTACAATATTCATTGATTTTTGCCATTGAAAAACATGTTATTCATATACCAGAAATGTTTGAAGCTACTGACTGAATGAAAGGAGCTGGCATCTCACTCTCTTTGAATCTTCTTTATCATGCTAGGATTAGCAGGAAAAAGCAAAAAATTTCAGAATTTCACCTTGCAATATGGAGATATTACTGTTTGTGCATTTACAATATTCATTGATTTTTGCCATTGAAAAACATGTTTTTCATATACCAGAAATGTTTGAAGCTACTGACTGAATGAAAGGAGCTGGCATCTCACTCTCTTTGAATCTTCTTTATCATGCTAGGATTAACAGGAAAAAGCAAAAAATTTCAGAATTGCACCTTGCAATGTGGAGATATTACTGTTTGTGCATTTACAATATTCATTGATTTTTGCCATTGAAAAACGTCCAGAAATGTTTGAAGCTACTGACTGAATGAAAGGAGCTGGCATCTCACTCTCTTTGAATCTTCTTTATCATGCTAGGATTAGCAGGAAAAAGCAAAAAATTTCAGAATTGCACCTTGCAATGTGGAGATATTACTGTTTGTGCATTTACAATATTCATTGATTTTTGCCATTGAAAAACGTCCAGAAATGTTTGAAGCTACTGACTGAATGAAAGGAGCTGGCATCTCACTCTCTTTGAATCTTCTTTATCATGCTAGGATTAGCAGGAAAAAGCTAAAAATTTCAGAATTGCATCTTGCAATGTGGAGATATTACTGTTTGTGCATTTACAATATTCATTGATTTTTGCCATTGAAAAACATGTTATTCATATACCAGAAATGTTTGAAGCTACTGACTGAATGAAAGGAGCTGGCATCTCACTCTCTTTGAATGTTCTTTATCATGCTAGGATTAGCAGGAAAAAGCAAAAAATTACAGAATTGCACCTTGCAATATGGAGATATTACTGTTTGTGCATTTACAATATTCATTGATTTTTGCCATTGAAAAACATGTTTTTCATATACCAGAAATGTTTGAAGCTACTGACTGAATGAAAGGAGCTGGCATCTCACTCTCTTTGAATCTTCTTTATCATGCTAGGATTAACAGGAAAAAGGAAAAAAAATTTCAGAATTGCACCTTGCAATGTGGAGATATTACTGTTTGTGCATTTACAATATTCATTGATTTTTGCCATTGAAAAACATCATGTTATTCATATACCAGAAATGTTTGAAGCTACTGACTGAATGAAAGGAGCTGGCATCTCACTCTCTTTGAATCTTCTTTATCATGCTAGGATTAGCAGGAAAAAGCAAAAAATTTCAGAATTGCACCTTGCAATGTGGAGATATTACTGTTTGTGCATTTACAATATTCATTGATTTTTGCCATTGAAAAACATGTTTTTCATATACCAGAAATGTTTGAAGCTACTGACTGAATGAAAGGAGCTGGCATCTCACTCTCTTTGAATCTTCTTTATCATGCTAGGATTAGCAGTAAAAAGCAAAAAATTTCAGAATTGCACCTTGCAATGTGGAGATATTACTGTTTGTGCATTTACAATATTCATTGATTTTTGCCATTGAAAAACATGTTTTTCATATACCAGAAATGTTTGAAGCTACTGACTGAATGAAAGGAGCTGGCATCTCACTCTCTTTGAATCTTCTTTATCATGCTAGGATTAGCAGTAAAAAGCAAAAAATTTCTGAATTGCACCTTGCAATGTGGAGATATTACTGTTTGTGCATTTACAATATTCATTGATTTTTGCCATTGAAAAACATGTTTTTCATATACCAGAAATGTTTGAAGCTACTGACTGAATGAAAGGAGCTGGCATCTCACTCTCTTTGAATCTTCTTTATCATGCTAGGATTAACAGGAAAAAGCAAAAAATTTCAGAATTGCACCTTGCAATGTGGAGATATTACTGTTTGTGCATTTACAAAATTCATTGATTTTTGCCATTGAAAAACGTCCAGAAATGTTTGAAGCTACTGACTGAATGAAAGGAGCTGGCATCTCACTCTCTTTGAATCTTCTTTATCATGCTAGGATTAGCAGGAAAAAGCAAAAAATTTCAGAATTGCACTTTGCAATGTGGAGATATTACTGTTTGTGCATTTACAATATTCATTGATTTTTGCCATTGAAAAACATGTTTTTCATATACCAGAAATGTTTGAAGCTACTGACTGAATGAAAGGAGCTGGCATCTCACTCTCTTTGAATCTTCTTTATCATGCTAGGATTAGCAGGAAAAAGCAAAACATTTCAGAATTGCACCTTGCAATGTGGAGATATTACTGTTTGTGCATTTACAATATTCATTGATTTTTGCCAGTGAAAAACATGTTTTTCATATACCAGAAATGTTTGAAGCTACTGACTGAATGAAAGGAGCTGGCATCTCACTCTCTTTGAATCTTGTTTATCATGCTAGGATTAACAGGAAAAAGCAAAAAATTTCAGAATTGCACCTTGCAATGTGGAGATATTACTGTTTGTGCATTTACAATATTCATTGATTTTTGCCATTGAAAAACGTCCAGAAATGTTTGAAGCTACTGACTGAATGAAAGGAGCTGGCATCTCACTCTCTTTGAATCTTCTTTATCATGCTAGGATTAGCAGGAAAAAGCAAAAAATTTCAGAATTGCACCTTGCAATGTGGAGATATTACTGTTTGTGCATTTACAATATTCATTGATTTTTGCCATTGAAAAACGTCCAGAAATGTTTGAAGCTACTGACTGAATGAAAGGAGCTGGCATCTCACTCTCTTTGAATCTTCTTTATCATGCTAGGATTAGCAGGAAAAAGCAAAAAATTTCAGAATTGCATCTTGCAATGTGGAGATATTACTGTTTGTGCATTTACAATATTCATTGATTTTTGCCATTGAAAAACATGTTATTCATATACCAGAAGTGTTTGAAGCTACTGACTGAATGAAAGGAGCTGGCATCTCACTCTCTTTGAATCTTCTTTATCATGCTAGGATTAGCAGGAAAAAGCAAAAAATTTCAGAATTTCACCTTGCAATATGGAGATATTACTGTTTGTGCATTTACAATATTCATTGATTTTTGCCATTGAAAAACATGTTTTTCATATACCAGAAATGTTTGAAGCTACTGACTGAATGAAAGGAGCTGGCATCTCACTCTCTTTGAATCTTCTTTATCATGCTAGGATTAACAGGAAAAAGCAAAAAATTTCAGAATTGCACCTTGCAATGTGGAGATATTACTGTTTGTGCATTTACAATATTCATTGATTTTTGCCATTGAAAAACGTCCAGAAATGTTTGAAGCTACTGACTGAATGAAAGGAGCTGGCATCTCACTCTCTTTGAATCTTCTTTATCATGCTAGGATTAGCAGGAAAAAGCAAAAAATTTCAGAATTGCACCTTGCAATGTGGAGATATTACTGTTTGTGCATTTACAATATTCATTGATTTTTGCCATTGAAAAACATCATGTTATTCATATACCAGAAATGTTTGAAGCTACTGACTGAATGAAAGGAGCTGGCATCTCACTCTCTTTGAATCTTCTTTATCATGCTAGGATTAGCAGGAAAAAGCAAAAAATTTCAGAATTGCACCTTGCAATGTGGAGATATTACTGTTTGTGCATTTACAATATTCATTGATTTTTGCCATTGAAAAACATGTTTTTCATATACCAGAAATGTTTGAAGCTACTGACTGAATGAAAGGAGCTGGCATCTCACTCTCTTTGAATCTTCTTTATCATGCTAGGATTAGCAGTAAAAAGCAAAAAATTTCAGAATTGCACCTTGCAATGTGGAGATATTACTGTTTGTGCATTTACAATATTCATTGATTTTTGCCATTGAAAAACATGTTTTTCATATACCAGAAATGTTTGAAGCTACTGACTGAATGAAAGGAGCTGGCATCTCACTCTCTTTGAATCTTCTTTATCATGCTAGGATTAGCAGTAAAAAGCAAAAAATTTCTGAATTGCACCTTGCAATGTGGAGATATTACTGTTTGTGCATTTACAATATTCATTGATTTTTGCCATTGAAAAACATGTTTTTCATATACCAGAAATGTTTGAAGCTACTGACTGAATGAAAGGAGCTGGCATCTCACTCTCTTTGAATCTTCTTTATCATGCTAGGATTAACAGGAAAAAGCAAAAAATTTCAGAATTGCACCTTGCAATGTGGAGATATTACTGTTTGTGCATTTACAAAATTCATTGATTTTTGCCATTGAAAAACGTCCAGAAATGTTTGAAGCTACTGACTGAATGAAAGGAGCTGGCATCTCACTCTCTTTGAATCTTCTTTATCATGCTAGGATTAGCAGGAAAAAGCAAAAAATTTCAGAATTGCACTTTGCAATGTGGAGATATTACTGTTTGTGCATTTACAATATTCATTGATTTTTGCCATTGAAAAACATGTTTTTCATATACCAGAAATGTTTGAAGCTACTGACTGAATGAAAGGAGCTGGCATCTCACTCTCTTTGAATCTTCTTTATCATGCTAGGATTAGCAGGAAAAAGCAAAACATTTCAGAATTGCACCTTGCAATGTGGAGATATTACTGTTTGTGCATTTACAATATTCATTGATTTTTGCCAGTGAAAAACATGTTTTTCATATACCAGAAATGTTTGAAGCTACTGACTGAATGAAAGGAGCTGGCATCTCACTCTCTTTGAATCTTGTTTATCATGCTAGGATTAACAGGAAAAAGCAAAAAATTTCAGAATTGCACCTTGCAATGTGGAGATATTACTGTTTGTGCATTTACAATATTCATTGATTTTTGCCATTGAAAAACGTCCAGAAATGTTTGAAGCTACTGACTGAATGAAAGGAGCTGGCATCTCACTCTCTTTGAATCTTCTTTATCATGCTAGGATTAGCAGGAAAAAGCAAAAAATTTCAGAATTGCACCTTGCAATGTGGAGATATTACTGTTTGTGCATTTACAATATTCATTGATTTTTGCCATTGAAAAACGTCCAGAAATGTTTGAAGCTACTGACTGAATGAAAGGAGCTGGCATCTCACTCTCTTTGAATCTTCTTTATCATGCTAGGATTAGCAGGAAAAAGCAAAAAATTTCAGAATTGCATCTTGCAATGTGGAGATATTACTGTTTGTGCATTTACAATATTCATTGATTTTTGCCATTGAAAAACATGTTATTCATATACCAGAAGTGTTTGAAGCTACTGACTGAATGAAAGGAGCTGGCATCTCACTCTCTTTGAATCTTCTTTATCATGCTAGGATTAGCAGGAAAAAGCAAAAAATTTCAGAATTTCACCTTGCAATATGGAGATATTACTGTTTGTGCATTTACAATATTCATTGATTTTTGCCATTGAAAAACATGTTTTTCATATACCAGAAATGTTTGAAGCTACTGACTGAATGAAAGGAGCTGGCATCTCACTCTCTTTGAATCTTCTTTATCATGCTAGGATTAACAGGAAAAAGCAAAAAATTTCAGAATTGCACCTTGCAATGTGGAGATATTACTGTTTGTGCATTTACAATATTCATTGATTTTTGCCATTGAAAAACGTCCAGAAATGTTTGAAGCTACTGACTGAATGAAAGGAGCTGGCATCTCACTCTCTTTGAATCTTCTTTATCATGCTAGGATTAGCAGGAAAAAGCAAAAAATTTCAGAATTGCACCTTGCAATGTGGAGATATTACTGTTTGTGCATTTACAATATTCATTGATTTTTGCCATTGAAAAACATCATGTTATTCATATACCAGAAATGTTTGAAGCTACTGACTGAATGAAAGGAGCTGGCATCTCACTCTCTTTGAATCTTCTTTATCATGCTAGGATTAGCAGGAAAAAGCAAAAAATTTCAGAATTGCACCTTGCAATGTGCAGATATTACTGTTTGTGCATTTACAATATTCATTGATTTTTGCCATTGAAAAACATCATGTTATTCATATACCAGAAATGTTTGAAGCTACTGACTGAATGAAAGGAGCTGGCATCTCACTCTCTTTGAATCTTCTTTATCATGCTAGGATTAGCAGGAAAAAGCAAAAAATTTCAGAATTGCACCTTGCAATGTGGAGATATTACTGTTTGTGCATTTACAATATTCATTGATTTTTGCCATTGAAAAACATGTTTTTCATATACCAGAAATGTTTGAAGCTACTGACTGAATGAAAGGAGCTGGCATCTCACTCTCTTTGAATCTTCTTTATCATGCTAGGATTAGCAGGAAAAAGCAAAAAATTTCAGAATTGCACCTTGCAATGTAGAGATATTATTGTTTGTGCATTTACAATATTCATTGATTTTTGCCATTGAAAAACATGTTTTTCATATACCAGAAATGTTTGAAGCTACTGACTGAATGAAAGGAGCTGGCATCTCACTCTCTTTGAATCTTCTTTATCATGCTAGGATTAACAGGAAAAAGCAAAAAATTTCAGAATTGCACCTTGCAATGTGGAGATATTACTGTTTGTGCATTTACAATATTCATTGATTTTTGCCATTGAAAAACGTCCAGAAATGTTTGAAGCTACTGACTGAATGAAAGGAACTGGCATCTCACTCTCTTTGAATCTTCTTTATCATGCTAGGATTAGCAGGAAAAAGCAAAAAATTTCAGAATTGCACCTTGCAATGTGGAGATATTACTGTTTGTGCATTTACAATATTCATTGATTTTTGCCATTGAAAAACGTCCAGAAATGTTTGAAGCTACTGACTGAATGAAAGGAGCTGGCATCTCACTCTCTTTGAATCTTCTTTATCATGCTAGGATTAGCAGGAAAAAGCAAAAAATTTCAGAATTTCACCTTGCAATATGGAGATATTACTGTTTGTGCATTTACAATATTCATTGATTTTTGCCATTGAAAAACATGTTTTTCATATACCAGAAATGTTTGAAGCTACTGACTGAATGAAAGGAGCTGGCATCTCACTCTCTTTGAATCTTCTTTATCATGCTAGGATTAACAGGAAAAAGCAAAAAATTTCAGAATTGCACCTTGCAATGTGGAGATATTACTGTTTGTGCATTTACAATATTCATTGATTTTTGCCATTGAAAAATGTCCAGAAATGTTTGAAGCTACTGACTGAATGAAAGGAGCTGGCATCTCACTCTCTTTGAATCTTCTTTATCATGCTAGGATTAGCAGGAAAAAGCAAAAAATTTCAGAATTTCACCTTGCAATATGGAGATATTACTGTTTGTGCATTTACAATATTCATTGATTTTTGCCATTGAAAAACATGTTTTTCATATACCAGAAATGTTTGAAGCTACTGACTGAATGAAAGGAGCTGGCATCTCACTCTCTTTGAATCTTCTTTATCATGCTAGGATTAACAGGAAAAAGCAAAAAATTTCAGAATTGCACCTTGCAATGTGGAGATATTACTGTTTGTGCATTTACAATATTCATTGATTTTTGCCATTGAAAAACGTCCAGAAATGTTTGAAGCTACTGACTGAATGAAAGGAGCTGGCATCTCACTCTCTTTGAATCTTCTTTATCATGCTAGGATTAGCAGGAAAAAGCAAAAAATTTCAGAATTGCACCTTGCAATGTGGAGATATTACTGTTTGTGCATTTACAATATTCATTGATTTTTGCCATTGAAAAACATGTTTTTCATATACCAGAAATGTTTGAAGCTACTGACTGAATGAAAGGAGCTGGCATCTCACTCTCTTTGAATCTTCTTTATCATGCTAGGATTAGCAGGAAAAAGCAAAAAATTTCAGAATTGCACCTTGCAATGTGGAGATATTACTGTTTGTGCATTTACAATATTCATTGATTTTTGCCATTGAAAAACATCATGTTATTCATATACCAGAAATGTTTGAAGCTACTGACTGAATGAAAGGAGCTGGCATCTCACTCTCTTTGAATCTTCTTTATCATGCTAGGATTAGCAGGAAAAAGCAAAAAATTTCAGAATTGCACCTTGCAATGTGGAGATATTACTGTTTGTGCATTTACAATATTCATTGATTTTTGCCATTGAAAAACATGTTTTTCATATACCAGAAATGTTTGAAGCTACTGACTGAATGAAAGGAGCTGGCATCTCACTCTCTTTGAATCTTCTTTATCATGCTAGGATTAGCAGTAAAAAGCAAAAAATTTCAGAATTGCACCTTGCAATGTAGAGATATTATTGTTTGTGCATTTACAATATTCATTGATTTTTGCCATTGAAAAACATGTTTTTCATATACCAGAAATGTTTGAAGCTACTGACTGAATGAAAGGAGCTGGCATCTCACTCTCTTTGAATCTTCTTTATCATGCTAGGATTAGCAGGAAAAAGCAAAAAATTTCAGAATTGCACCTTGCAATGTGGAGATATTACTGTTTGTGCATTTACAATATTCATTGATTTTTGCCATTGAAAAACATGTTTTTCATATACCAGAAATGTTTGAAGCTACTGACTGAATGAAAGGAGCTGGCATCTCACTCTCTTTGAATCTTTATCATGCTAGGATTAGCAGGAAAAAGCAAAACATTTCAGAATTGCACCTTGCAATGTGGAGATATTACTGTTTGTGCATTTACAATATTCATTGATTTTTGCCAGTGAAAAACATGTTTTTCATATACCAGAAATGTTTGAAGCTACTGACTGAATGAAAGGAGCTGGCATCTCACTCTCTTTGAATCTTCTTTATCATGCTAGGATTAACAGGAAAAAGCAAAAAAATTCAGAATTGCACCTTGCAATGTGGAGATATTACTGTTAGTGCATTTACAATATTCATTGATTTTTGCCATTGAAAAACGTCCAGAAATGTTTGAAGCTACTGACTGAATGAAAGGAGCTGGCATCTCACTCTCTTTGAATCTTCTTTATCATGCTAGGATTAGCAGGAAAAAGCAAAAAATTTCAGAATTGCACCTTGCAATGTGGAGATATTACTGTTTGTGCATTTACAATATTCATTGATTTTTGCTATTGAAAAACGTCCAGAAATGTTTGAAGCTACTGACTGAATGAAAGGAGCTGGCATCTCACTCTCTTTGAATCTTCTTTATCATGCTAGGATTAGCAGGAAAAAGCAAAAAATTTCAGAATTGCATCTTGCAATGTGGAGATATTACTGTTTGTGCATTTACAATATTCATTGATTTTTGCCATTGAAAAACATGTTATTCATATACCAGAAATGTTTGAAGCTACTGACTGAATGAAAGGAGCTGGCATCTCACTCTCTTTGAATCTTCTTTATCATGCTAGGATTAGCAGGAAAAAGCAAAAAATTTCAGAATTGCACCTTGCAATGTGGAGATATTACTGTTTGTGCATTT
Organism: Phyllobates terribilis; assembly: GCF_046119375.1. NCBI lineage: Eukaryota > Metazoa > Chordata > Amphibia > Anura > Dendrobatidae > Phyllobates > Phyllobates terribilis. Next base: position 122,203 of record NW_027363873.1, on the reverse strand, counting down.
ACAATATTCATTGATTTTTGCCATTGAAAAACATCATGTTATTCATATACCAGAAATGTTTGAAGCTACTGACTGAATGAAAGGAACTGGCATCTCACTCTCTTTGAATCTTCTTTATCATGCTAGGATTAGCAGGAAAAAGCAAAAAATTTCAGAATTGCACCTTGCAATGTGGAGATATTACTGTTTGTGCATTTACAATATTCATTGATTTTTGCCATTGAAAAACATGTTTTTCATATACCAGAAATGTTTGAAGCTACTGACTGAATGAAAGGAGCTGGCATCTCACTCTCTTTGAATCTTCTTTATCATGCTAGGATTAGCAGTAAAAAGCAAAAAATTTCAGAATTGCACCTTGCAATGTAGAGATATTATTGTTTGTGCATTTACAATATTCATTGATTTTTGCCATTGAAAAACATGTTTTTCATATACCAGAAATGTTTGAAGCTACTGACTGAATGAAAGGAGCTGGCATCTCACTCTCTTTGAATCTTCTTTATCATGCTAGGATTAACAGGAAAAAGCAAAAAATTTCAGAATTGCACCTTGCAATGTGGAGATATTACTGTTTGTGCATTTACAATATTCATTGATTTTTGCCATTGAAAAACGTCCAGAAATGTTTGAAGCTACTGACTGAATGAAAGGAACTGGCATCTCACTCTCTTTGAATCTTCTTTATCATGCTAGGATTAGCAGGAAAAAGCAAAAAATTTCAGAATTGCACCTTGCAATGTGGAGATATTACTGTTTGTGCATTTACAATATTCATTGATTTTTGCCATTGAAAAACGTCCAGAAATGTTTGAAGCTACTGACTGAATGAAAGGAGCTGGCATCTCACTCTCTTTGAATCTTCTTTATCATGCTAGGATTAGCAGGAAAAAGCAAAAAATTTCAGAATTGCATCTTGCAATGTGGAGATATTACTGTTTGTGCATTTACAATATTCATTGATTTTTGCCATTGAAAAACATGTTATTCATATACCAGAAGTGTTTGAAGCTACTGACTGAATGAAAGGAGGTGGCATCTCACTCTCTTTGAATCTTCTTTATCATGCTAGGATTAGCAGGAAAAAGCAAAAAATTTCAGAATTTCACCTTGCAATATGGAGATATTACTGTTTGTGCATTTACAATATTCATTGATTTTTGCCATTGAAAAACATGTTTTTCATATACCAGAAATGTTTGAAGCTACTGACTGAATGAAAGGAGCTGGCATCTCATTCTCTTTGAATCTTCTTTATCATGCTAGGATTAACAGGAAAAAGCAAAAAATTTCAGAATTGCACCTTGCAATGTGGAGATATTACTGTTTGTGCATTTACAATATTCATTGATTTTTGCCATTGAAAAACGTCCAGAAATGTTTGAAGCTACTGACTGAATGAAAGGAGCTGGCATCTCACTCTCTTTGAATCTTCTTTATCATGCTAGGATTAGCAGGAAAAATCAAAAAATTTCAGAATTGCACCTTGCAATGTGGAGATATTACTGTTTGTGCATTTACAATATTCATTGATTTTTGCCATTGAAAAACATCATGTTATTCATATACCAGAAATGTTTGAAGCTACTGACTGAATGAAAGGAGCTGGCATCTCACTCTCTTTGAATCTTCTTTATCATGCTAGGATTAGCAGGAAAAAGCAAAAAATTTCAGAATTGCACCTTGCAATGTGGAGATATTACTGTTTGTGCATTTACAATATTCATTGATTTTTGCCATTGAAAAACATGTTTTTCATATACCAGAAATGTTTGAAGCTACTGACTGAATGAAAGGAGCTGGCATCTCACTCTCTTTGAATCTTCTTTATCATGCTAGGATTAGCAGTAAAAAGCAAAAAATTTCAGAATTGCACCTTGCAATGTAGAGATATTATTGTTTGTGCATTTACAATATTCATTGATTTTTGCCATTGAAAAACATGTTTTTCATATACCAGAAATGTTTGAAGCTACTGACTGAATGAAAGGAGCTGGCATCTCACTCTCTTTGAATCTTCTTTATCATGCTAGGATTAACAGGAAAAAGCAAAAAATTTCAGAATTGCACCTTGCAATGTGGAGATATTACTGTTTGTGCATTTACAATATTCATTGATTTCTGCCATTGAAAAACGTCCAGAAATGTTTGAAGCTACTGACTGAATGAAAGGAACTGGCATCTCACTCTCTTTGAATCTTCTTTATCATGCTAGGATTAGCAGGAAAAAGCAAAAAATTTCAGAATTGCACCTTGCAATGTGGAGATATTACTGTTTGTGCATTTACAATATTCATTGATTTTTGCCATTGAAAAACATGTTTTTCATATACCAGAAATGTTTGAAGCTACTGACTGAATGAAAGGAGCTGGCATCTCACTCTCTTTGAATCTTTATCATGCTAGGATTAGCAGGAAAAAGCAAAACATTTCAGAATTGCACCTTGCAATGTGGAGATATTACTGTTTGTGCATTTACAATATTCATTGATTTTTGCCAGTGAAAAACATGTTTTTCATATACCAGAAATGTTTGAAGCTACTGACTGAATGAAAGGAGCTGGCATCTCACTCTCTTTGAATCTTCTTTATCATGCTAGGATTAACAGGAAAAAGCAAAAAATTTCAGAATTGCACCTTGCAATGTGGAGATATTACTGTTTGTGCATTTACAATATTCTTTGATTTTTGCCATTGAAAAACGTCCAGAAATGTTTGAAGCTACTGACTGAATGAAAGGAGCTGGCATCTCACTCTCTTTGAATCTTCTTTATCATGCTAGGATTAGCAGGAAAAATCAAAAAATTTCAGAATTGCACCTTGCAATGTGGAGATATTACTGTTTGTGCATTTACAATATTCATTGATTTTTGCCATTGAAAAACATCATGTTATTCATATACCAGAAATGTTTGAAGCTACTGACTGAATGAAAGGAGCTGGCATCTCACTCTCTTTGAATCTTCTTTATCATGCTAGGATTAGCAGGAAAAAGCAAAAAATTTCAGAATTGCACCTTGCAATGTGGAGATATTACTGTTTGTGCATTTACAATATTCATTGATTTTTGCCATTGAAAAACATGTTTTTCATATACCAGAAATGTTTGAAGCTACTGACTGAATGAAAGGAGCTGGCATCTCACTCTCTTTGAATCTTCTTTATCATGCTAGGATTAGCAGTAAAAAGCAAAAAATTTCAGAATTGCACCTTGCAATGTAGAGATATTATTGTTTGTGCATTTACAATATTCATTGATTTTTGCCATTGAAAAACATGTTTTTCATATACCAGAAATGTTTGAAGCTACTGACTGAATGAAAGGAGCTGGCATCTCACTCTCTTTGAATCTTCTTTATCATGCTAGGATTAGCAGGAAAAAGCAAAAAATTTCAGAATTGCACCTTGCAATGTGGAGATATTACTGTTTGTGCATTTACAATATTCATTGATTTTTGCCATTGAAAAACATCATGTTATTCATATACCAGAAATGTTTGAAGCTACTGACTGAATGAAAGGAGCTGGCATCTCACTCTCTTTGAATCTTCTTTATCATGCTAGGATTAGCAGGAAAAAGCAAAAAATTTCAGAATTGCACCTTGCAATGTGGAGATATTACTGTTTGTGCATTTACAATATTCATTGATTTTTGCCATTGAAAAACATGTTTTTCATATACCAGAAATGTTTGAAGCTACTGACTGAATGAAAGGAGCTGGCATCTCACTCTCTTTGAATCTTCTTTATCATGCTAGGATTAGCAGTAAAAAGCAAAAAATTTCAGAATTGCACCTTGCAATGTAGAGATATTATTGTTTGTGCATTTACAATATTCATTGATTTTTGCCATTGAAAAACATGTTTTTCATATACCAGAAATGTTTGAAGCTACTGACTGAATGAAAGGAGCTGGCATCTCACTCTCTTTGAATCTTCTTTATCATGCTAGGATTAACAGGAAAAAGCAAAAAAATTCAGAATTGCACCTTGCAATGTGGAGATATTACTGTTTGTGCATTTACAATATTCATTGATTTCTGCCATTGAAAAACGTCCAGAAATGTTTGAAGCTACTGACTGAATGAAAGGAACAGGCATCTCACTCTCTTTGAATCTTCTTTATCATGCTAGGATTAGCAGGAAAAAGCAAAAAATTTCAGAATTGCACCTTGCAATGTGGAGATATTACTGTTTGTGCATTTACAATATTCATTGATTTTTGCCATTGAAAAACATGTTTTTCATATACCAGAAATGTTTGAAGCTACTGACTGAATGAAAGGAGCTGGCATCTCACTCTCTTTGAATCTTTATCATGCTAGGATTAGCAGGAAAAAGCAAAACATTTCAGAATTGCACCTTGCAATGTGGAGATATTACTGTTTGTGCATTTACAATATTCATTGATTTTTGCCAGTGAAAAACATGTTTTTCATATACCAGAAATGTTTGAAGCTACTGACTGAATGAAAGGAGCTGGCATCTCACTCTCTTTGAATCTTCTTTATCATGCTAGGATTAACAGGAAAAAGCAAAAAATTTCAGAATTGCACCTTGCAATGTGGAGATATTACTGTTTGTGCATTTACAATATTCATTGATTTTTGCCATTGAAAAACGTCCAGAAATGTTTGAAGCTACTGACTGAATGAAAGGAGCTGGCATCTCACTCTCTTTGAATCTTCTTTATCATGCTAGGATTAGCAGGAAAAAGCAAAAAATTTCAGAATTGCACCTTGCAATGTGGAGATATTACTGTTTGTGCATTTACAATATTCATTGATTTTTGCCATTGAAAAACATGTTTTTCATATACCAGAAATGTTTGAAGCTACTGACTGAATGAAAGGAGCTGGCATCTCACTCTCTTTGAATCTTCTTTATCATGCTAGGATTAGCAGGAAAAAGCAAAAAATTTCAGAATTGCACCTTGCAATGTGGAGATATTACTGTTTGTGCATTTACAATATTCATTGATTTTTGCCATTGAAAAACATCATGTTATTCATATACCAGAAATGTTTGAAGCTACTGACTGAATGAAAGGAGCTGGCATCTCACTCTCTTTGAATCTTCTTTATCATGCTAGGATTAGCAGGAAAAAGCAAAAAATTTCAGAATTGCACCTTGCAATGTGGAGATATTACTGTTTGTGCATTTACAATATTCATTGATTTTTGCCATTGAAAAACATGTTTTTCATATACCAGAAATGTTTGAAGCTACTGACTGAATGAAAGGAGCTGGCATCTCACTCTCTTTGAATCTTCTTTATCATGCTAGGATTAGCAGTAAAAAGCAAAAAATTTCAGAATTGCACCTTGCAATGTAGAGATATTATTGTTTGTGCATTTACAATATTCATTGATTTTTGCCATTGAAAAACATGTTTTTCATATACCAGAAATGTTTGAAGCTACTGACTGAATGAAAGGAGCTGGCATCTCACTCTCTTTGAATCTTCTTTATCATGCTAGGATTAACAGGAAAAAGCAAAAAATTTCAGAATTGCACCTTGCAATGTGGAGATATTACTGTTTGTGCATTTACAATATTCATTGATTTTTGCCATTGAAAAACGTCCAGAAATGTTTGAAGCTACTGACTGAATGAAATGAACTGGCATCTCACTCTCTTTGAATCTTCTTTATCATGCTAGGATTAGCAGGAAAAAGCAAAAAATTTCAGAATTGCACCTTGCAATGTGGAGATATTACTGTTTGTGCATTTACAATATTCATTGATTTTTGCCATTGAAAAACGTCCAGAAATGTTTGAAGCTACTGACTGAATGAAAGGAGCTGGCATCTCACTCTCTTTGAATCTTCTTTATCATGCTAGGATTAGCAGGAAAAAGCAAAAAATTTCAGAATTGCATCTTGCAATGTGGAGATATTACTGTTTGTGCATTTACAATATTCATTGATTTTTGCCATTGAAAAACATGTTATTCATATACCAGAAGTGTTTGAAGCTACTGACTGAATGAAAGGAGCTGGCATCTCACTCTCTTTGAATCTTCTTTATCATGCTAGGATTAGCAGGAAAAAGCAAAAAATTTCAGAATTTCACCTTGCAATATGGAGATATTACTGTTTGTGCATTTACAATATTCATTGATTTTTGCCATTGAAAAACATGTTTTTCATATACCAGAAATGTTTGAAGCTACTGACTGAATGAAAGGAGCTGGCATCTCACTCTCTTTGAATCTTCTTTATCATGCTAGGATTAACAGGAAAAAGCAAAAAATTTCAGAATTGCACCTTGCAATGTGGAGATATTACTGTTTGTGCATTTACAATATTCATTGATTTTTGCCATTGAAAAACGTCCAGAAATGTTTGAAGCTACTGACTGAATGAAAGGAGCTGGCATCTCACTCTCTTTGAATCTTCTTTATCATGCTAGGATTAGCAGGAAAAATCAAAAAATTTCAGAATTGCACCTTGCAATGTGGAGATATTACTGTTTGTGCATTTACAATATTCATTGATTTTTGCCATTGAAAAACATGTTTTTCATATACCAGAAATGTTTGAAGCTACTGACTGAATGAAAGGAGCTGGCATCTCACTCTCTTTGAATCTTCTTTATCATGCTAGGATTAGCAGGAAAAAGCAAAAAATTTCAGAATTGCACCTTGCAATGTGGAGATATTACTGTTTGTGCATTTACAATATTCATTGATTTTTGCCATTGAAAAACATCATGTTATTCATATACCAGAAATGTTTGAAGCTACTGACTGAATGAAAGGAGCTGGCATCTCACTCTCTTTGAATCTTCTTTATCATGCTAGGATTAGCAGGAAAAAGCAAAAAATTTCAGAATTGCACCTTGCAATGTGGAGATATTACTGTTTGTGCATTTACAATATTCATTGATTTTTGCCATTGAAAAACATGTTTTTCATATACCAGAAATGTTTGAAGCTACTGACTGAATGAAAGGAGCTGGCATCTCACTCTCTTTGAATCTTCTTTATCATGCTAGGATTAGCAGTAAAAAGCAAAAAATTTCAGAATTGCACCTTGCAATGTAGAGATATTATTGTTTGTGCATTTACAATATTCATTGATTTTTGCCATTGAAAAACATGTTTTTCATATACCAGAAATGTTTGAAGCTACTGACTGAATGAAAGGAGCTGGCATCTCACTCTCTTTGAATCTTCTTTATCATGCTAGGATTAACAGGAAAAAGCAAAAAATTTCAGAATTGCACCTTGCAATGTGGAGATATTACTGTTTGTGCATTTACAATATTCATTGATTTTTGCCATTGAAAAACATGTTTTTCATATACCAGAAATGTTTGAAGCTACTGACTGAATGAAAGGAGCTGTCATCTCACTCTCTTTGAATCTTCTTTATCATGCTAGGATTAGCAGGAAAAAGCAAAAAATTTCAGAATTGCACCTTGCAATGTGGAGATATTACTGTTTGTGCATTTACAATATTCATTGATTTTTGCCATTGAAAAACATCATGTTATTCATATACCAGAAATGTTTGAAGCTACTGACTGAATGAAAGGAGCTGGCATCTCACTCTCTTTGAATCTTCTTTATCATGCTAGGATTAGCAGGAAAAAGCAAAAAATTTCAGAATTGCACCTTGCAATGTGGAGATATTACTGTTTGTGCATTTACAATATTCATTGATTTTTGCCATTGAAAAACATGTTTTTCATATACCAGAAATGTTTGAAGCTACTGACTGAATGAAAGGAGCTGGCATCTCACTCTCTTTGAATCTTCTTTATCATGCTAGGATTAGCAGTAAAAAGCAAAAAATTTCAGAATTGCACCTTGCAATGTAGAGATATTATTGTTTGTGCATTTACAATATTCATTGATTTTTGCCATTGAAAAACATGTTTTTCATATACCAGAAATGTTTGAAGCTACTGACTGAATGAAAGGAGCTGGCATCTCACTCTCTTTGAATCTTCTTTATCATGCTAGGATTAACAGGAAAAAGCAAAAAATTTCAGAATTGCACCTTGCAATGTGGAGATATTACTGTTTGTGCATTTACAATATTCATTGATTTCTGCCATTGAAAAACGTCCAGAAATGTTTGAAGCTACTGACTGAATGAAAGGAACTGGCATCTCACTCTCTTTGAATCTTCTTTATCATGCTAGGATTAGCAGGAAAAAGCAAAAAATTTCAGAATTGCACCTTGCAATGTGGAGATATTACTGTTTGTGCATTTACAATATTCATTGATTTTTGCCATTGAAAAACATGTTTTTCATATACCAGAAATGTTTGAAGCTACTGACTGAATGAAAGGAGCTGGCATCTCACTCTCTTTGAATCTTTATCATGCTAGGATTAGCAGGAAAAAGCAAAACATTTCAGAATTGCACCTTGCAATGTGGAGATATTACTGTTTGTGCATTTACAATATTCATTGATTTTTGCCAGTGAAAAACATGTTTTTCATATACCAGAAATGTTTGAAGCTACTGACTGAATGAAAGGAGCTGGCATCTCACTCTCTTTGAATCTTCTTTATCATGCTAGTATTAACAGGAAAAAGCAAAAAATTTCAGAATTGCACCTTGCAATGTGGAGATATTACTGTTTGTGCATTTACAATATTCATTGATTTTTGCCATTGAAAAACGTCCAGAAATGTTTGAAGCTACTGACTGAATGAAAGGAGCTGGCATCTCACTCTCTTTGAATCTTCTTTATCATGCTAGGATTAGCAGGAAAAAGCAAAAAATTTCAGAATTGCACCTTGCAATGTGGAGATATTACTGTTTGTGCATTTACAATATTCATTGATTTTTGCTATTGAAAAACGTCCAGAAATGTTTGAAGCTACTGACTGAATGAAAGGAGCTGGCATCTCACTCTCTTTGAATCTTCTTTATCATGCTAGGATTAGCAGGAAAAAGCAAAAAAATTCAGAATTGCATCTTGCAATGTGGAGATATTACTGTTTGTGCATTTACAATATTCATTGATTTTTGCCATTGAAAAACATGTTATTCATATACCAGAAATGTTTGAAGCTACTGACTGAATGAAAGGAGCTGGCATCTCACTCTCTTTGAATCTTCTTTATCATGCTAGGATTAGCAGGAAAAAGCAAAAAATTTCAGAATTTCACCTTGCAATATGGAGATATTACTGTTTGTGCATTTACAATATTCATTGATTTTTGCCATTGAAAAACATGTTTTTCATATACCAGAAATGTTTGAAGCTACTGACTGAATGAAAGGAGCTGGCATCTCACTCTCTTTGAATCTTCTTTATCATGCTAGGATTAACAGGAAAAAGCAAAAAATTTCAGAATTGCACCTTGCAATGTGGAGATATTACTGTTTGTGCATTTACAATATTCATTGATTTTTGCCATTGAAAAACGTCCAGAAATGTTTGAAGCTACTGACTGAATGAAAGGAGCTGGCATCTTACTCTCTTTGAATCTTCTTTATCATGCTAGGATTAGCAGGAAAAAGCAAAAAATTTCAGAATTGCACCTTGCAATGTGGAGATATTACTGTTTGTGCATTTACAATATTCATTGATTTTTGCCATTGAAAAACATGTTTTTCATATACCAGAAATGTTTGAAGCTACTGACTGAATGAAAGGAGCTGGCATCTCACTCTCTTTGAATCTTCTTTATCATGCTAGGATTAGCAGGAAAAAGCAAAAAATTTCAGAATTGCACCTTGCAATGTGGAGATATTACTGTTTGTGCAATTACAATATTCATTGATTTTTGCCATTGAAAAACATCATGTTATTCATATACCAGAAATGTTTGAAGCTACTGACTGAATGAAAGGAGCTGGCATCTCACTCTCTTTGAATCTTCTTTATCATGCTAGGATTAGCAGGAAAAAGCAAAAAATTTCAGAATTGCACCTTGCAATGTGGAGATATTACTGTTTGTGCATTTACAATATTCATTGATTTTTGCCATTGAAAAACATGTTTTTCATATACCAGAAATGTTTGAAGCTACTGACTGAATGAAAGGAGCTGGCATCTCACTCTCTTTGAATCTTCTTTATCATGCTAGGATTAGCAGTAAAAAGCAAAAAATTTCAGAATTGCACCTTGCAATGTAGAGATATTATTGTTTGTGCATTTACAATATTCATTGATTTTTGCCATTGAAAAACATGTTTTTCATATACCAGAAATGTTTGAAGCTACTGACTGAATGAAAGGAGCTGGAATCTCACTCTCTTTGAATCTTCTTTATCATGCTAGGATTAACAGGAAAAAGCAAAAAATTTCAGAATTGCACCTTGCAATGTGGAGATATTACTGTTTGTGCATTTACAATATTCATTGATTTTTGCCATTGAAAAACGTCCAGAAATGTTTGAAGCTACTGACTGAATGAAAGGAACTGGCATCTCACTCTCTTTGAATCTTCTTTATCATGCTAGGATTAGCAGGAAAAAGCAAAAAATTTCAGAATTGCACCTTGCAATGTGGAGATATTACTGTTTGTGCATTTACAATATTCATTGATTTTTGCCATTGAAAAACGTCCAGAAATGTTTGAAGCTACTGACTGAATGAAAGGAGCTGGCATCTCACTCTCTTTGAATCTTCTTTATCATGCTAGGATTAGCAGGAAAAAGCAAAAAATTTCAGAATTGCATCTTGCAATGTGGAGATATTACTGTTTGTGCATTTACAATATTCATTGATTTTTGCCATTGAAAAACGTCCAGAAATGTTTGAAGCTACTGACTGAATGAAAGGAGCTGGCATCTCACTCTCTTTGAATCTTCTTTATCATGCTAGGATTAGCAGGAAAAAGCAAAAAATTTCAGAATTGCACCTTGCAATGTGGAGATATTACTGTTTGTGCATTTACAATATTCATTGATTTTTGCCATTGAAAAACGTCCAGAAATGTTTGAAGCTACTGACTGAATGAAAGGAGCTGGCATCTCACTCTCTTTGAATCTTCTTTATCATGCTAGGATTAGCAGGAAAAAGCAAAAAATTTCAGAATTGCACCTTGCAATGTGGAGATATTACTGTTTGTGCATTTACAATATTCATTGATTTTTGCCATTGAAAAACATGTTTTTCATATACCAGAAATGTTTGAAGCTACTGACTGAATGAAAGGAGCTGGCATCTCACTCTCTTTGAATCTTCTTTATCATGCTAGGATTAGCAGGAAAAAGCAAAAAATTTCAGAATTGCACCTTGCAATGTGGAGATATTACTGTTTGTGCATTTACAATATTCATTGATTTTTGCCATTGAAAAACATCATGTTATTCATATACCAGAAATGTTTGAAGCTACTGACTGAATGAAAGGAGCTGACATCTCACTCTCTTTGAATCTTCTTTATCATGCTAGGATTAGCAGGAAAAAGCAAAAAATTTCAGAATTGCACCTTGCAATGTGGAGATATTACTGTTTGTGCATTTACAATATTCATTGATTTTTGCCATTGAAAAACATGTTTTTCATATACCAGAAATGTTTGAAGCTACTGACTGAATGAAAGGAGCTGGCATCTCACTCTCTTTGAATCTTCTTTATCATGCTAGGATTAGCAGTAAAAAGCAAAAAATTTCAGAATTGCACCTTGCAATGTAGAGATATTATTGTTTGTGCATTTACAATATTCATTGATTTTTGCCATTGAAAAACATGTTTTTCATATACCAGAAATGTTTGAAGCTACTGACTGAATGAAAGGAGCTGGAATCTCACTCTCTTTGAATCTTCTTTATCATGCTAGGATTAACAGGAAAAAGCAAAAAATTTCAGAATTGCACCTTGCAATGTGGAGATATTACTGTTTGTGCATTTACAATATTCATTGATTTTTGCCATTGAAAAACGTCCAGAAATGTTTGAAGCTACTGACTGAATGAAAGGAACTGGCATCTCACTCTCTTTGAATCTTCTTTATCATGCTAGGATTAGCAGGAAAAAGCAAAAAATTTCAGAATTGCACCTTGCAATGTGGAGATATTACTGTTTGTGCATTTACAATATTCATTGATTTTTGCCATTGAAAAACGTCCAGAAATGTTTGAAGCTACTGACTGAATGAAAGGAGCTGGCATCTCACTCTCTTTGAATCTTCTTTATCATGCTAGGATTAGCAGGAAAAAGCAAAAAATTTAAGAATTGCATCTTGCAATGTGGAGATATTACTGTTTGTGCATTTACAATATTCATTGATTTTTGCCATTGAAAAACATGTTATTCATATACCAGAAGTGTTTGAAGCTACTGACTGAATGAAAGGAGCTGGCATCTCACTCTCTTTGAATCTTCTTTATCATGCTAGGATTAGCAGGAAAAAGCAAAAAATTTCAGAATTTCACCTTGCAATATGGAGATATTACTGTTTGTGCATTTACAATATTCATTGATTTTTGCCATTGAAAAACATGTTTTTCATATACCAGAAATGTTTGAAGCTACTGACTGAATGAAAGGAGCTGGCATCTCACTCTCTTTGAATCTTCTTTATCATGCTAGGATTAACAGGAAAAAGCAAAAAATTTCAGAATTGCACCTTGCAATGTGGAGATATTACTGTTTGTGCATTTACAATATTCATTGATTTCTGCCATTGAAAAACGTCCAGAAATGTTTGAAGCTACTGACTGAATGAAAGGAACTGGCATCTCACTCTCTTTGAATCTTCTTTATCATGCTAGGATTAGCAGGAAAAAGCAAAAAATTTCAGAATTGCACCTTGCAATGTGGAGATATTACTGTTTGTGCATTTACAATATTCATTGATTTCTGCCATTGAAAAACGTCCAGAAATGTTTGAAGCTACTGACTGAATGAAAGGAACTGGAATCTCACTCTCTTTGAATCTTCTTTATCATGCTAGGATTAGCAGGAAAAAGCAAAAAATTTCAGAATTGCACCTTGCAATGTGGAGATATTACTGTTTGTGCATTTACAATATTCATTGATTTTTGCCATTGAAAAACATGTTTTTCATATACCAGAAATGTTTGAAGCTACTGACTGAATGAAAGGAGCTGGCATCTCACTCTCTTTGAATCTTTATCATGCTAGGATTAGCAGGAAAAAGCAAAACATTTCAGAATTGCACCTTGCAATGTGGAGATATTACTGTTTGTGCATTTACAATATTCATTGATTCTTGCCAGTGAAAAACATGTTTTTCATATACCAGAAATGTTTGAAGCTACTGACTGAATGAAAGGAGCTGGCATCTCACTCTCTTTGAATCTTCTTTATCATGCTAGGATTAACAGGAAAAAGCAAAAAATTTCAGAATTGCACCTTGCAATGTGGAGATATTACTGTTTGTGCATTTACAATATTCATTGATTTTTGCCATTGAAAAACGTCCAGAAATGTTTGAAGCTACTGACTGAATGAAAGGAGCTGGCATCTCACTCTCTTTGAATCTTCTTTATCATGCTAGGATTAGCAGGAAAAAGCAAAAAATTTCAGAATTGCACCTTGCAATGTGGAGATATTACTGTTTGTGCATTTACAATATTCATTGATTTTTGCCATTGAAAAACATGTTTTTCATATACCAGAAATGTTTGAAGCTACTGACTGAATGAAAGGAGCTGGCATCTCACTCTCTTTGAATCTTCTTTATCATGCTAGGATTAGCAGGAAAAAGCAAAAAATTTCAGAATTGCACCTTGCAATGTGGAGATATTACTGTTTGTGCATTTACAATATTCATTGATTTTTGCCATTGAAAAACATCATGTTATTCATATACCAGAAATGTTTGAAGCTACTGACTGAATGAAAGGAGCTGGCATCTCACTCTCTTTGAATCTTCTTTATCATGCTAGGATTAGCAGGAAAAAGCAAAAAATTTCAGAATTGCACCTTGCAATGTGGAGATATTACTGTTTGTGCATTTACAATATTCATTGATTTTTGCCATTGAAAAACATGTTATTCATATACCAGAAATGTTTGAAGCTACTGACTGAATGAAAGGAGCTGGCATCTCACTCTCTTTGAATCTTCTTTATCATGCTAGGATTAGCAGTAAAAAGCAAAAAATTTCAGAATTGCACCTTGCAATGTAGAGATATTATTGTTTGTGCATTTACAATATTCATTGATTTTTGCCATTGAAAAACATGTTTTTCATATACCAGAAATGTTTGAAGCTACTGACTGAATGAAAGGAGCTGGCATCTCACTCTCTTTGAATCTTCTTTATCATGCTAGGATTAACAGGAAAAAGCAAAAAATTTCAGAATTGCACCTTGCAATGTGGAGATATTACTGTTTGTGCATTTACAATATTCATTGATTTTTGCCATTGAAAAACGTCCAGAAATGTTTGAAGCTACTGACTGAATGAAAGGAACTGGCATCTCACTCTCTTTGAATCTTCTTTATCATGCTAGGATTAGCAGGAAAAAGCAAAAAATTTCAGAATTGCACCTTGCAATGTGGAGATATTACTGTTTGTGCATTTACAATATTCATTGATTTTTGCCATTGAAAAACGTCCAGAAATGTTTGAAGCTACTGACTGAATGAAAGGAGCTGGCATCTCACTCTCTTTGAATCTTCTTTATCATGCTAGGATTAGCAGGAAAAAGCAAAAAATTTCAGAATTGCATCTTGCAATGTGGAGATATTACTGTTTGTGCATTTACAATATTCATTGATTTTTGCCATTGAAAAACATGTTATTCATATACAGAAGTGTTTGAAGCTACTGACTGAATGAAAGGAGCTGGCATCTCACTCTCTTTGAATCTTCTTTATCATGCTAGGATTAGCAGGAAAAAGCAAAAAATTTCAGAATTTCACCTTGCAATATGGAGATATTACTGTTTGTGCATTTACAATATTCATTGATTTTTGCCATTGAAAAACATGTTTTTCATATACCAGAAATGTTTGAAGCTACTGACTGAATGAAAGGAGCTGGCATCTCACTCTCTTTGAATCTTCTTTATCATGCTAGGATTAACAGGAAAAAGCAAAAAATTTCAGAATTGCACCTTGCAATGTGGAGATATTACTGTTTGTGCATTTACAATATTCATTGATTTTTGCCATTGAAAAACGTCCAGAAATGTTTGAAGCTACTGACTGAATGAAAGGAGCTGGCATCTCACTCTCTTTGAATCTTCTTTATCATGCTAGGATTAGCAGGAAAAATCAAAAAATTTCAGAATTGCACCTTGCAATGTGGAGATATTACTGTTTGTGCATTTACAATATTCATTGATTTTTGCCATTGAAAAACATGTTTTTCATATACCAGAAATGTTTGAAGCTACTGACTGAATGAAAGGAGCTGGCATCTCACTCTCTTTGAATCTTCTTTATCATGCTAGGATTAGCAGGAAAAAGCAAAAACTTTCAGAATTGCACCTTGCAATGTGGAGATATTACTGTTTGTGCATTTACAATATTCATTGATTTTTGCCATTGAAAAACATCATGTTATTCATATACCAGAAATGTTTGAAGCTACTGACTGAATGAAAGGAGCTGGCATCTCACTCTCTTTGAATCTTCTTTATCATGCTAGGATTAGCAGGAAAAAGCAAAAAATTTCAGAATTGCACCTTGCAATGTGGAGATATTACTGTTTGTGCATTTACAATATTCATTGATTTTTGCCATTGAAAAACATGTTTTTCATATACCAGAAATGTTTGAAGCTACTGACTGAATGAAAGGAGCTGGCATCTCACTCTATTTGAATGTTCTTTATCATGCTAGGATTAGCAGTAAAAAGCAAAAAATTTCAGAATTGCACCTTGCAATGTAGAGATATTATTGTTTGTGCATTTACAATATTCATTGATTTTTGCCATTGAAAAACATGTTTTTCATATACCAGAAATGTTTGAAGCTACTGACTGAATGAAAGGAGCTGGCATCTCACTCTCTTTGAATCTTTATCATGCTAGGATTAGCAGGAAAAAGCAAAACATTTCAGAATTGCACCTTGCAATGTGGAGATATTACTGTTTGTGCATTTACAATATTCATTGATTTTTGCCAGTGAAAAACATGTTTTTCATATACCAGAAATGTTTGAAGCTACTGACTGAATGAAAGGAGCTGGCATCTCACTCTCTTTGAATCTTCTTTATCATGCTAGGATTAACAGGAAAAAGCAAAAAATTTCAGAATTGCACCTTGCAATGTGGAGATATTACTGTTTGTGCATTTACAATATTCATTGATTTTTGCCATTGAAAAACGTCCAGAAATGTTTGAAGCTACTGACTGAATGAAAGGAGCTGGCATCTCACTCTCTTTGAATCTTCTTTATCATGCTAGGATTAGCAGGAAAAAGCAAAAAATTTCAGAATTGCACCTTGCAATGTGGAGATATTACTGTTTGTGCATTTACAATATTCATTGATTTTTGCTATTGAAAAACGTCCAGAAATGTTTGAAGCTACTGACTGAATGAAAGGAGCTGGCATCTCACTCTCTTAGAATCTTCTTTATCATGCTAGGATTAGCAGGAAAAAGCAAAAAAATCAGAATTGCATCTTGCAATGTGGAGATATTACTGTTTGTGCATTTACAATATTCATTGATTTTTGCCATTGAAAAACATGTTATTCATATACCAGAAATGTTTGAAGCTACTGACTGAGTGAAAGGAGCTGGCATCTCACTCTCTTTGAATCTTCTTTATCATGCTAGGATTAGCAGGAAAAAGCAAAAAATTTCAGAATTTCACCTTGCAATATGGAGATATTACTGTTTGTGCATTTACAATATTCATTGATTTTTGCCATTGAAAAACATGTTTTTCATATACCAGAAATGTTTGAAGCTACTGACTGAATGAAAGGAGCTGGCATCTCACTCTCTTTGAATCTTCTTTATCATGCTAGGATTAACAGGAAAAAGCAAAAAATTTCAGAATTGCACCTTGCAATGTGGAGATATTACTGTTTGTGCATTTACAATATTCATTGATTTTTGCCATTGAAAAACGTCCAGAAATGTTTGAAGCTACTGACTGAATGAAAGGAGCTGGCATCTTACTCTCTTTGAATCTTCTTTATCATGCTAGGATTAGCAGGAAAAAGCAAAAAATTTCAGAATTGCACCTTGCAATGTGGAGATATTACTGTTTGTGCATTTACAATATTCATTGATTTTTGCCATTGAAAAACATGTTTTTCATATACCAGAAATGTTTTAAGCTACTGACTGAATGAAAGGAGCTGGCATCTCACTCTCTTTGAATCTTCTTTATCATGCTAGGATTAGCAGGAAAAAGCAAAAAATTTCAGAATTGCACCTTGCAATGTGGAGATATTACTGTTTGTGCATTTACAATATTCATTGATTTTTGCCATTGAAAAACATCATGTTATTCATATACCAGAAATGTTTGAAGCTACTGACTGAATGAAAGGAGCTGGCATCTCACTCTCTTTGAATCTTCTTTATCATGCTAGGATTAGCAGGAAAAAGCAAAAAATTTCAGAATTGCACCTTGCAATGTGGAGATATTACTGTTTGTGCATTTACAATATTCATTGATTTTTGCCATTGAAAAACATGTTTTTCATATACCAGAAATGTTTGAAGCTACTGACTGAATGAAAGGAGCTGGCATCTCACTCTCTTTGAATCTTCTTTATCATGCTAGGATTAGCAGTAAAAAGCAAAAAATTTCAGAATTGCACCTTGCAATGTAGAGATATTATTGTTTGTGCATTTACAATATTCATTGATTTTTGCCATTGAAAAACATGTTTTTCATATACCAGAAATGTTTGAAGCTACTGACTGAATGAAAGGAGCTGGAATCTCACTCTCTTTGAATCTTCTTTATCATGCTAGGATTAACAGGAAAAAGCAAAAAATTTCAGAATTGCACCTTGCAATGTGGAGATATTACTGTTTGTGCATTTACAATATTCATTGATTTTTGCCATTGAAAAACGTCCAGAAATGTTTGAAGCTACTGACTGAATGAAAGGAACTGGCATCTCACTCTCTTTGAATCTTCTTTATCATGCTAGGATTAGCAGGAAAAAGCAAAAAATTTCAGAATTGCACCTTGCAATGTGGAGATATTACTGTTTGTGCATTTACAATATTCATTGATTTTTGCCATTGAAAAACGTCCAGAAATGTTTGAAGCTACTGACTGAATGAAAGGAGCTGGCATCTCACTCTCTTTGAATCTTCTTTATCATGCTAGGATTAGCAGGAAAAAGCAAAAAATTTCAGAATTGCATCTTGCAATGTGGAGATATTACTGTTTGTGCATTTACAATATTCATTGATTTTTGCCATTGAAAAACATGTTATTCATATACCAGAAGTGTTTGAAGCTACTGACTGAATGAAAGGAGCTGGCATCTCACTCTCTTTGAATCTTCTTTATCATGCTAGGATTAGCAGGAAAAAGCAAAAAATTTCAGAATTTCACCTTGCAATATGGAGATATTACTGTTTGTGCATTTACAATATTCATTGATTTTTGCCATTGAAAAACATGTTTTTCATATACCAGAAATGTTTGAAGCTACTGACTGAATGAAAGGAGCTGGCATCTCACTCTCTTTGAATCTTCTTTATCATGCTAGGATTAACAGGAAAAAGCAAAAAATTTCAGAATTGCACCTTGCAATGTGGAGATATTACTGTTTGTGCATTTACAATATTCATTGATTTTTGCCATTGAAAAACGTCCAGAAATGTTTGAAGCTACTGACTGAATGAAAGGAGCTGGCATCTCACTCTCTTTGAATCTTCTTTATCATGCTAGGATTAGCAGGAAAAAGCAAAAAATTTCAGAATTGCACCTTGCAATGTGGAGATATTACTGTTTGTGCATTTACAATATTCATTGATTTTTGCCATTGAAAAACATGTTTTTCATATACCAGAAATGTTTGAAGCTACTGACTGAATGAAAGGAGCTGGCATCTCACTCTCTTTGAATCTTCTTTATCATGCTAGGATTAGCAGGAAAAAGCAAAAAATTTCAGAATTGCACCTTGCAATGTGGAGATATTACTGTTTGTGCATTTACAATATTCATTGATTTTTGCCATTGAAAAACATCATGTTATTCATATACCAGAAATGTTTGAAGCTACTGACTGAATGAAAGGAGCTGACATCTCACTCTCTTTGAATCTTCTTTATCATGCTAGGATTAGCAGGAAAAAGCAAAAAATTTCAGAATTGCACCTTGCAATGTGGAGATATTACTGTTTGTGCATTTACAATATTCATTGATTTTTGCCATTGAAAAACATGTTTTTCATATACCAGAAATGTTTGAAGCTACTGACTGAATGAAAGGAGCTGGCATCTCACTCTCTTTGAATCTTCTTTATCATGCTAGGATTAGCAGTAAAAAGCAAAAAATTTCAGAATTGCACCTTGCAATGTAGAGATATTATTGTTTGTGCATTTACAATATTCATTGATTTTTGCCATTGAAAAACATGTTTTTCATATACCAGAAATGTTTGAAGCTACTGACTGAATGAAAGGAGCTGGCATCTCACTCTCTTTGAATCTTCTTTATCATGCTAGGATTAACAGGAAAAAGCAAAAAATTTCAGAATTGCACCTTGCAATGTGGAGATATTACTGTTTGTGCATTTACAATATTCATTGATTTCTGCCATTGAAAAACGTCCAGAAATGTTTGAAGCTACTGACTGAATGAAAGGAACTGGCATCTCACTCTCTTTGAATCTTCTTTATCATGCTAGGATTAGCAGGAAAAAGCAAAAAATTTCAGAATTGCACCTTGCAATGTGGAGATATTACTGTTTGTGCATTTACAATATTCATTGATTTTTGCCATTGAAAAACATGTTTTTCATATACCAGAAATGTTTGAAGCTACTGACTGAATGAAAGGAGCTGGCATCTCACTCTCTTTGAATCTTTATCATGCTAGGATTAGCAGGAAAAAGCAAAACATTTCAGAATTGCACCTTGCAATGTGGAGATATTACTGTTTGTGCATTTACAATATTCATTGATTTTTGCCAGTGAAAAACATGTTTTTCATATACCAGAAATGTTTGAAGCTACTGACTGAATGAAAGGAGCTGGCATCTCACTCTCTTTGAATCTTCTTTATCATGCTAGGATTAACAGGAAAAAGCAAAAAATTTCAGAATTGCACCTTGCAATGTGGAGATATTACTGTTTGTGCATTTACAATATTCATTGATTTTTGCCATTGAAAAACGTCCAGAAATGTTTGAAGCTACTGACTGAATGAAAGGAGCTGGCATCTCACTCTCTTTGAATCTTCTTTATCATGCTAGGATTAGCAGGAAAAAGCAAAAAATTTCAGAATTGCACCTTGCAATGTGGAGATATTACTGTTTGTGCATTTACAATATTCATTGATTTTTGCTATTGAAAAACATCCAGAAATGTTTGAAGCTACTGACTGAATGAAAGGAGCTGGCATCTCACTCTCTTTGAATCTTCTTTATCATGCTAGGATTAGCAGGAAAAAGCAAAAAATTTCAGAATTGCATCTTGCAATGTGGAGATATCACTGTTTGTGCATTTACAATATTCATTGATTTTTGCCATTGAAAAACATGTTATTCATATACCAGAAATGTTTGAAGCTACTGACTGAATGAAAGGAGCTGGCATCTCACTCTCTTTGAATCTTCTTTATCATGCTAGGATTAGCAGGAAAAAGCAAAAAATTTCAGAATTTCACCTTGCAATATGGAGATATAACTGTTTGTGCATTTACAATATTCATTGATTTTTGCCATTGAAAAACATGTTTTTCATATACCAGAAATGTTTGAAGCTACTGACTGAATGAAAGGAGCTGGCATCTCACTCTCTTTGAATCTTCTTTATCATGCTAGGATTAACAGGAAAAAGCAAAAAATTTCAGAATTGCACCTTGCAATGTGGAGATATTACTGTTTGTGCATTTACAATATTCATTGATTTTTGCCATTGAAAAACGTCCAGAAATGTTTGAAGCTACTGACTGAATGAAAGGAGCTGGCATCTCACTCTCTTTGAATCTTCTTTATCATGCTAGGATTAGCAGGAAAAAGCAAAAAATTTCAGAATTGCACCTTGCAATGTGGAGATATTACTGTTTGTGCATTTACAATATTCATTGATTTTTGCCATTGAAAAACATGTTTTTCATATACCAGAAATGTTTGAAGCTACTGACTGAATGAAAGGAGCTGGCATCTCACTCTCTTTGAATCTTCTTTATCATGCTAGGATTAGCAGGAAAAAGCAAAAACTTTCAGAATTGCACCTTGCAATGTGGAGATATTACTGTTTGTGCATTTACAATATTCATTGATTTTTGCCATTGAAAAACATCATGTTATTCATATACCAGAAATGTTTGAAGCTACTGACTGAATGAAAGGAGCTGGCATCTCACTCTCTTTGAATCTTCTTTATCATGCTAGGATTAGCAGGAAAAAGCAAAAAATTTCAGAATTGCACCTTGCAATGTGGAGATATTACTGTTTGTGCATTTACAATATTCATTGATTTTTGCCATTGAAAAACATGTTTTTCATATACCAGAAATGTTTGAAGCTACTGACTGAATGAAAGGAGCTGGCATCTCACTCTATTTGAATGTTCTTTATCATGCTAGGATTAGCAGTAAAAAGCAAAAAATTTCAGAATTGCACCTTGCAATGTAGAGATATTATTGTTTGTGCATTTACAATATTCATTGATTTTTGCCATTGAAAAACATGTTTTTCATATACCAGAAATGTTTGAAGCTACTGACTGAATGAAAGGAGCTGGCATCTCACTCTCTTTGAATCTTTATCATGCTAGGATTAGCAGGAAAAAGCAAAACATTTCAGAATTGCACCTTGCAATGTGGAGATATTACTGTTTGTGCATTTACAATATTCATTGATTTTTGCCAGTGAAAAACATGTTTTTCATATACCAGAAATGTTTGAAGCTACTGACTGAATGAAAGGAGCTGGCATCTCACTCTCTTTGAATCTTCTTTATCATGCTAGGATTAACAGGAAAAAGCAAAAAATTTCAGAATTGCACCTTGCAATGTGGAGATATTACTGTTTGTGCATTTACAATATTCATTGATTTTTGCCATTGAAAAACGTCCAGAAATGTTTGAAGCTACTGACTGAATGAAAGGAGCTGGCATCTCACTCTCTTTGAATCTTCTTTATCATGCTAGGATTAGCAGGAAAAAGCAAAAAATTTCAGAATTGCACCTTGCAATGTGGAGATATTACTGTTTGTGCATTTACAATATTCATTGATTTTTGCTATTGAAAAACGTCCAGAAATGTTTGAAGCTACTGACTGAATGAAAGGAGCTGGCATCTCACTCTCTTTGAATCTTCTTTATCATGCTAGGATTAGCAGGAAAAAGCAAAAAAATCAGAATTGCATCTTGCAATGTGGAGATATTACTGTTTGTGCATTTACAATATTCATTGATTTTTGCCATTGAAAAACATGTTATTCATATACCAGAAATGTTTGAAGCTACTGACTGAGTGAAAGGAGCTGGCATCTCACTCTCTTTGAATCTTCTTTATCATGCTAGGATTAGCAGGAAAAAGCAAAAAATTTCAGAATTTCACCTTGCAATATGGAGATATTACTGTTTGTGCATTTACAATATTCATTGATTTTTGCCATTGAAAAACATGTTTTTCATATACCAGAAATGTTTGAAGCTACTGACTGAATGAAAGGAGCTGGCATCTCACTCTCTTTGAATCTTCTTTATCATGCTAGGATTAACAGGAAAAAGCAAAAAATTTCAGAATTGCACCTTGCAATGTGGAGATATTACTGTTTGTGCATTTACAATATTCATTGATTTTTGCCATTGAAAAACGTCCAGAAATGTTTGAAGCTACTGACTGAATGAAAGGAGCTGGCATCTTACTCTCTTTGAATCTTCTTTATCATGCTAGGATTAGCAGGAAAAAGCAAAAAATTTCAGAATTGCACCTTGCAATGTGGAGATATTACTGTTTGTGCATTTACAATATTCATTGATTTTTGCCATTGAAAAACATGTTTTTCATATACCAGAAATGTTTTAAGCTACTGACTGAATGAAAGGAGCTGGCATCTCACTCTCTTTGAATCTTCTTTATCATGCTAGGATTAGCAGGAAAAAGCAAAAAATTTCAGAATTGCACCTTGCAATGTGGAGATATTACTGTTTGTGCATTTACAATATTCATTGATTTTTGCCATTGAAAAACATCATGTTATTCATATACCAGAAATGTTTGAAGCTACTGACTGAATGAAAGGAGCTGGCATCTCACTCTCTTTGAATCTTCTTTATCATGCTAGGATTAGCAGGAAAAAGCAAAAAATTTCAGAATTGCACCTTGCAATGTGGAGATATTACTGTTTGTGCATTTACAATATTCATTGATTTTTGCCATTGAAAAACATGTTTTTCATATACCAGAAATGTTTGAAGCTACTGACTGAATGAAAGGAGCTGGCATCTCACTCTCTTTGAATCTTCTTTATCATGCTAGGATTAGCAGTAAAAAGCAAAAAATTTCAGAATTGCACCTTGCAATGTAGAGATATTATTGTTTGTGCATTTACAATATTCATTGATTTTTGCCATTGAAAAACATGTTTTTCATATACCAGAAATGTTTGAAGCTACTGACTGAATGAAAGGAGCTGGAATCTCACTCTCTTTGAATCTTCTTTATCATGCTAGGATTAACAGGAAAAAGCAAAAAATTTCAGAATTGCACCTTGCAATGTGGAGATATTACTGTTTGTGCATTTACAATATTCATTGATTTTTGCCATTGAAAAACGTCCAGAAATGTTTGAAGCTACTGACTGAATGAAAGGAACTGGCATCTCACTCTCTTTGAATCTTCTTTATCATGCTAGGATTAGCAGGAAAAAGCAAAAAATTTCAGAATTGCACCTTGCAATGTGGAGATATTACTGTTTGTGCATTTACAATATTCATTGATTTTTGCCATTGAAAAACGTCCAGAAATGTTTGAAGCTACTGACTGAATGAAAGGAGCTGGCATCTCACTCTCTTTGAATCTTCTTTATCATGCTAGGATTAGCAGGAAAAAGCAAAAAATTTCAGAATTGCATCTTGCAATGTGGAGATATTACTGTTTGTGCATTTACAATATTCATTGATTTTTGCCATTGAAAAACATGTTATTCATATACCAGAAGTGTTTGAAGCTACTGACTGAATGAAAGGAGCTGGCATCTCACTCTCTTTGAATCTTCTTTATCATGCTAGGATTAGCAGGAAAAAGCAAAAAATTTCAGAATTTCACCTTGCAATATGGAGATATTACTGTTTGTGCATTTACAATATTCATTGATTTTTGCCATTGAAAAACATGTTTTTCATATACCAGAAATGTTTGAAGCTACTGACTGAATGAAAGGAGCTGGCATCTCACTCTCTTTGAATCTTCTTTATCATGCTAGGATTAACAGGAAAAAGCAAAAAATTTCAGAATTGCACCTTGCAATGTGGAGATATTACTGTTTGTGCATTTACAATATTCATTGATTTTTGCCATTGAAAAACGTCCAGAAATGTTTGAAGCTACTGACTGAATGAAAGGAGCTGGCATCTCACTCTCTTTGAATCTTCTTTATCATGCTAGGATTAGCAGGAAAAAGCAAAAAATTTCAGAATTGCACCTTGCAATGTGGAGATATTACTGTTTGTGCATTTACAATATTCATTGATTTTTGCCATTGAAAAACATGTTTTTCATATACCAGAAATGTTTGAAGCTACTGACTGAATGAAAGGAGCTGGCATCTCACTCTCTTTGAATCTTCTTTATCATGCTAGGATTAGCAGGAAAAAGCAAAAAATTTCAGAATTACACCTTGCAATGTGGAGATATTACTGTTTGTGCATTTACAATATTCATTGATTTTTGCCATTGAAAAACATCATGTTATTCATATACCAGAAATGTTTGAAGCTACTGACTGAATGAAAGGAGCTGACATCTCACTCTCTTTGAATCTTCTTTATCATGCTAGGATTAGCAGGAAAAAGCAAAAAATTTCAGAATTGCACCTTGCAATGTGGAGATATTACTGTTTGTGCATTTACAATATTCATTGATTTTTGCCATTGAAAAACATGTTTTTCATATACCAGAAATGTTTGAAGCTACTGACTGAATGAAAGGAGCTGGCATCTCACTCTCTTTGAATCTTCTTTATCATGCTAGGATTAGCAGTAAAAAGCAAAAAATTTCAGAATTGCACCTTGCAATGTAGAGATATTATTGTTTGTGCATTTACAATATTCATTGATTTTTGCCATTGAAAAACATGTTTTTCATATACCAGAAATGTTTGAAGCTACTGACTGAATGAAAGGAGCTGGCATCTCACTCTCTTTGAATCTTCTTTATCATGCTAGGATTAACAGGAAAAAGCAAAAAATTTCAGAATTGCACCTTGCAATGTGGAGATATTACTGTTTGTGCATTTACAATATTCATTGATTTCTGCCATTGAAAAACGTCCAGAAATGTTTGAAGCTACTGACTGAATGAAAGGAACTGGCATCTCACTCTCTTTGAATCTTCTTTATCATGCTAGGATTAGCAGGAAAAAGCAAAAAATTTCAGAATTGCACCTTGCAATGTGGAGATATTACTGTTTGTGCATTTACAATATTCATTGATTTTTGCCATTGAAAAACATGTTTTTCATATACCAGAAATGTTTGAAGCTACTGACTGAATGAAAGGAGCTGGCATCTCACTCTCTTTGAATCTTTATCATGCTAGGATTAGCAGGAAAAAGCAAAACATTTCAGAATTGCACCTTGCAATGTGGAGATATTACTGTTTGTGCATTTACAATATTCATTGATTTTTGCCAGTGAAAAACATGTTTTTCATATACCAGAAATGTTTGAAGCTACTGACTGAATGAAAGGAGCTGGCATCTCACTCTCTTTGAATCTTCTTTATCATGCTAGGATTAACAGGAAAAAGCAAAAAATTTCAGAATTGCACCTTGCAATGTGGAGATATTACTGTTTGTGCATTTACAATATTCATTGATTTTTGCCATTGAAAAACGTCCAGAAATGTTTGAAGCTACTGACTGAATGAAAGGAGCTGGCATCTCACTCTCTTTGAATCTTCTTTATCATGCTAGGATTAGCAGGAAAAAGCAAAAAATTTCAGAATTGCACCTTGCAATGTGGAGATATTACTGTTTGTGCATTTACAATATTCATTGATTTTTGCTATTGAAAAACATCCAGAAATGTTTGAAGCTACTGACTGAATGAAAGGAGCTGGCATCTCACTCTCTTTGAATCTTCTTTATCATGCTAGGATTAGCAGGAAAAAGCAAAAAATTTCAGAATTGCATCTTGCAATGTGGAGATATCACTGTTTGTGCATTTACAATATTCATTGATTTTTGCCATTGAAAAACATGTTATTCATATACCAGAAATGTTTGAAGCTACTGACTGAATGAAAGGAGCTGGCATCTCACTCTCTTTGAATCTTCTTTATCATGCTAGGATTAGCAGGAAAAAGCAAAAAATTTCAGAATTTCACCTTGCAATATGGAGATATAACTGTTTGTGCATTTACAATATTCATTGATTTTTGCCATTGAAAAACATGTTTTTCATATACCAGAAATGTTTGAAGCTACTGACTGAATGAAAGGAGCTGGCATCTCACTCTCTTTGAATCTTCTTTATCATGCTAGGATTAACAGGAAAAAGCAAAAAATTTCAGAATTGCACCTTGCAATGTGGAGATATTACTGTTTGTGCATTTACAATATTCATTGATTTTTGCCATTGAAAAACGTCCAGAAATGTTTGAAGCTACTGACTGAATGAAAGGAGCTGGCATCTCACTCTCTTTGAATCTTCTTTATCATGCTAGGATTAGCAGGAAAAAGCAAAAAATTTCAGAATTGCACCTTGCAATGTGGAGATATTACTGTTTGTGCATTTACAATATTCATTGATTTTTGCCATTGAAAAACGTCCAGAAATGTTTGAAGCTACTGACTGAATGAAAGGAGCTGGCATCTCACTCTCTTTGAATCTTCTTTATCATGCTAGGATTAGCAGGAAAAAGCAAAAAATTTCAGAATTGCATCTTGCAATGTGGAGATATTACTGTTTGTGCATTTACAATATTCATTGATTTTTGCCATTGAAAAACATGTTATTCATATACCAGAAATGTTTGAAGCTACTGACTGAATGAAAGGAGCTGGCATCTCACTCTCTTTGAATCTTCTTTATCATGCTAGGATTAGCAGGAAAAAGCAAAAAATTTCAGAATTGCACCTTGCAATATGGAGATATTACTGTTTGTGCATTTACAATATTCATTGATTTTTGCCATTGAAAAACATGTTTTTCATATACCAGAAATGTTTGAAGCTACTGACTGAATGAAAGGAGCTGGCATCTCACTCTCTTTGAATCTTCTTTATCATGCTAGGATTAACAGGAAAAAGGAAAAAAAATTTCAGAATTGCACCTTGCAATGTGGAGATATTACTGTTTGTGCATTTACAATATTCATTGATTTTTGCCATTGAAAAACGTCCAGAAATGTTTGAAGCTACTGACTGAATGAAAGGAGCTGGCATCTCACTCTCTTTGAATCTTCTTTATCATGCTAGGATTAGCAGGAAAAAGCAAAAAATTTCAGAATTGCATCTTGCAATGTGGAGATATTACTGTTTGTGCATTTACAATATTCATTGATTTTTGCCATTGAAAAACATCATGTGATTCATATACCAGAAATGTTTGAAGCTACTGACTGAATGAAAGGAGCTGGCATCTCACTCTCTTTGAATCTTCTTTATCATGCTAGGATTAGCAGGAAAAAGCAAAAAATTTCAGAATTGCACCTTGCAATGTGGAGATATTACTGTTTGTGCATTTACAATATTCATTGAATTTTGCCATTGAAAAACATGTTTTTCATATACCAGAAATGTTTGAAGCTACTGACTGAATGAAAGGAGCTGGCATCTCACTCTCTTTGAATCTTCTTTATCATGCTAGGATTAGCAGTAAAAAGCAAAAAATTACAGAATTGCACCTTGCAATGTGGAGATATTACTGTTTGTGCATTTACAATATTCATTGATTTTTGCCATTGAAAAACATGTTTTTCATATACCAGAAATGTTTGAAGCTACTGACTGAATGAAAGGAGCTGGCATCTCACTCTCTTTGAATCTTCTTTATCATGCTAGGATTAACAGGAAAAAGCAAAAAATTTCAGAATTGCACCTTGCAATGTGGAGATATTACTGTTTGTGCATTTACAATATTCATTGATTTTTGCCATTGAAAAACGTCCAGAAATGTTTGAAGCTACTGACTGAATGAAAGGAGCTGGCATCTCACTCTCTTTGAATCTTCTTTATCATGCTAGGATTAGCAGGAAAAAGCAAAAAATTTCAGAATTGCACCTTGCAATGTGGAGATATTACTGTTTGTGCATTTACAATATTCATTGATTTTTGCCATTGAAAAACATGTTTTTCATATACCAGAAATGTTTGAAGCTACTGACTGAATGAAAGGAGCTGGCATCTCACTCTCTTTGAATCTTCTTTATCATGCTAGGATTAGCAGGAAAAAGCAAAACATTTCAGAATTGCACCTTGCAATGTGGAGATATTACTGTTTGTGCATTTACAATATTCATTGATTTTTGCCAGTGAAAAACATGTTTTTCATATACCAGAAATGTTTGAAGCTACTGACTGAATGAAAGGAGCTGGCATCTCACTCTCTTTGAATCTTCTTTATCATGCTAGGATTAACAGGAAAAAGCAAAAAATTTCAGAATTGCACCTTGCAATGTGGAGATATTACTGTTTGTGCATTTACAATATTCATTGATTTTTGCCATTGAAAAACGTCCAGAAATGTTTGAAGCTACTGACTGAATGAAAGGAGCTGGCATCTCACTCTCTTTGAATCTTCTTTATCATGCTAGGATTAGCAGGAAAAAGCAAAAAATTTCAGAATTGCACCTTGCAATGTGGAGATATTACTGTTTGTGCATTTACAATATTCATTGATTTTTGCCATTGAAAAACATGTTTTTCATATACCAGAAATGTTTGAAGCTACTGACTGAATGAAAGGAGCTGGCATCTCACTCTCTTTGAATCTTCTTTATCATGCTAGGATTAGCAGGAAAAAGCAAAAAATTTCAGAATTACACCTTGCAATGTGGAGATATTACTGTTTGTGCATTTACAATATTCATTGATTTTTGCCATTGAAAAACATCATGTTATTCATATACCAGAAATGTTTGAAGCTACTGACTGAATGAAAGGAGCTGACATCTCACTCTCTTTGAATCTTCTTTATCATGCTAGGATTAGCAGGAAAAAGCAAAAAATTTCAGAATTGCACCTTGCAATGTGGAGATATTACTGTTTGTGCATTTACAATATTCATTGATTTTTGCCATTGAAAAACATGTTTTTCATATACCAGAAATGTTTGAAGCTACTGACTGAATGAAAGGAGCTGGCATCTCACTCTCTTTGAATCTTCTTTATCATGCTAGGATTAGCAGTAAAAAGCAAAAAATTTCAGAATTGCACCTTGCAATGTAGAGATATTATTGTTTGTGCATTTACAATATTCATTGATTTTTGCCATTGAAAAACATGTTTTTCATATACCAGAAATGTTTGAAGCTACTGACTGAATGAAAGGAGCTGGCATCTCACTCTCTTTGAATCTTCTTTATCATGCTAGGATTAACAGGAAAAAGCAAAAAATTTCAGAATTGCACCTTGCAATGTGGAGATATTACTGTTTGTGCATTTACAATATTCATTGATTTCTGCCATTGAAAAACGTCCAGAAATGTTTGAAGCTACTGACTGAATGAAAGGAACTGGCATCTCACTCTCTTTGAATCTTCTTTATCATGCTAGGATTAGCAGGAAAAAGCAAAAAATTTCAGAATTGCACCTTGCAATGTGGAGATATTACTGTTTGTGCATTTACAATATTCATTGATTTTTGCCATTGAAAAACATGTTTTTCATATACCAGAAATGTTTGAAGCTACTGACTGAATGAAAGGAGCTGGCATCTCACTCTCTTTGAATCTTTATCATGCTAGGATTAGCAGGAAAAAGCAAAACATTTCAGAATTGCACCTTGCAATGTGGAGATATTACTGTTTGTGCATTTACAATATTCATTGATTTTTGCCAGTGAAAAACATGTTTTTCATATACCAGAAATGTTTGAAGCTACTGACTGAATGAAAGGAGCTGGCATCTCACTCTCTTTGAATCTTCTTTATCATGCTAGGATTAACAGGAAAAAGCAAAAAATTTCAGAATTGCACCTTGCAATGTGGAGATATTACTGTTTGTGCATTTACAATATTCATTGATTTTTGCCATTGAAAAACGTCCAGAAATGTTTGAAGCTACTGACTGAATGAAAGGAGCTGGCATCTCACTCTCTTTGAATCTTCTTTATCATGCTAGGATTAGCAGGAAAAAGCAAAAAATTTCAGAATTGCACCTTGCAATGTGGAGATATTACTGTTTGTGCATTTACAATATTCATTGATTTTTGCTATTGAAAAACATCCAGAAATGTTTGAAGCTACTGACTGAATGAAAGGAGCTGGCATCTCACTCTCTTTGAATCTTCTTTATCATGCTAGGATTAGCAGGAAAAAGCAAAAAATTTCAGAATTGCATCTTGCAATGTGGAGATATCACTGTTTGTGCATTTACAATATTCATTGATTTTTGCCATTGAAAAACATGTTATTCATATACCAGAAATGTTTGAAGCTACTGACTGAATGAAAGGAGCTGGCATCTCACTCTCTTTGAATCTTCTTTATCATGCTAGGATTAGCAGGAAAAAGCAAAAAATTTCAGAATTTCACCTTGCAATATGGAGATATAACTGTTTGTGCATTTACAATATTCATTGATTTTTGCCATTGAAAAACATGTTTTTCATATACCAGAAATGTTTGAAGCTACTGACTGAATGAAAGGAGCTGGCATCTCACTCTCTTTGAATCTTCTTTATCATGCTAGGATTAACAGGAAAAAGCAAAAAATTTCAGAATTGCACCTTGCAATGTGGAGATATTACTGTTTGTGCATTTACAATATTCATTGATTTTTGCCATTGAAAAACGTCCAGAAATGTTTGAAGCTACTGACTGAATGAAAGGAGCTGGCATCTCACTCTCTTTGAATCTTCTTTATCATGCTAGGATCAGCAGGAAAAAGCAAAAAATTTCAGAATTGCACCTTGCAATGTGGAGATATTACTGTTTGTGCATTTACAATATTCATTGATTTTTGCCATTGAAAAACGTCCAGAAATGTTTGAAGCTACTGACTGAATGAAAGGAGCTGGCATCTCACTCTCTTTGAATCTTCTTTATCATGCTAGGATTAGCAGGAAAAAGCAAAAAATTTCAGAATTGCATCTTGCAATGTGGAGATATTACTGTTTGTGCATTTACAATATTCATTGATTTTTGCCATTGAAAAACATGTTATTCATATACCAGAAATGTTTGAAGCTACTGACTGAATGAAAGGAGCTGGCATCTCACTCTCTTTGAATCTTCTTTATCATGCTAGGATTAGCAGGAAAAAGCAAAAAATTTCAGAATTGCACCTTGCAATATGGAGATATTACTGTTTGTGCATTTACAATATTCATTGATTTTTGCCATTGAAAAACATGTTTTTCATATACCAGAAATGTTTGAAGCTACTGACTGAATGAAAGGAGCTGGCATCTCACTCTCTTTGAATCTTCTTTATCATGCTAGGATTAACAGGAAAAAGGAAAAAAAATTTCAGAATTGCACCTTGCAATGTGGAGATATTACTGTTTGTGCATTTACAATATTCATTGATTTTTGCCATTGAAAAACGTCCAGAAATGTTTGAAGCTACTGACTGAATGAAAGGAGCTGGCATCTCACTCTCTTTGAATCTTCTTTATCATGCTAGGATTAGCAGGAAAAAGCAAAAAATTTCAGAATTGCATCTTGCAATGTGGAGATATTACTGTTTGTGCATTTACAATATTCATTGATTTTTGCCATTGAAAAACATCATGTGATTCATATACCAGAAATGTTTGAAGCTACTGACTGAATGAAAGGAGCTGGCATCTCACTCTCTTTGAATCTTCTTTATCATGCTAGGATTAGCAGGAAAAAGCAAAAAATTTCAGAATTGCACCTTGCAATGTGGAGATATTACTGTTTGTGCATTTACAATATTCATTGAATTTTGCCATTGAAAAACATGTTTTTCATATACCAGAAATGTTTGAAGCTACTGACTGAATGAAAGGAGCTGGCATCTCACTCTCTTTGAATCTTCTTTATCATGCTAGGATTAGCAGTAAAAAGCAAAAAATTACAGAATTGCACCTTGCAATGTGGAGATATTACTGTTTGTGCATTTACAATATTCATTGATTTTTGCCATTGAAAAACATGTTTTTCATATACCAGAAATGTTTGAAGCTACTGACTGAATGAAAGGAGCTGGCATCTCACTCTCTTTGAATCTTCTTTATCATGCTAGGATTAACAGGAAAAAGCAAAAAATTTCAGAATTGCACCTTGCAATGTGGATATATTACTGTTTGTGCATTTACAATATTCATTGATTTTTGCCATTGAAAAACGTCCAGAAATGTTTGAAGCTACTGACTGAATGAAAGGAGCTGGCATCTCACTCTCTTTGAATCTTCTTTATCATGCTAGGATTAGCAGGAAAAAGCAAAAAATTTCAGAATTGCACCTTGCAATGTGGAGATATTACTGTTTGTGCATTTACAATATTCATTGATTTTTGCCATTGAAAAACATGTTTTTCATATACCAGAAATGTTTGAAGCTACTGACTGAATGAAAGGAGCTGGCATCTCACTCTCTTTGAATCTTCTTTATCATGCTAGGATTAGCAGGAAAAAGCAAAACATTTCAGAATTGCACCTTGCAATGTGGAGATATTACTGTTTGTGCATTTACAATATTCATTGATTTTTGCCAGTGAAAAACATGTTTTTCATATACCAGAAATGTTTGAAGCTACTGACTGAATGAAAGGAGCTGGCATCTCACTCTCTTTGAATCTTCTTTATCATGCTAGGATTAACAGGAAAAAGCAAAAAATTTCAGAATTGCACCTTGCAATGTGGAGATATTACTGTTTGTGCATTTACAATATTCATTGATTTTTGCCATTGAAAAACGTCCAGAAATGTTTGAAGCTACTGACTGAATGAAAGGAGCTGGCATCTCACTCTCTTTGAATCTTCTTTATCATGCTAGGATTAGCAGGAAAAAGCAAAAAATTTCAGAATTGCACCTTGCAATGTGGAGATATTACTGTTTGTGCATTTACAATATTCATTGATTTTTGCCATTGAAAAACGTCCAGAAATGTTTGAAGCTACTGACTGAATGAAAGGAGCTGGCATCTCACTCTCTTTGAATCTTCTTTATCATGCTAGGATTAGCAGGAGAAAGCAAAAAATTTCAGAATTGCATCTTGCAATGTGGAGATATTACTGTTTGTGCATTTACAATATTCATTGATTTTTGCCATTGAAAAACATGTTATTCATATACCAGAAGTGTTTGAAGCTACTGACTGAATGAAAGGAGCTGGCATCTCACTCTCTTTGAATCTTCTTTATCATGCTAGGATTAGCAGGAAAAAGCAAAAAATTTCAGAATTTCACCTTGCAATATGGAGATATTACTGTTTGTGCATTTACAATATTCATTGATTTTTGCCATTGAAAAACATGTTTTTCATATACCAGAAATGTTTGAAGCTACTGACTGAATGAAAGGAGCTGGCATCTCACTCTCTTTGAATCTTCTTTATCATGCTAGGATTAGCAGGAAAAAGCAAAAAATTTCAGAATTGCACCTTGCAATGTGGAGATATTACTGTTTGTGCATTTACAATATTCATTGATTTTTGCCATTGAAAAACATGTTTTTCATATACCAGAAATGTTTGAAGCTACTGACTGAATGAAAGGAGCTGGCATCTCACTCTCTTTGAATCTTCTTTATCATGCTAGGATTAGCAGGAAAAGCAAAAAATTTCAGAATTGCACCTTGCAATGTGGAGATATTACTGTTTGTGCATTTACAATATTCATTGATTTTTGCCATTGAAAAACATGTTTTTCATATACCAGAAATGTTTGAAGCTACTGACTGAATGAAAGGAGCTGGCATCTCACTCTCTTTGAATCTTCTTTATCATGCTAGGATTAGCAGGAAAAAGCAAAAAATTTCAGAATTGCACCTTGCAATGTGGAGATATTACGGTTTGTGCATTTACAATATTCATTGATTTTTGCCATTGAAAAACATGTTTTTCATATACCAGAAATGTTTGAAGCTACTGACTGAATGAAAGGAGCTGGCATCTCACTCTCTTTGAATCTTCTTTATCATGCAAGGATTAACAGGAAAAAGCAAAAAATTTCAGAATTGCACCTTGCAATGTGGAGATATTACTGTTTGTGCATTTACAATATTCATTGATTTTTGCCATTGAAAAACGTCCAGAAATGTTTGAAGCTACTGACTGAATGAAAGGAGCTGGCATCTCACTCTCTTTGAATCTTCTTTATCATGCTAGGATTAGCAGGAAAAAGCAAAAAATTTCAGAATTGCACCTTGCAATGTGGAGATATTACTGTTTGTGCATTTACAATATTCATTGATTTTTGCCATTGAAAAACATGTTTTTCATATACCAGAAATGTTTGAAGCTACTGACTGAATGAAAGGAGCTGGCATCTCACTCTCTTTGAATCTTCTTTATCATGCTAGGATTAGCAGGAAAAAGCAAAAAATTTCAGAATTGCACCTTGCAATGTGGAGATATTACTGTTTGTGCATTTACAATATTCATTGATTTTTGCCATTGAAAAACATGTTTTTCATATACCAGAAATGTTTGAAGCTACTGACTGAATGAAAGGAGCTGGCATCTCACTCTCTTTGAATCTTCTTTATCATGCTAGGATTAACAGGAAAAAGCAAAAAATTTCAGAATTGCACCTTGCAATGTGGAAATATTACTGTTTGTGCATTTACAATATTCATTGATTTTTGCCATTGAAAAACATGTTTTTCATATACCAGAAATGTTTGAAGCTACTGACTGAATGAAAGGAGCTGGCATCTCACTCTCTTTGAATCTTCTTTATCATGCTAGGATTAGCAGGAAAAAGCAAAAAATTTCAGAATTGCACCTTGCAATGTGGAGATATTACGGTTTGTGCATTTACAATATTCATTGATTTTTGCCATTGAAAAACATGTTTTTCATATACCAGAAATGTTTGAAGCTACTGACTGAATGAAAGGAGCTGGCATCTCACTCTCATTGAATCTTCTTTATCATGCTAGGATTAGCAGGAAAAAGCAAAAAATTTCAGAATTGCACCTTGCAATGTGGAGATATTACTGTTTGTGCATTTACAATATTCATTGATTTTTGCCATTGAAAAACATGTTTTTCATATACCAGAAATGTTTGAAGCTACTGACTGAATGAAAGGAGCTGGCATCTCACTCTCTTTGAATCTTCTTTATCATGCTAGGATTAGCAGGAAAAAGCAAAAAATTTCAGAATTGCACCTTGCAATGTGGAGATATTACTGTTTGTGCATTTACAATATTCATTGATTTTTGCCATTGAAAAACATGTTTTTCATATACCAGAAATGTTTGAATCTACTGACTGAATGAAAGGAGCTGGCATCTCACTCTCTTTGAATCTTCTTTATCATGCTAGGATTAGCAGGAAAAAGCAAAAAATTTCAGAATTGCACCTTGCAATGTGGAGATATTACTGTTTGTGCATTTACAATATTCATTGATTTTTGCCATTGAAAAACGTCCAGAAATGTTTGAAGCTACTGACTGAATGAAAGGAGCTGGCATCTCACTCTCTTTGAATCTTCTTTATCATGCTAGGATTAGCAGGAAAAAGCAAAAAATTTCAGAATTGCATCTTGCAATGTGGAGATATTACTGTTTGTGCATTTACAATATTCATTGATTTTTGTCATTGAAAAACATGTTATTCATATACCAGAAATGTTTGAAGCTACTGACTGAATGAAAGGAGCTGGCATCTCACTCTCTTTGAATCTTCTTTATCATGGATTTTTGCCATTGAAAAACATCATGTTATTCATATTACAGAAATGATTGAAGCTACTGACTGAATGAAAGGAGCTGGCATCTCACTCTCTTTGAATCTTCTTTATCATGCTAAGAGGAGCAGGAAAAAGCAAAAAATTTCAGAATTGCACCTTGCAATGCGGAGAAATTACTGTTTGTGCATTTACAATATTCATTGATTTTTGCCATTGAAAAACATCATGTTATTCATATACCAGAAATGATTGAAGCTACTGACTGAATGAAAGGAGCTGGCATCTCACTCTCTTTGAATCTTCTTTATCATGCTAAGAGGAGCAGGAAAAAGCAAAAAATTTCAGAATTGCACCTTGCAATGCGGAGAAATTACTGTTTGTGCATTTACAATATTCATTGATTTTTGCCATTGAAAAACATCATGTTATTCATATACCAGAAATGTTTGAAGCTACTGACTGAATGAAAGGAGCTGGCATCTCTCTCTCTTTGAATCTTCTTTATCATGCTAAGAGGAGCAGGAAAAAGCAAAAAATTTCAGAATTGCACCTTGCAATGCGGAGAAATTACTGTTTGTGCATTTACAATATTCATTGATTTTTGCCATTGAAAAACGTCCAGAAATGATTGAAGCTACTGACTGAATGAAAGGAGCTGGCATCTCACTCACTTTGAATCTTCTTTATCATGCTAAGAGGAGCAGAAAAAAGCAAAAAATTTCAGAATTGCACCTTGCAATGCGGAGAAATTACTGTTTGTGCATTTACAATATTAATTGATTTTTGCCATTGAAAAACGTCCAGAAATGTTTGAAGCTACTGACTGAATGAAAGGAGCTGGCATCTCACTCTCTTTGAATCTTCTTTATCATGCTAAGAGGAGCAGGAAAAAGCAAAAAATTTCAGAATTGCACCTTGCAATGTGGAGAAATTACTGTTTGTGCATTTACAATATTCATTGATTTTTGCCATTGAAAAACGTCCAGAAATGATTGAAGCTACTGACTGAATGAAAGGAGCTGGCATCTCACTCTCTTTGAATCTTCTTTATCATGCTAAGAGGAGCAGGAAAAAGCAAAAAATTTCACAATTGCACCTTGCAATGCGGAGAAATTACTGTTTGTGCATTTACAATATTCATTGATTTTTGCCATTGAAAAACATCATGTTATTCATATACCAGAAATGTTTGAAGCTACTGACTGAATGAAAGGAGATGGCATCTCACTCTCTTTGAATCTTCTTTATCATGCTAAGAGGAGCAGGAAAAAGCAAAAAATTTCAGAATTGCACCTTGCAATGCGGAGAAATTACTGTTTGTGCATTTACAATATTCATTGATTTTTGCCATTGAAAAACATGTTATTCATATACCAGAAATGTTTGAAGCTACTGACTGAATGAAAAGAGCTGGCATCTCACTCTCTTTGAATCTTCTTTATCATGCTAAGAGGAGCAGGAAAAAGCAAAAAATTTCAGA
Source organism: Phyllobates terribilis (assembly GCF_046119375.1). NCBI lineage: Eukaryota > Metazoa > Chordata > Amphibia > Anura > Dendrobatidae > Phyllobates > Phyllobates terribilis. Next base: position 84,451 of record NW_027363873.1, on the reverse strand, counting down.
ATTGCACCTTGCAATGCGGAGAAATTACTGTTTGTGCATTTACAATATTCATTGATTTTTGCCATTGAAAAACGTCCAGAAATGATTGAAGCTACTGACTGAATGAAAGGAGCTGGCATCTCATTCTCTTTGAATCTTCTTTATCATGCTAAGAGGAGCAGGAAAAAGCAAAAAATTTCAGAATTGCACCTTGCAATGCGGAGAAATTACTGTTTCTGCATTTACAATATTCATTGATTTTTGCCATTGAAAAACATGTTATTCATATACCAGAAATGTTTGAAGCTACTGACTGAATGAAAGGAGCTGGCATCTCACTCTCTTTGAATCTTCTTTATCATGCTAAGAGGAGCAGGAAAAAGCAAAAAATTTCAGAATTGCACCTTGCAATGCGGAGAAATTAGTTTGTGCATTTACAATATTCATTGATTTTTGGCATTGAAAAACGTCCTGAAATGTTTGAAGCTACTGACTGAATGAAAGGAGCTGGCATCTCACTCTCTTTGAATCTTCTTTATCATGCTAAGAGGAGCAGGAAAAAGCAAAAAATTTCAGAATTGCACCTTGCAATGCGGAGAAATTACTGTTTGTGCATTTACAATATTCATTGATTTTTGCCATTGAAAAACGTCCAGAAATGATTGAAGCTACTGACTGAATGAAAGAAGCTGGCATCTCACTCTCTTTGAATCTTCTTTATCATGCTAAGAGGAGCAGGAAAAAGCAAAAAATTTCAGAATTGCACCTTGCAATGCGGAGAAATTACTGTTTGTGCATTTACAATATTCATTGATTTTTGCCATTGAAAAACGTCCAGAAATGTTTGAAGCTACTGACTGAATGAAAGGAGCTGGCATCTGACTCTCTTTGAATCTTCTTTATCATGCTAAGAGGAGCAGGAAAAAGCAAACAATTTCAGAATTGCACCTTGCAATGCGGAGAAATTACTGTTTGTGCATTTACAATATTCATTGATTTTTGCCATTGAAAAACGTCCAGAAATGTTTGAAGCTACTGACTGAATGAAAGGAGCTGGCATCTCACTCTCTTTGAATCTTCTTTATCATGCCAAGTGGAGCAGGAAAAAGCAAAAAATTTCAGAATTGCACCTTGCAATGCGGAGAAATTACTGTTTGTGCATTTACAATATTCATTGATTTTTGCCATTGAAAAACATCATGTTATTCATATACCAGAAATGTTTGAAGCTACTGACTGAATGAAAGGAGCTGGCATCTCACTCTCTTTGAATCTTCTTTATCATGCTAAGAGGAGCAGGAAAAAGCAAAAAATTTCAGAATTGCACCTTGCAATGCGGAGAAATTACTGTTTGTGCATTTACAATATTCGTTGATTTTTGCCATTGAAAAACATCATGTTATTCAAATACCAGAAATGATTGAAGCTACTGACTGAATGAAAGGAGCTGGCATCTCACTCTCTTTGAATCTTCTTTATCATGCTAAGAGGAGCAGGAAAAAGCAAAAAATTTCAGAATTGCACCTTGCAATGCGGAGAAATTACTGTTTGTGCATTTACAATATTCATTGATTTTTGCCATTGAAAAACATCATGTTTTTCATATACCAGAAATGTTTGAAGCTACTGACTGAATGAAAGGAGCTGGCATCTCTCTATCTTTGAATCTTCTTTATCATGCTAAGAGGAGCAGGAAAAAGCAAAAAATTTCAGAATTGCACCTTGCAATGCGGAGAAATTACTGTTTGTGCATTTACAATATTCATTGATTTTTGCCATTGAAAAACATCATGTTATTCATATACCAGAAATGATTGAAGCTACTGACTGAATGAAAGGAGTTGGCATCTCACTCTCTTTGAATCTTCTTTATCATGCTAAGAGAAGCAGGAAAAAGCAAAAAATTTCAGAATTGCACCTTGCAAAGCGGAGAAATTACTGTTTGTGCATTTACAATATTCATTGATTTTTGCCATTGAAAAACGTCCACAAATGTTTGAAGCTACTGACTGAATGAAAGGAGCTGGCATCTCACTCTCTTTGAATCTTCTTTATCATGCTAAGAGGAGCAGGAAAAAGCAAAAAATTTGAGAATTGCACCTTGCAATGCGGAGAAATTACTGTTTGTGCATTTACAATATTCATTGATTTTTGCCATTGAAAAACATCATGTTATTCATATACCAGAAATGTTTATAGCTACTGACTGAATGAAAGGAGCTGGCATCTCACTCTCTTTGAATCTTCTTTATCATGCTAAGAGGAGCAGGAAAAAGCAAAAAATTTCAGAATTGCACCTTGCAATGCGGAGAAATTACTGTTTGTGCATTTACAATATTCATTGATTTTTGCCATTGAAATACATCCAGAAATGTTTGAAGCTACTGACTGAATGAAAGGAGCTGGCATCTCACTCTCTTTGAATCTTCTTTATCATGCTAAGAGGAGCAGGAAAAAGCAAAAAATTTCAGAATTGCACCTTGCAATGTGGAGAAATTACTGTTTGTGCATTTACAATATTCATTGATTTTTGCCATTGAGAAACGTCCAGAAATGATTGAAGCTACTGACTGAATGAAAGGAGCTGGCATCTCACTCTCTTTGAATCTTCTTTATCATGCTAAGAGGAGCAGGAAAAAGCAAAACATTCCAGAATTGCACCTTGCTATGCGGAGAAATTACTGTTTGTGCATTTACAATATTCATTGATTTTTTGTCACACTGTCACAGAATACTGGAGGTAGGGGGCCTAAGCTGACCCTAAGCTGGGGCCCTGACTAATCCCTCATCCTGGAGGTACTGTTAAAGGTACAGAGGTCCAGGCCGCCAGCGTAACCCCTACCTCCTGAGGATCCCTGCACCACAGTAATCTAGTCCTGAGAAGGACCCCGATCACAACAATTGGGAACCAGCAATAATATGCCCACACACAGTATTTAGACGAACGAGACAGTACAAGGGAAAAACCAAAACCACCTTGCAAACAACTTAAACACAACTACAACAGAGGGAACACCAACGGGAAAGGAGATAAATGATAAAGCGAGGAAAGGGAAATAACACTTCCAAATACACTTATCTCAGCAACTCCAAACACCACGATCCGCTCTGTAAGTCTGAATGAAAAGCTTTCACCGACACCTCACAAACAGACCTGCAGGAATATAAAGGAGTCTCACTAACGAAGCATTGATTGCAGCTGGGCGAGGCTGGACCTCAGCTAGCCCAGAGAGAGAGAGAATTAACTCCTTCACTGCCGAGAAAACACAAAGCACCAACAAGTCAGCTGCGAGAAGTCAGGCTGTGTACTCGTGACGATCTTCGTGGCAACACACCCGTGACAGTACCCCCCCTTCTACGAGGGGCCTCCGGACCCTCAGGGCCAGGTTTATCCGGGTGAGTCGTGTGGAAGGCCCGAACTAATCGGTCTGCGTTAATATCCGACGCAGGAACCCACATCCTCTCCTCAGGACCATACCCCTTCCAATGAACCAAGTACTGAAGGGACCGGCGATTAAAGCGTGAATCAATGACCCTCGATACCTGGAACTCCAAGTTACCATTGACAACCACAGGAGGGGGAGGTAAAGGTGACGGTACCACCGGCGCCACATACCTCTTAAGCAATGATCTGTGAAACACGTTGTGAATTTTAAACGTAGGGGGGAGGTCAAGACGGAATGCCACCGGATTAATAACAGAACTGATTCTGTACGGCCCGATGAACCTGGGACCCAGTTTCCAGGAGGGAACCTTAAGTTTAATATTCCTGGTAGACAACCATACCTGATCGTTCACACTTAGGTCCGGACCAGACACTCTCCTCCTATCAGCCATACGTTTGTATCGGTTCCCCATAGTATTCAGATTCTTCAGCACCCCTCTCCATACTGAAGCGAGAGATGAGGAAAATCGTTCCTCCTCCGGAACCCCCGAAGAGCCCCCCCTACTGAAAGTACAAAACTGGGGGTGAAAACCATATGCCCCAAAAAACGGGGACTTACCAGTGGACTCGCTCCGCCTATTATTGAGAGCAAACTCTGCCAGAGGTAGGAAAGAAGCCCAGTCCTCCTGGTTCTCTGACACAAAACACCGAAGATATGTCTCCAAGCTCTGGTTCATACGTTCCATCTGACCATTGGTCTGAGGATGAAAAGCCGACGAGAATGACAAATGCATCCCCCGCCGTGCACAAAACGCCTTCCAGAACTTGGACACAAACTGAGACCCCCGATCAGACACCACCTCGGAGGGTACCCCGTGAAGCCTCACAATCTCCCCAATGAACACCTGGGCAAGAGTTTTAGCATTAGGGAGAGCCGGAAGAGCGATAAAATGTGCCATCTTGCTGAACCTGTCCACTACAACGAGTATGACCGTTTTACCCGAAGACGGAGGGAGGTCCGTAATAAAGTCCATAGACAGATGAGTCCAAGGACGCTCCGGGATCTTCAAAGGTAAGAGGGCCCCAGACGGACGGGTATGTGAGGTCTTAGAGCGCGCACAAACCCCACAGGACGCGACAAAAGTTACCACCTCTTTATGTAAGTTAGGCCACCAAAACCGACGCGAGAGGAGATCCACAGTTGCTTTACTCCCCGGATGTCCTGCAAAAACTGAGTTATGGTGTGCCTCGATCACCTTTTGTCGCAACTGATCTGGAACGAACAGTCTCCCCGGAGGTCCAACAGGGGCGTCCCCCTGAGCCTCCAATATCTCCTCCTCCAGCTCAGAGCATACTGCCGAAACCACCACCCCCTCCTGAAGAATAGGAATCGGGTCGTCCGTATTCCCGGCCCCAGGGAAACTACGAGATAAGGCATCCGCCTTTACATTTTTGACCCAGGACGATATGTAACGACAAAATTAAACCTGGTAAAAAACAATGACCACCTAGCTTGTCTGGGATTCAGACGTTTAGCGGACTCCAGATATAGCAGGTTCTTGTGATCGGTGATGACGGTGACCGGATGAACTGCCCCCTCCAAAAAATGGCGCCACTCCTCAAAAGCTAACTTAATGGCCAGGAGTTCCCTATTGCCGACATCGTAATTCCTCTCAGCGGACGACAATTTTTTAGAGAAAAAGGCGCACGGATGCCACTTACCAGGGGACGAACCCTGTGACAATACTGCTCCCACCCCTACCTCGGAAGCGTCTACCTCTACAAAGAATGGCTGAGACGCATCAGGTTGAATGAGTATGGGTGCCGAGGCAAAACATTTTTTCAAGGAGGAGAATGCTTGACAAGCCTTGTCAGACCACCTAGAAAAATCCGTCCCCTTTTTAGTCATGTCTGTGAGAGGCTTAACCATGGACGAGAAATTACGAATGAACTTCCGGTAATAGTTAGCAAACCCCAGGAAACGTTGTAGTGCCTTAAGATTCTCCGGCCGATCCCACTCAAGAACTGCCCGCACTTTCCCAGGGTCCATACGAAAACCGGACGCTGAAACCAGGAAGCCTAAAAACTGGAGTTCCTGTACGGCGAACACACACTTTTCCCACTTGGCATACAGTTTATTATCCCGCAAGATCTGTAACACCTGTCTAACGTGCTCCTGATGAGACACCAGATCCGGCGAGTAAATTAAGATATCATCCAGATATATGACAACAAACTGTCCCACCAGGTGGCGAAAAATATCATTAACAAAGTGTTGAAACACCGCCGGGGCATTAGTCAGACCGAATGGCATGACAAGGTTCTCATAATGCCCCTCCGGAGTGTTAAAAGCCGTCTTCCACTCATCCCCCTCCTTCATCCTAATCAGATTGTACGCCCCCCTGAGATCCAACTTAGAGAACCATTTGGCACCCACAATCTGATTAAAGAGATCGGGAATAAGTGGGAGCGGATACGGATCTCGGACCGTAATCCGATTAAGTTCACGGAAATCCAGGCAAGGGCGTAGGCCTCCATCTTTCTTCTTAACAAAGAAGAACCCTGCGGCCACCGGTGAAGATGAAGGTCTAATATGCCCCTTAGCCAGACTTTCAGAAATATAATCCTTCATGGCCTGCCTCTCAGGACCAGAAAGGTTATACAACCTAGCTTTAGGTAACTTGGCCTCAGGGAGCAGTTTTACAGAACAGTCATACTCGCGATGAGGAGGTAGTTCCTGACACCCATTCTCCGAGAATACATCCTCAAAGTCTGCCAGAAATGGAGGTAAGATCCAAGGAGTAACCGCACCGATGACCGTGTTCATGCAGTTTTTATTACAGAATTTACTCCATTGGCTTATCTCTCTGGTTTGCCAATTAATAACAGGGTTATGCTTAGCTAACCAAGGAAGGCCCAACACTATAGGAGTGGGAAGACCCTCCAACACGTAGCAAGACAACAGTTCTTTATGTATTGCCCCCACTTGAAGTTTTACGCCATGCACAGCTTGCAAAAAACTTCCCTGACCGAGAGGCCTGGCATCGATCGAGAATATGGGGATGGGTTTAGCCAACTCACTCAATCGCATACCTTGAACCCGGGCAAACCGAGCATCAACCAGATTAGCCCCGGCCCCACTATCCAGAAGAACAGATATCCTCTCAGTTCTCGTACCCACCACCACCTCCGCCGGTACGAGAAACTGAGACGAACCTAGGGACGAAATACCTACTCCCAGATTGCCGTCCACCACACAACCTGGGATCAACAGTTTTTTCGACGACTCTTTACTCTGCAAGGGGCGGGATGGACACCCCCCAATAAAATGTCCCTTTTTCCCGCAGAGGAAACACCTTCCTGTCTTATGGCGCACCACCGGTCCCCTTCCCCGAAATGATGTCCCTCCTAATTGCATAGGCTCCTCCGGACTGACCAGGGGAACCACCATATGAGGGGACCTTGTAAGAGATGGAGACATTACAGGGGGTAGAGTTATCCCGCACCTCTCCCGAAGCCGTCTGTCAACGCGAATAGCAAGGGCCATAGCGGCTTCCAGTGACGCGGGAGAGTCATACTGTGCCAACACATCCTGTAATTTGTCGGATAAACCATGACAAAACTGGCTCCTAAGAGCCGGGTCATTCCACTGGGTGTCCGTGGCCCACCTACGGAACTCCGAACAGAATTCCTCCGCCGGACGATCTCCCTGCTGAATCCTACGTAACTTAGACTCAGCAAGGGAGATCCGATCTGGGTCATCATATACGAGTCCCAAAGCAGCGAAAAACCTATCCACTGACTGGAGAACCGGGGAGCTTGGGGGAAGAGAGAACGCCCAAGATTGTGGGTCCCCTTGTAGGAGCGAGATGACAATTCCCACCCTTTGTTCTTCACTGCCCGATGACCGAGGCCGCAGCCGAAAGTACAATTTGCATGCCTCCCGGAAAACAAAAAACTTGTCCCGCCCCCCAGTGAACCTGTCAGGGAGAGCTACTTTAGGTTCTGGTCCGGCTTGCTCCAGAGGATGCAAAACCTTGGACCTAACGTCCGCCAGCCCCATGGACAAACTCTGCAACTGCTGAGCTAGACCGGCTACTGGATCCATGGTAGCTGGAGAAAAACTAAGTTGGTCGGTGAAAATGTCACACTGTCACAGAATACTGGAGGTAGGGGGCCTAAGCTGACCCTAAGCTGGGGCCCTGACTAATCCCTCATCCTGGAGGTACTGTTAAAGGTACAGAGGTTCAGGCCGCCAGCGTAACCCCTACCTCCTGAGGATCCCTGCACCACAGTAATCTAGTCCTGAGAAGGACCCCGATCACAACAATTGGGAACCAGCAATAATATGCCCACACACAGTATTTAGACGAACGAGACAGTACAAGGGAAAAACCAAAACCACCTTGCAAACAACTTAAACACAACTACAACAGAGGGAACACCAACGGGAAAGGAGATAAATGATAAAGCGAGGAAAGGGAAATAACACTTCCAAATACACTTATCTCAGCAACTCCAAACACCACGATCCGCTCTGTAAGTCTGAATGAAAAGCTTTCACCGACACCTCACAAACAGACCTGCAGGAATATAAAGGAGTCTCACTAACGAAGCATTGATTGCAGCTGGGCGAGGCTGGACCTCAGCTAGCCCAGAGAGAGAGAGAATTAACTCCTTCACTGCCGAGAAAACACAAAGCACCAACAAGTCAGCTGCGAGAAGTCAGGCTGTGTACTCGTGACGATCTTCGTGGCAACACACCCGTGACATTTTTGCCATTGAAAAACATCATGTTATTCATATACAGAAATGTTTGAAGCTACTGACTGAATGAAAGGAGCTGGCATCTCACTCTCTTTGAATCTTCTTTATCATGCTAAGAGGAGCAGGAAAAAGCAAAAAATTTCAGAATTGCACCTTGCAATGCGGAGAAATTACTGTTTGTGCATTTACAATATTCATTGATTTTTGCCATTGAAAAACATGTTATTCATATACCAGAAATGTTTGAAGCTACTGACTGAATGAAAGGAGTTGGCATCTCACTCTCTTTGAATCTTCTTTATCATGCTAAGAGAAGCAGGAAAAAGCAAAAAATTTCAGAATTGCACCTTGCAAAGCGGAGAAATTACTGTTTGTGCATTTACAATATTCATTGATTTTTGCCATTGAAAAACGTCCAGAAATGTTTGAAGCTACTGACTGAATGAAAGGAGCTGGCATCTCACTCTCTTTGAATCTTCTTTATCATGCTAAGAGGAGCAGGAAAAAGCAAAAAATTTCGAATTGCACCTTGCAATGCGGAGAAATTACTGTTTGTGCATTTACAATATTCATTGATTTTTGCAATTGAAAAACATCATGTTATTCATATACCAGAAATGTTTGAAGCTACTGACTGAATGAAAGGAGCTGGCATCTCACTCTCTTTGAATCTTCTTTATCATGCTAAGAGGAGCAGGAAAAAGCAAAAAATTTCAGAATTGCACCTTGCAATGCGGAGAAATTACTGTTTGTGCATTTACAATATTCATTGATTTTTGCCATTGAAAAACGTCCAGAAATGATTGAAGCTACTGACTGAATGAAAGGAGCTGGCATCTCACTCTCTTTGAATCTTCTTTATCATGCTAAGAGGAGCAGGAAAAAGCAAAAAATTTCAGAATTGCACCTTGCAATGCGGAGAAATTACTGTTTGTGCATTTACAATATTCATTGATTTTTGCCATTGAAAAACGTCCAGAAATGTTTGAAGCTACTGACTGAATGAAAGGAGCTGGCATCTCACTCTCTTTGAATCTTCTTTATCATGCTAAGAGGAGCAGGAAAAAGCAAAAAATTTCAGAATTGCACCTTGCAATGTGGAGAAATTACTGTTTGTGCATTTACAATATTCATTGATTTTTGCCATTGAAAAACGTCCAGAAATGATTGAAGCTACTGACTGAATGAAAGGAGCTGGCATCTCACTCTCTTTGAATCTTCTTTATCATGCTAAGAGGAGCAGGAAAAACCAAAACATTTCAGAATTGCACCTTGCAATGCGGAGAAATTACTGTTTGTGCATTTACAATATTCATTGATTTTTGCCATTGAAAAACATCATGTTATTCATATACAGAAATGTTTGAAGCTACTGACTGAATGAAAGGAGCTGGCATCTCATTCTCTTTGAATCTTCTTTATCATGCTAAGAGGAGCAGGAAAAAGCAAAAAATTTCAGAATTGCACCTTGCAATGCGGAGAAATTACTGTTTGTGCATTTACAATATTCATTGATTTTTGCCATTGAAAAACATGTTATTCATATACCAGAAATGTTTGAAGCTACTGACAATGAAAAGAGCTGGCATCTCACTTTCTTTGAATCTTTATCATGCTAAGAGGAGGAGGAAAAAGCAAAAAATTTCAGAATTGCACCTTGCAATGCGGAGAAATTACTGTTTGTGCATTTACAATATTCATTGATTTTTGCCATTGAAAAACATGTTATTCATATACCAGAAATGTTTGAAGCTACTGACTGAATGAAAAGAGCTGGCATCTCACTCTCTTTGAATCTTCTTTATCATGCTAAGAGGAGCAGGAAAAAGCAAAAAATTTCAGAATTGCACCTTGCAATGCGGAGAAATTACTGTTTGTGCATTTACAATATTCATTGATTTTTGCCATTGAAAAACGTCCAGAAATGATTGAAGCTACTGACTGAATGAAAGGAGCTGGCATCTCACTCTCTTTGAATCTTCTTTATCATGCTAAGAGGAGCAGGAAAAAGCAAAAAATTTCAGAATTGCACCTTGCAATGCGGAGAAATTACTGTTTGTGCATTTACAATATTCATTGATTTTTGCCATTGAAAAACGTCCAGAAATGATTGAAGCTACTGACTGAATGAAAGGAGCTGGCATCTCACTCTCTTTGTATCTTCTTTATCATGCTAAGAGGAGCAGGAAAAAGCAAAAAATTTCAGAATTGCACCTTGCAATGTGGAGAAATTACTGTTTGTGCATTTACAATATTCATTGATTTTTGCCATTGAAAAACATCATGTTATTCATATACCAGAAATGTTTGAAGCTACTGACTGAATGAAAGGAGCTGGCATCTCACTCTCTTTGAATCTTCTTTATCATGCTAAGAGGAGCAGGAAAAAGCAAAAAATTTCAGAATTGCACCTTGCAATGCGGAGAAATTACTGTTTGTGCATTTACAATATTCATTGATTTTTGCCATTGAAAAACGTCCAGAAATGATTGAAGCTACTGACTGAATGAAAGTAGCTGGCATCTCACTCTCTTTGAATCTTCTTTATCATGCTAAGAGGAGCAGGAAAAAGCAAAAAATTTCAGAATTGCACCTTGCAATGCGGAGAAATTACTGTTTGTGAATTTACAATATTCATTGATTTTTGCCATTGAAAAACGTCCAGAAATGTTTGAAGCTACTGACTGAATGAAAGGAGATGGCATCTCACTCTCTTTGAATCTTCTTTATCATGCTAAGAGGAGCAGTAAAAAGCAAAAAATTTCAGAATTGCACCTTGCAATGCGGAGAAATTACTGTTTGTGCATTTACAATATTCATTGATTTTTGCCATTGAAAAACGTCCAGAAATGTTTGAAGCTACTGACTGAATGAAAGGAGCTGGCATCTCACTCTCTTTGAATCTTCTTTATCATGCTAAGTGGAGCAGGAAAAAGCAAAAAATTTCAGAATTGCACCTTGCAATGCGGAGAAATTACTGTTTGTGCATTTACAATATTCAATGATTTTTGCCATTGAAAAACATCATGTTATTCATATACCAGAAATGATTGAAGCTACTGACTGAATGAAAGGAGCTGGCATCTCACTCTCTTTGAATCTTCTTTATCATGCTAAGAGGAGCAGGAAAAAGCAAAAAATTTCAGAATTGCACCTTGCAATGCGGAGAAATTACTGTTTGTGCATTTACAATATTCATTGATTTTTGCCATTGAAAAACATCATGTTATTCATATACCAGAAATGTTTGAAGCTACTGACTGAATGAAAGGAGCTGGCATCTCACTCTCTTTGAATCTTCTTTATCATGCTAAGAGGAGCAGGAAAAAGCAAAAAATTTCAGAATTGCACCTTGCAATGCGGAGAAATTACTGTTTGTGCATTTACAATATTCATTGATTTTTGCCATTGAAAAACGTCCAGAAATGATTGAAGCTACTGACTGAATGAAAGGAGCTGGCATCTCACTCTCTTTGAATCTTCTTTATCATGCTAAGAGGAGCAGGAAAAAGCAAAAAATTTCAGAATTGCACCTTGCAATGTGGAGAAATTACTGTTTGTGCATTTACAATATTCATTGATTTTTGCCATTGAAAAACGTCCAGAAATGATTGAAGCTACTGACTGAATGAAAGGAGCTGGCATCTCACTCTCTTTGAATCTTCTTTATCATGCTAAGAGGAGCAGGAAAAAGCAAAACATTTCAGAATTGCACCTTGCAATGCGGAGAAATTACTGATTGTGCATTTACAATATTCATTGATTTTTGCCATTGAAAAACATCATGTTATTCATATACAGAAATGTTTGAAGCTACTGACTGAATGAAAGGAGCTGGCATCTCACTCTCTTTGAATCTTCTTTATCATGCTAAGAGGAGCAGGAAAAAGCAAAAAATTTCAGAATTGCACCTTGCAATGCGGAGAAATTACTGTTTGTGCATTTACAATATTCATTGATTTTTGTAATTGAAAAACATCATGTTATTCATATACCAGAAATGATTGAAGCTACTGACTGAATGAAAGGAGTTGGCATCTCACTCTCTTTGAATCTTCTTTATCATGCTAAGAGAAGCAGGAAAAAGCAAAAAATTTCAGAATTGCACCTTGCAAAGCGGAGAAATTACTGTTTGTGCATTTACAATATTCATTGATTTTTGCCATTGAAAAACGTCCAGAAATGTTTGAAGCTACTGACTGAATGAAAGGAGCTGGCATCTCACTCTCTTTGAATCTTCTTTATCATGCTAAGAGGAGCAGGAAAAAGCAAAAAATTTCAGAATTGCACCTTGCAATGTGGAGAAATTACTGTTTGTGCATTTACAATATTCATTGATTTTTGCCATTGAAAAACGTCCAGAAATGATTGAAGCTACTGACTGAATGAAAGGAGCTGGCATCTCACTCTCTTTGAATCTTCTTTATCATGCTAAGAGGAGCAGGAAAAAGCAAAACATTTCAGAATTGCACCTTGCAATGCGGAGAAATTACTGTTTGTGCATTTACAATATTCATTGATTTTTGCCATTGAAAAACATGTTATTCATATACCAGAAATGTTTGAAGCTACTGACTGAATGAAAAGAGCTGGCATCTCACTCTCTTTGAATCTTCTTTATCATGCTAAGAGGAGCAGGAAAAAGCAAAAAATTTCAGAATTGCACCTTGCAATGCGGAGAAATTACTGTTTGTGCATTTACAATGTTCATTGATTTTTGCCATTGAAAAACATCATGTTATTCATATACCAGAAATGATTGAAGCTACTGACTGAATGAAAGGAGTTGGCATATCACTCTCTTTGAATCTTCTTTATCATGCTAAGAGAAGCAGGAAAAAGCAAAAAATTTCAGAATTGCACCTTGCAATGCGGAGAAATTACTGTTTGTGCATTTACAATATTCATTGATTTTTGCCATTGAAAAACGTCCAGAAATGTTTGAAGCTACTGACTGAATGAAAGGAGCTGGCAGCTCACTCTCTTTGAATCTTCTTTATCATGCTAAGAGGAGCAGGAAAAAGCAAAAAATTTCAGAATTGCACCTTGCAATGTGGAGAAATTACTGTTTGTGCATTTACAATATTCATTGATTTTTGCCATTGAAAAACGTCCAGAAATGATTGAAGCTACTGACTGAATGAAAGGAGCTGGCATCTCACTTTCTTTGAATCTTCTTTATCATGCTAAGAGGAGCAGGAAAAAGCAAAACATTTCAGAATTGCACCTTGCAATGCGGAGAAATTACTGTTTGTGCATTTACAATATTCATTGATTTTTGCCATTGAAAAACATCATTTTATTCATATACAGAAATGTTTGAAGCTACTGACTGAATGAAAGGAGCTGGCATCTCACTCTCTTTGAATCTTCTTTATCATGCTAAGAGGAGCAGGAAAAAGCAAAAAATTTCAGAATTGCACCTTGCAATGCGGAGAAATTACTGTTTGTGCATTTACAATATTCATTGATTTTTGCCATTGAAAAACATGTTATTCACATACCAGAAATGTTTGAAGCTACTGACAATGAAAAGAGCTGGCATCTCACTTTCTTTGAATCTTTATCATGCTAAGAGGAGGAGGAAAAAGCAAAAAATTTCAGAATTGCACCTTGCAATGCGGAGAAATTACTGTTTGTGCATTTACAATATTCATTGATTTTTGCCATTGAAAAACATCATGTTATTCATATACCAGAAATGTTTGAAGCTACTGACTGAATGAAAGGAGCTGGCATCTCACTCTCTTTGAATCTTCTTTATCATGCTAAGAGGAGCAGGAAAAAGCAAAAAATTTCAGAATTGCACCTTGCAATGCGGAGAAATTACTGTTTGTGCATTTACAATATTCATTGATTTTTGTCATTGAAAAACATGTTATTCATATACCAGAAATGTTTGAAGCTACTGACTGAATGAAAAGAGCTGGCATCTCACTCTCTTTGAATCTTCTTTATCATGCTAAGAGGAGCAGGAAAAAGCAAAAAATTTCAGAATTGCACCTTGCAATGCGGAGAAATTACTGTTTGTGCATTTACAATATTCATTGATTTTTGCCATTGAAAAACGTCCAGAAATGATTGAAGCTACTGACTGAATGAAAGGAGCTGGCATCTCACTCTCTTTGTATCTTCTTTATCATGCTAAGAGGAGCAGGAAAAAGCAAAAAATTTCAGAATTGCACCTTGCAATGTGGAGAAATTACTGTTTGTGCATTTACAATATTCATTGATTTTTGCCATTGAAAAACATCATGTTATTCATATACCAGAAATGTTTGAAGCTACTGACTGAATGAAAGGAGCTGGCATCTCACTCTCTTTGAATCTTCTTTATCATGCTAAGAGGAGCAGGAAAAAGCAAAAAATTTCAGAATTGCACCTTGCAATGCGGAGAAATTACTGTTTGTGCATTTACAATATTCATTGATTTTTGCCATTGAAAAACGTCCAGAAATGATTGAAGCTACTGACTGAATGAAAGTAGCTGGCATCTCACTCTCTTTGAATCTTCTTTATCATGCTAAGAGGAGCAGGAAAAAGCAAAAAATTTCAGAATTGCACCTTGCAATGCGGAGAAATTACTGTTTGTGCATTTACAATATTCATTGATTTTTGCCATTGAAAAACGTCCAGAAATGTTTGAAGCTACTGACTGAATGAAAGGAGCTGGCATCTCACTCTCTTTGAATCTTCTTTATCATGCTAAGAGGAGCAGGAAAAAGCAAAAAATTTCAGAATTGCACCTTGCAATGCGGAGAAATTACTGTTTGTGCATTTACAATATTCATTGATTTTTGCCATTGAAAAACGTCCAGAAATGTTTGAAGCTACTGACTGAATGAAAGGAGCTGGCATCTCACTCTCTTTGAATCTTCTTTATCATGCTAAGTGGAGCAGGAAAAAGCAAAAAATTTCAGAATTGCACCTTGCAATGCGGAGAAATTACTGTTTGTGCATTTACAATATTCATTGATTTTTGCCATTGAAAACATCATGTTATTCATATACCAGAAATGTTTGAAGCTACTGACTGAATGAAAGGAGCTGGCATCTCACTCTCTTTGAATCTTCTTTATCATGCTAAGAGGAGCAGGAAAAAGCAAAAAATTTCAGAATTGCACCTTGCAATGCGGAGAAATTACTGTTTGTGCATTTACAATATTCATTGATTTTTGCCATTGAAAAACATCATGTTATTCATATACCAGAAATGATTGAAGCTACTGACTGAATGAAAGGAGCTGGCATCTCACTCTCTTTGAATCTTCTTTATCATGCTAAGAGGAGCAGGAAAAAGCAAAAAATTTCAGAATTGCACCTTGCAATGCGGAGAAATTACTGTTTGTGCATTTAAAATATTCATTGATTTTTGCCATTGAAAAACATCATGTTATTCATATACCAGAAATGATTGAAGCTACTGACTGAATGAAAGGAGCTGGCATCTCACTCTCTTTGAATCTTCTTTATCATGCTAAGAGGAGCAGGAAAAAGCAAAAAATTTCAGAATTGCACCTTGCAATGCGGAGAAATTACTGTTTGTGCATTTACAATATTCATTGATTTTTGCCATTGAAAAACATCATGTTTTTCATATACCAGAAATGTTTGAAGCTACTGACTGAATGAAAGGAGCTGGCATCTCTCTCTCTTTGAATCTTCTTTATCATGCTAAGAGGAGCAGGAAAAAGCAAAAAATTTCAGAATTGCACCTTGCAATGCGGAGAAATTACTGTTTGTGCATTTACAATATTCATTGATTTTTGCCATTGAAAAACATCATGTTATTCATATACCAGAAATGATTGAAGCTACTGACTGAATGAAAGGAGTTGGCATCTCACTCTCTTTGAATCTTCTTTATCATGCTAAGAGAAGCAGGAAAAAGCAAAAAATTTCAGAATTGCACCTTGCAAAGCGGAGAAATTACTGTTTGTGCATTTACAATATTCATTGATTTTTGCCATTGAAAAACGTCCAGAAATGTTTGAAGCTACTGACTGAATGAAAGGAGCTGGCATCTCACTCTCTTTGAATCTTCTTTATCATGCTAAGTGGAGCAGGAAAAAGCAAAAAATTTCAGAATTGCACCTTGCAATGCGGAGAAATTACTGTTTGTGCATTTACAATATTCATTGATTTTTGCCATTGAAAACATCATGTTATTCATATACCAGAAATGTTTGAAGCTACTGACTGAATGAAAGGAGCTGGCATCTCACTCTCTTTGAATCTTCTTTATCATGCTAAGAGGAGCAGGAAAAAGCAAAAAATTTCAGAATTGCACCTTGCAATGCGGAGAAATTACTGTTTGTGCATTTACAATATTCATTGATTTTTGCCATTGAAAAACATCATGTTATTCATATACCAGAAATGATTGAAGCTACTGACTGAATGAAAGGAGCTGGCATCTCACTCTCTTTGAATCTTCTTTATCATGCTAAGAGGAGCAGGAAAAAGCAAAAAATTTCAGAATTGCACCTTGCAATGCGGAGAAATTACTGTTTGTGCATTTAAAATATTCATTGATTTTTGCCATTGAAAAACATCATGTTATTCATATACCAGAAATGATTGAAGCTACTGACTGAATGAAAGGAGCTGGCATCTCACTCTCTTTGAATCTTCTTTATCATGCTAAGAGGAGCAGGAAAAAGCAAAAAATTTCAGAATTGCACCTTGCAATGCGGAGAAATTACTGTTTGTGCATTTACAATATTCATTGATTTTTGCCATTGAAAAACATCATGTTTTTCATATACCAGAAATGTTTGAAGCTACTGACTGAATGAAAGGAGCTGGCATCTCTCTCTCTTTGAATCTTCTTTATCATGCTAAGAGGAGCAGGAAAAAGCAAAAAATTTCAGAATTGCACCTTGCAATGCGGAGAAATTACTGTTTGTGCATTTACAATATTCATTGATTTTTGCCATTGAAAAACATCATGTTATTCATATACCAGAAATGATTGAAGCTACTGACTGAATGAAAGGAGTTGGCATCTCACTCTCTTTGAATCTTCTTTATCATGCTAAGAGAAGCAGGAAAAAGCAAAAAATTTCAGAATTGCACCTTGCAAAGCGGAGAAATTACTGTTTGTGCATTTACAATATTCATTGATTTTTGCCATTGAAAAACGTCCAGAAATGTTTGAAGCTACTGACTGAATGAAAGGAGCTGGCATCTCACTCTCTTTGAATCTTCTTTATCATGCTAAGAGGAGCAGGAAAAAGCAAAAAATTTGAGAATTGCACCTTGCAATGCGGAGAAATTACTGTCTGTGCATTTACAATATTCATTGATTTTTGCCATTGAAAAACATCATGTTATTCATATACCAGAAATGTTTGAAGCTACTGACTGAATGAAAGGAGCTGGCATCTCACTCTCTTTGAATCTTCTTTATCATGCTAAGAGGAGCAGGAAAAAGCAAAAAATTTCAGAATTGCACCTTGCAATGCGGAGAAATTACTGTTTGTGCATTTACAATATTCATTGATTTTTGCCATTGAAAAACGTCCAGAAATGATTGAAGCTACTGACTGAATGAAAGTAGCTGGCATCTCACTCTCTTTGAATCTTCTTTATCATGCTAAGAGGAGCAGGAAAAAGCAAAAAATTTCAGAATTGCACCTTGCAATGCGGAGAAATTACTGTTTGTGCATTTACAATATTCATTGATTTTTGCCATTGAAAAACGTCCAGAAATGTTTGAAGCTACTGACTGAATGAAAGGAGCTGGCATCTCACTCTCTTTGAATCTTCTTTATCATGCTAAGAGGAGCAGGAAAAAGCAAAAAATTTCAGAATTGCACCTTGCAATGCGGAGAAATTACTGTTTGTGCATTTACAATATTCATTGATTTTTGCCATTGAAAAACGTCCAGAAATGTTTGAAGCTACTGACTGAATGAAAGGAGCTGGCATCTCACTCTCTTTGAATCTTCTTTATCATGCTAAGTGGAGCAGGAAAAAGCAAAAAATTTCAGAATTGCACCTTGCAATGCGGAGAAATTACTGTTTGTGCATTTACAATATTCATTGATTTTTGCCATTGAAAACATCATGTTATTCATATACCAGAAATGTTTGAAGCTACTGACTGAATGAAAGGAGCTGGCATCTCACTCTCTTTGAATCTTCTTTATCATGCTAAGAGGAGCAGGAAAAAGCAAAAAATTTCAGAATTGCACCTTGCAATGCGGAGAAATTACTGTTTGTGCATTTACAATATTCATTGATTTTTGCCATTGAAAAACATCATGTTATTCATATACCAGAAATGATTGAAGCTACTGACTGAATGAAAGGAGCTGGCATCTCACTCTCTTTGAATCTTCTTTATCATGCTAAGAGGAGCAGGAAAAAGCAAAAAATTTCAGAATTGCACCTTGCAATGCGGAGAAATTACTGTTTGTGCATTTAAAATATTCATTGATTTTTGCCATTGAAAAACATCATGTTATTCATATACCAGAAATGATTGAAGCTACTGACTGAATGAAAGGAGCTGGCATCTCACTCTCTTTGAATCTTCTTTATCATGCTAAGAGGAGCAGGAAAAAGCAAAAAATTTCAGAATTGCACCTTGCAATGCGGAGAAATTACTGTTTGTGCATTTACAATATTCATTGATTTTTGCCATTGAAAAACATCATGTTTTTCATATACCAGAAATGTTTGAAGCTACTGACTGAATGAAAGGAGCTGGCATCTCTCTCTCTTTG
This sequence comes from Phyllobates terribilis, assembly GCF_046119375.1. Classification (NCBI taxonomy): domain Eukaryota; kingdom Metazoa; phylum Chordata; class Amphibia; order Anura; family Dendrobatidae; genus Phyllobates; species Phyllobates terribilis. The sequence continues at coordinate 65,587 of NW_027363873.1, read as the reverse complement.
AATCTTCTTTATCATGCTAAGAGGAGCAGGAAAAAGCAAAAAATTTCAGAATTGCACCTTGCAATGCGGAGAAATTACTGTTTGTGCATTTACAATATTCATTGATTTTTGCCATTGAAAAACATCATGTTATTCATATACCAGAAATGATTGAAGCTACTGACTGAATGAAAGGAGTTGGCATCTCACTCTCTTTGAATCTTCTTTATCATGCTAAGAGAAGCAGGAAAAAGCACAAAATTTCAGAATTGCACCTTGCAAAGCGGAGAAATTACTGTTTGTGCATTTACAATATTCATTGATTTTTGCCATTGAAAAACGTCCAGAAATGTTTGAAGCTACTGACTGAATGAAAGGAGCTGGCATCTCACTCTCTTTGAATCTTCTTTATCATGCTAAGAGGAGCAGGAAAAAGCAAAAAATTTGAGAATTGCACCTTGCAATGCGGAGAAATTACTGTCTGTGCATTTACAATATTCATTGATTTTTGCCATTGAAAAACATCATGTTATTCATATACCAGAAATGTTTGAAGCTACTGACTGAATGAAAGGAGCTGGCATCTCACTCTCTTTGAATCTTCTTTATCATGCTAAGAGGAGCAGGAAAAAGCAAAAAATTTCAGAATTGCACCTTGCAATGCGGAGAAATTACTGTTTGTGCATTTACAATATTCATTGATTTTTGCCATTGAAAAACGTCCAGAAATGATTGAAGCTACTGACTGAATGAAAGGAGCTGGCATCTCACTCTCTTTGAATCTTCTTTATCATGCTAAGAGGAGCAGGAAAAAGCAAAAAATTTCAGAATTGCACCTTGCAATGCGGAGAAATTACTGTTTGTGCATTTACAATATTCATTGATTTTTGCCATTGAAAAACATCATGTTATTCATATACCAGAAATGATTGAAGCTACTGACTGAATGAAAGGAGCTGGCATCTCACTCTCTTTGAATCTTCTTTTTCATGCTAAGAGGAGCAGGAAAAAGCAAAAAATTTCAGAATTGCACCTTGCAATGCGGAGAAATTACTGTTTGTGCATTTAAAATATTCATTGATTTTTGCCATTGAAAAACATCATGTTATTCATATACCAGAAATGATTGAAGCTACTGACTGAATGAAAGGAGCTGGCATCTCACTCTCTTTGAATCTTCTTTATCATGCTAAGAGGAGCAGGAAAAAGCAAAAAATTTCAGAATTGCACCTTGCAATGCGGAGAAATTACTGTTTGTGCATTTACAATGTTCATTGATTTTTGCCATTGAAAAACATCATGTTATTCATATACCAGAAATGATTGAAGCTACTGACTGAATGAAAGGAGTTGGCGTATCACTCTCTTTGAATCTTCTTTATCATGCTAAGAGAAGCAGGAAAAAGCAAAAAATTTCAGAATTGCACCTTGCAAAGCGGAGAAATTACTGTTTGTGCATTTACAATATTCATTGATTTTTGCCATTGAAAAACGTCCAGAAATGATTGAAGCTACTGACTGAATGAAAGGAGCTGGCATCTCACTCTCTTTGAATCTTCTTTATCATGCTAAGAGGAGCAGGAAAAAGCAAAAAATTTCAGAATTGCACCTTGCAATGCGGAGAAATTACTGTTTGTGCATTTACAATATTCATTGATTTTTGCCATTGAAAAACGTCCAGAAATGTTTGAAGCTACTGACTGAATGAAAGGAGCTGGCATCTCACTCTCTTTGAATCTTCTTTATCATGCTAAGAGGAGCAGGAAAAAGCAAAAAATTTCAGAATTGCACCTTGCAATGTGGAGAAATTACTGTTTGTGCATTTACAATATTCATTGATTTTTGCCATTGAAAAACGTCCAGAAATGATTGAAGCTACTGACTGAATGAAAGGAGCTGGCATCTCACTTTCTTTGAATCTTCTTTATCATGCTAAGAGGAGCAGGAAAAAGCAAAACATTTCAGAATTGCACCTTGCAATGCGGAGAAATTACTGTTTGTGCATTTACAATATTCATTGATTTTTGCCATTGAAAAACATCATTTTATTCATATACAGAAATGTTTGAAGCTACTGACTGAATGAAAGGAGCTGGCATCTCACTCTCTTTGAATCTTCTTTATCATGTTAAGAGGAGCAGGAAAAAGCAAAAAATTTCAGAATTGCACCTTGCAATGCGGAGAAATTACTGTTTGTGCATTTACAATATTCATTGATTTTTGCCATTGAAAAACATGTTATTCACATACCAGAAATGTTTGAAGCTACTGACAATGAAAAGAGCTGGCATCTCACTTTCTTTGAATCTTTATCATGCTAAGAGGAGGAGGAAAAAGCAAAAAATTTCAGAATTGCACCTTGCAATGCGGAGAAATTACTGTTTGTGCATTTACAATATTCATTGATTTTTGCCATTGAAAAACATCATGTTATTCATATACCAGAAATGTTTGAAGCTACTGACTGAATGAAAGGAGCTGGCATCTCACTCTCTTTGAATCTTCTTTATCATGCTAAGAGGAGCAGGAAAAAGCAAAAAATTTCAGAATTGCACCTTGCAATGCGGAGAAATTACTGTTTGTGCATTTACAATATTCATTGATTTTTGTCATTGAAAAACATGTTATTCATATACCAGAAATGTTTGAAGCTACTGACTGAATGAAAAGAGCTGGCATCTCACTCTCTTTGAATCTTCTTTATCATGCTAAGAGGAGCAGGAAAAAGCAAAAAATTTCAGAATTGCACCTTGCAATGCGGAGAAATTACTGTTTGTGCATTTACAATATTCATTGATTTTTGCCATTGAAAAACGTCCAGAAATGATTGAAGCTACTGACTGAATGAAAGGAGCTGGCATCTCACTCTCTTTGTATCTTCTTTATCATGCTAAGAGGAGCAGGAAAAAGCAAAAAATTTCAGAATTGCACCTTGCAATGTGGAGAAATTACTGTTTGTGCATTTACAATATTCATTGATTTTTGCCATTGAAAAACATCATGTTATTCATATACCAGAAATGTTTGAAGCTACTGACTGAATGAAAGGAGCTGGCATCTCACTCTCTTTGAATCTTCTTTATCATGCTAAGAGGAGCAGGAAAAAGCAAAAAATTTCAGAATTGCACCATGCAATGCGGAGAAATTACTGTTTGTGCATTTACAATATTCATTGATTTTTGCCATTGAAAAACGTCCAGAAATGATTGAAGCTACTGACTGAATGAAAGTAGCTGGCATCTCACTCTCTTTGAATCTTCTTTATCATGCTAAGAGGAGCAGGAAAAAGCAAAAAATTTCAGAATTGCACCCTGCAATGCGGAGAAATTACTGTTTGTGCATTTACAATATTCATTGATTTTTGCCATTGAAAAACGTCCAGAAATGTTTGAAGCTACTGACTGAATGAAAGGAGCTGGCATCTCACTCTCTTTGAATCTTCTTTATCATGCTAAGAGGAGCAGGAAAAAGCAAAAAATTTCAGAATTGCACCTTGCAATGCGGAGAAATTACTGTTTGTGCATTTACAATATTCATTGATTTTTGCCATTGAAAAACGTCCAGAAATGTTTGAAGCTACTGACTGAATGAAAGGAGCTGGCATCTCACTCTCTTTGAATCTTCTTTATCATGCTAAGTGGAGCAGGAAAAAGCAAAAAATTTCAGAATTGCACCTTGCAATGCGGAGAAATTACTGTTTGTGCATTTACAATATTCATTGATTTTTGCCATTGAAAACATCATGTTATTCATATACCAGAAATGTTTGAAGCTACTGACTGAATGAAAGGAGCTGGCATCTCACTCTCTTTGAATCTTCTTTATCATGCTAAGAGGAGCAGGAAAGAGCAAAAAATTTCAGAATTGCACCTTGCAATGCGGAGAAATTACTGTTTGTGCATTTACAATATTCATTGATTTTTGCCATTGAAAAACATCATGTTATTCATATACCAGAAATGATTGAAGCTACTGACTGAATGAAAGGAGCTGGCATCTCACTCTCTTTGAATCTTCTTTATCATGCTAAGAGGAGCAGGAAAAAGCAAAAAATTTCAGAATTGCACCTTGCAATGCGGAGAAATTACTGTTTGTGCATTTAAAATATTCATTGATTTTTGCCATTGAAAAACATCATGTTATTCATATACCAGAAATGATTGAAGCTACTGACTGAATGAAAGGAGCTGGCATCTCACTCTCTTTGAATCTTCTTTATCATGCTAAGAGGAGCAGGAAAAAGCAAAAAATTTCAGAATTGCACCTTGCAATGCGGAGAAATTACAGTTTGTGCATTTACAATATTCATTGATTTTTGCCATTGAAAAACATCATGTTTTTCATATACCAGAAATGTTTGAAGCTACTGACTGAATGAAAGGAGCTGGCATCTCTCTCTCTTTGAATCTTCTTTATCATGCTAAGAGGAGCAGGAAAAAGCAAAAAATTTCAGAATTGCACCTTGCAATGCGGAGAAATTACTGTTTGTGCATTTACAATATTCATTGATTTTTGCCATTGAAAAACATCATGTTATTCATATACCAGAAATGATTGAAGCTACTGACTGAATGAAAGGAGTTGGCATCTCACTCTCTTTGAATCTTCTTTATCATGCTAAGAGAAGCAGGAAAAAGCAAAAAATTTCAGAATTGCACCTTGCAAAGCGGAGAAATTACTGTTTGTGCATTTACAATATTCATTGATTTTTGCCATTGAAAAACGTCCAGAAATGTTTGAAGCTACTGACTGAATGAAAGGAGCTGGCATCTCACTCTCTTTGAATCTTCTTTATCATGCTAAGAGGAGCAGGAAAAAGCAAAAAATTTGAGAATTGCACCTTGCAATGCGGAGAAATTACTGTCTGTGCATTTACAATATTCATTGATTTTTGCCATTGAAAAACATCATGTTATTCATATACCAGAAATGTTTGAAGCTACTGACTGAATGAAAGGAGCTGGCATCTCACTCTCTTTGAATCTTCTTTATCATGCTAAGAGGAGCAGGAAAAAGCAAAAAATTTCAGAATTGCACCTTGCAATGCGGAGAAATTACTGTTTGTGCATTTACAATATTCATTGATTTTTGCCATTGAAAAACGTCCAGAAATGATTGAAGCTACTGACTGAATGAAAGGAGCTGGCATCTCACTCTCTTTGAATCTTCTTTATCATGCTAAGAGGAGCAGGAAAAAGCAAAAAATTTCAGAATTGCACCTTGCAATGCGGAGAAATTACTGTTTGTGCATTTACAATATTCATTGATTTTTGCCATTGAAAAACATCATGTTATTCATATACCAGAAATGATTGAAGCTACTGACTGAATGAAAGGAGCTGGCATCTCACTCTCTTTGAATCTTCTTTATCATGCTAAGAGGAGCAGGAAAAAGCAAAAAATTTCAGAATTGCACCTTGCAATGCGGAGAAATTACTGTTTGTGCATTTAAAATATTCATTGATTTTTGCCATTGAAAAACATCATGTTATTCATATACCAGAAATGATTGAAGCTACTGACTGAATGAAAGGAGCTGGCATCTCACTCTCTTTGAATCTTCTTTATCATGCTAAGAGGAGCAGGAAAAAGCAAAAAATTTCAGAATTGCACCTTGCAATGCGGAGAAATTACTGTTTGTGCATTTACAATATTCATTGATTTTTGCCATTGAAAAACATCATGTTATTCATATACCAGAAATGATTGAAGCTACTGACTGAATGAAAGGAGCTGGCATCTCACTCTCTTTGAATCTTCTTTATCATGCTAAGAGGAGCAGGAAAAAGCAAAAAATTTCAGAATTGCACCTTGCAATGCGGAGAAATTACTGTTTGTGCATTTAAAATATTCATTGATTTTTGCCATTGAAAAACATCATGTTATTCATATACCAGAAATGATTGAAGCTACTGACTGAATGAAAGGAGCTGGCATCTCACTCTCTTTGAATCTTCTTTATCATGCTAAGAGGAGCAGGAAAAAGCAAAAAATTTCAGAATTGCACCTTGCAATGCGGAGAAATTACTGTTTGTGCATTTACAATATTCATTGATTTTTGCCATTGAAAAACATCATGTTTTTCATATACCAGAAATGTTTGAAGCTACTGACTGAATGAAAGGAGCTGGCATCTCTCTCTCTTTGAATCTTCTTTATCATGCTAAGAGGAGCAGGAAAAAGCAAAAAATTTCAGAATTGCACCTTGCAATGCGGAGAAATTACTGTTTGTGCATTTACAATATTCATTGATTTTTGCCATTGAAAAACATCATGTTATTCATATACCAGAAATGATTGAAGCTACTGACTGAATGAAAGGAGTTGGCATCTCACTCTCTTTGAATCTTCTTTATCATGCTAAGAGAAGCAGGAAAAAGCAAAAAATTTCAGAATTGCACCTTGCAAAGCGGAGAAATTACTGTTTGTGCATTTACAATATTCATTGATTTTTGCCATTGAAAAACGTCCAGAAATGTTTGAAGCTACTGACTGAATGAAAGGAGCTGGCATCTCACTCTCTTTGAATCTTCTTTATCATGCTAAGAGGAGCAGGAAAAAGCAAAAAATTTCAGAATTGCACCTTGCAATGCGGAGAAATTACTGTTTGTGCATTTACAATATTCATTGATTTTTGCCATTGAAAAACGTCCAGAAATGATTGAAGCTACTGACTGAATGAAAGGAGCTGGCATCTCACTCTCTTTGAATCTTCTTTATCATGCTAAGAGGAGCAGGAAAAAGCAAAAAATTTCAGAATTGCACCTTGCAATGCGGAGAAATTACTGTTTGTGCATTTACAATATTCATTGATTTTTGCCATTGAAAAACGTCCAGAAATGTTTGAAGCTACTGACTGAATGAAAGGAGCTGGCATCTCACTCTCTTTGAATCTTCTTTATCATGCTAAGTGGAGCAGGAAAAAGCAAAAAATTTCAGAATTGCACCTTGCAATGCGGAGAAATTACTGTTTGTGCATTTACAATATTCATTGATTTTTGCCATTGAAAACATCATGTTATTCATATACCAGAAATGTTTGAAGCTACTGACTGAATGAAAGGAGCTGGCATCTCACTCTCTTTGAATCTTCTTTATCATGCTAAGAGGAGCAGGAAAAAGCAAAAAATTTCAGAATTGCACCTTGCAATGCGGAGAAATTACTGTTTGTGCATTTACAATATTCATTGATTTTTGCCATTGAAAAACGTCCAGAAATGATTGAAGCTACTGACTGAATGAAAGTAGCTGGCATCTCACTCTCTTTGAATCTTCTTTATCATGCTAAGAGGAGCAGGAAAAAGCAAAAAATTTTAGAATTGCACCTTGCAATGCGGAGAAATTACTGTTTGTGCATTTACAATATTCATTGATTTTTGCCATTGAAAAACGTCCAGAAATGTTTGAAGCTACTGACTGAATGAAAGGAGCTGGCATCTCACTCTCTTTGAATCTTCTTTATCATGCTAAGAGGAGCAGGAAAAAGCAAAAAATTTCAGAATTGCACCTTGCAATGCGGAGAAATTACTGTTTGTGCATTTACAATATTCATTGATTTTTGCCATTGAAAAACGTCCAGAAATGTTTGAAGCTACTGACTGAATGAAAGGAGCTGGCATCTCACTCTCTTTGAATCTTCTTTATCATGCTAAGTGGAGCAGGAAAAAGCAAAAAATTTCAGAATTGCACCTTGCAATGCGGAGAAATTACTGTTTGTGCATTTACAATATTCATTGATTTTTGCCATTGAAAAACATCATGTTATTCATATACCAGAAATGATTGAAGCTACTGACTGAATGAAAGGAGCTGGCATCTCACTCTCTTTGAATCTTCTTTATCATGCTAAGAGGAGCAGGAAAAAGCAAAAAATTTCAGAATTGCACCTTGCAATGCGGAGAAATTACTGTTTGTGCATTTAAAATATTCATTGATTTTTGCCATTGAAAAACATCATGTTATTCATATACCAGAAATGATTGAAGCTACTGACTGAATGAAAGGAGCTGGCATCTCACTCTCTTTGAATCTTCTTTATCATGCTAAGAGGAGCAGGAAAAAGCAAAAAATTTCAGAATTGCACCTTGCAATGCGGAGAAATTACTGTTTGTGCATTTACAATATTCATTGATTTTTGCCATTGAAAAACATCATGTTTTTCATATACCAGAAATGTTTGAAGCTACTGACTGAATGAAAGGAGCTGGCATCTCACTCTCTTTGAATCTTCTTTATCATGCTAAGAGGAGCAGGAAAAAGCAAAAAATTTGAGAATTGCACCTTGCAATGCGGAGAAATTACTGTTTGTGCATTTACAATATTCATTGATTTTTGCCATTGAAAAACATCATGTTATTCATATACCAGAAATGTTTGAAGCTACTGACTGAATGAAAGGAGCTGGCATCTCACTCTCTTTGAATCTTCTTTATCATGCTAAGAGGAGCAGGAAAAAGCAAAAAATTTCAGAATTGCACCTTGCAATGCGGAGAAATTACTGTTTGTGCATTTACAATATTCATTGATTTTTGCCATTGAAATACATCCAGAAATGTTTGAAGCTACTGACTGAATGAAAGGAGCTGGCATCTCACTCTCTTTGAATCTTCTTTATCATGCTAAGAGGAGCAGGAAAAAGCAAAAAATTTCAGAATTGCACCTTGCAATGTGGAGAAATTACTGTTTGTGCATTTACAATATTCATTGATTTTTGCCATTGAGAAACGTCCAGAAATGATTGAAGCTACTGACTGAATGAAAGGAGCTGGCATCTCACTCTCTTTGAATCTTCTTTATCATGCTAAGAGGAGCAGGAAAAAGCAAAACATTTCAGAATTGCACCTTGCAATGCGGAGAAATTACTGTTTGTGCATTTACAATATTCATTGATTTTTTGTCACACTGTCACAGAATACTGGAGGTAGGGGGCCTAAGCTGACCCTAAGCTGGGGCCCTGACTAATCCCTCATCCTGGAGGTACTGTTAAAGGTACAGAGGTCCAGGCCGCCAGCGTAACCCCTACCTCCTGAGGATCCCTGCACCACAGTAATCTAGTCCTGAGAAGGACCCCGATCACAACAATTGGGAACCAGCAATAATATGCCCACACACAGTATTTAGACGAACGAGACAGTACAAGGGAAAAACCAAAACCACCTTGCAAACAACTTAAACACAACTACAACAGAGGGAACACCAACGGGAAAGGAGATAAATGATAAAGCGAGGAAAGGGAAATAACACTTCCAAATACACTTATCTCAGCAACTCCAAACACCACGATCCGCTCTGTAAGTCTGAATGAAAAGCTTTCACCGACACCTCACAAACAGACCTGCAGGAATATAAAGGAGTCTCACTAACGAAGCATTGATTGCAGCTGGGCGAGGCTGGACCTCAGCTAGCCCAGAGAGAGAGAGAATTAACTCCTTCACTGCCGAGAAAACACAAAGCACCAACAAGTCAGCTGCGAGAAGTCAGGCTGTGTACTCGTGACGATCTTCGTGGCAACACACCCGTGACAGTACCCCCCCTTCTACGAGGGGCCTCCGGACCCTCAGGGCCAGGTTTATCCGGGTGAGTCGTGTGGAAGGCCCGAACTAATCGGTCTGCGTTAATATCCGACGCAGGAACCCACATCCTCTCCTCAGGACCATACCCCTTCCAATGAACCAAGTACTGAAGGGACCGGCGATTAAAGCGTGAATCAATGACCCTCGATACCTGGAACTCCAAGTTACCATTGACAACCACAGGAGGGGGAGGTAAAGGTGACGGTACCACCGGCGCCACATACCTCTTAAGCAATGATCTGTTAAACACGTTGTGAATTTTAAACGTAGGGGGGAGGTCAAGACGGAATGCCACCGGATTAATAACAGAACTGATTCTGTACGGCCCGATGAACCTGGGACCCAGTTTCCAGGAGGGAACCTTAAGTTTAATATTCCTGGTAGACAACCATACCTGATTGTTCACACTTAGGTCCGGACCAGACACTCTCCTCCTATCAGCCATACGTTTGTATCGGTTCCCCATAGTATTCAGATTCTTCAGCACCCCTCTCCATACTGAAGCGAGAGATGAGGAAAATCGTTCCTCCTCCGGAACCCCCGAAGAGCCCCCCCTACTGAAAGTACAAAACTGGGGGTGAAAACCATATGCCCCAAAAAACGGGGACTTACCAGTGGACTCACTCCGCCTATTATTGAGAGCAAACTCTGCCAGAGGTAGGAAAGAAGCCCAGTCCTCCTGGTTCTCTGACACAAAACACCGAAGATATGTCTCCAAGCTCTGGTTCATACGTTCCATCTGACCATTGGTCTGAGGATGAAAAGCCGACGAGAATGACAAATGCATCCCCCGCCGTGCACAAAACGCCTTCCAGAACTTGGACACAAACTGAGACCCCCGATCAGACACCACCTCGGAGGGTACCCCGTGAAGCCTCACAATCTCCCCAATGAACACCTGGGCAAGAGTTTTAGCATTAGGGAGAGCCGGAAGAGCGATAAAATGTGCCATCTTGCTGAACCTGTCCACTACAACGAGTATGACCGTTTTACCCGAAGACGGAGGGAGGTCCGTAATAAAGTCCATAGACAGATGAGTCCAAGGACGCTCCGGGATCTTCAAAGGTAAGAGGGCCCCAGACGGACAGGGATGTGAGGTCTTAGAGCGCGCACAAACCCCACAGGACGCGACAAAAGTTACCACCTCTTTATGTAAGTTAGGCCACCAAAACCGACGCGAGAGGAGATCCACAGTTGCTTTACTCCCCGGATGTCCTGCAAAAACTGAGTTATGGTGTGCCTCGATCACCTTTTGTCGCAACTGATCTGGAACGAACAGTCTCCCCGGAGGTCCAACAGGGGCGTCCCCCTGAGCCTCCAATATCTCCTCCTCCAGCTCAGAGCATACTGCCGAAACCACCACCCCCTCCTGAAGAATAGGAATCGGGTCGTCCGTATTCCCGGCCCCAGGGAAACTACGAGATAAGGCATCCGCCTTTACATTTTTAGACCCAGGACGATATGTAACGACGAAATTAAACCTGGTAAAAAACAATGACCACCTAGCTTGTCTGGGATTCAGACGTTTAGCGGACTCCAGATATAGCAGGTTCTTGTGATCGGTGATGACGGTGACCGGATGAACTGCCCCCTCCAAAAAATGGCGCCACTCCTCAAAAGCTAACTTAATGGCCAGGAGTTCCCTATTGCCGACATCGTAATTCCTCTCAGCGGACGACAATTTTTTAGAGAAAAAGGCGCACGGATGCCACTTACCAGGGGACGAACCCTGTGACAATACTGCTCCCACCCCTACCTCGGAAGCGTCTACCTCTACAAAGAATGGCTGAGACGCATCAGGTTGAATGAGTATGGGTGCCGAGGCAAAACATTTTTTCAAGGAGGAGAATGCTTGACAAGCCTTGTCAGACCACCTAGAAAAATCCGTCCCCTTTTTAGTCATGTCTGTGAGAGGCTTAACCATGGACGAGAAATTACGAATGAACTTCCGGTAATAGTTAGCAAACCCCAGGAAACGTTGTAGTGCCTTAAGATTCTCCGGCCGATCCCACTCAAGAACTGCCCGCACTTTCCCAGGGTCCATACGAAAACCGGACGCTGAAACCAGGAAGCCTAAAAACTGGAGTTCCTGTACGGCGAACACACACTTTTCCCACTTGGCATACAGTTTATTATCCCGCAAGATCTGTAACACCTGTCTAACGTGCTCCTGATGAGACACCAGATCCGGCGAGTAAATTAAGATATCATCCAGATATATGACAACAAACTGTCCCATCAGGTGGCGAAAAATATCATTAACAAAGTGTTGAAACACCGCCGGGGCATTAGTCAGACCGAATGGCATGACAAGGTTCTCATAATGCCCCTCCGGAGTGTTAAAAGCCGTCTTCCACTCATCCCCCTCCTTCATCCTAATCAGATTGTACGCCCCCCTGAGATCCAACTTAGAGAACCATTTGGCGCCCACAATCTGATTAAAGAGATCGGGAATAAGTGGGAGCAGATACGGATCTCGGACCGTAATCCGATTAAGTTCACGGAAATCCAGGCAAGGGCGTAGGCCTCCATCTTTCTTCTTAACAAAGAAGAACCCTGCGGCCACCGGTGAAGATGAAGGTCTAATATGCCCCTTAGCCAGACTTTCAGAAATATAATCCTTCATGGCCTGCCTCTCAGGACCAGAAAGGTTATACAACCTAGCTTTAGGTAACTTGGCCTCAGGGAGCAGTTTTACAGAACAGTCATACTCGCGATGAGGAGGTAGTTCCTGACACCCATTCTCCGAGAATACATCCTCAAAGTCTGCCAGAAATGGAGGTAAGATCCAAGGAGTAACCGCACCGATGACCGTGTTCATTCAGTTTTTATTACAGAATTTACTCCATTGGCTTATCTCTCTGGTTTGCCAATTAATAACAGGGTTATGCTTAGCTAACCAAGGAAGGCCCAACACTATAGGAGTGGGAAGACCCTCCAACACGTAGCAAGACAACAGTTCTTTATGTATTGCCCCCACTTGAAGTTTTACGCCATGCACAGCTTGCAAAAAACTTCCCTGACCGAGAGGCCTGGCATCGATCGAGAATATGGGGATGGGTTTAGCCAACTCACTCAATCGCATACCTTGAACCCGGGCAAACCGAGCATCAACCAGATTAGCCCCGGCCCCACTATCCAGAAGAACAGATATCCTCTCAGTTCTCGTACCCACCACCACCTCCGCCGGTACGAGAAACTGAGACGAACCTAGGGACGAAATACCTACTCCCAGATTGCCGTCCACCACACAACCTGGGATCAACAGTTTTTTCGACGACTCTTTACTCTGCAAGGGGCGGGATGGACACCCCCCAATAAAATGTCCCTTTTTCCCGCAGAGGAAACACCTTCCTGTCTTATGGCGCACCACCGGTCCCCTTCCCCGAAATGATGTCCCTCCTAATTGCATAGGCTCCTCCGGACTGACCAGGGGAACCACCATATGAGGGGACCTTGTAAGAGATGGAGACATTACAGGGGGTAGAGTTATCCCGCACCTCTCCCGAAGCCGTCTGTCAACGCGAATAGCAAGGGCCATAGCGGCTTCCAGTGACGCGGGAGAGTCATACTGTGCCAACACATCCTGTAATTTGTCGGATAAACCATGACAAAACTGGCTCCTAAGAGCCGGGTCATTCCACTGGGTGTCCGTGGCCCACCTACGGAACTCCGAACAGAATTCCTCCGCCGGACGATCTCCCTGCTGAATCCTACGTAACTTAGACTCAGCAAGGGAGATCCGATCTGGGTCATCATATACGAGTCCCAAAGCAGCGAAAAACCTATCCACTGACTGGAGAACCGGGGAGCTTGGGGGAAGAGAGAACGCCCAAGATTGTGGGTCCCCTTGTAGGAGCGAGATGACAATTCCCACCCTTTGTTCTTCACTGCCCGATGACCGAGGCCGCAGCCGAAAGTACAATTTGCATGCCTCCCGGAAAACAAAAAACTTGTCCCGCCCCCCAGTGAACCTGTCAGGGAGAGCTACTTTAGGTTCTGGTCCGGCTTGCTCCAGAGGATGCAAAACCTTGGACCTAACGTCCGCCAGCCCCATGGACAAACTCTGCAACTGCTGAGCTAGACCGGCTACTGGATCCATGGTAGCTGGAGAAAAACTAAGTTGGTCGGTGAAAATGTCACACTGTCACAGAATACTGGAGGTAGGGGGCCTAAGCTGACCCTAAGCTGGGGCCCTGACTAATCCCTCATCCTGGAGGTACTGTTAAAGGTACAGAGGTTCAGGCCGCCAGCGTAACCCCTACCTCCTGAGGATCCCTGCACCACAGTAATCTAGTCCTGAGAAGGACCCCGATCACAACAATTGGGAACCAGCAATAATATGCCCACACACAGTATTTAGACGAACGAGACAGTACAAGGGAAAAACCAAAACCACCTTGCAAACAACTTAAACACAACTACAACAGAGGGAACACCAACGGGAAAGGAGATAAATGATAAAGCGAGGAAAGGGAAATAACACTTCCAAATACACTTATCTCAGCAACTCCAAACACCACGATCCGCTCTGTAAGTCTGAATGAAAAGCTTTCACCGACACCTCACAAACAGACCTGCAGGAATATAAAGGAGTCTCACTAACGAAGCATTGATTGCAGCTGGGCGAGGCTGGACCTCAGCTAGCCCAGAGAGAGAGAGAATTAACTCCTTCACTGCCGAGAAAACACAAAGCACCAACAAGTCAGCTGCGAGAAGTCAGGCTGTGTACTCGTGACGATCTTCGTGGCAACACACCCGTGACATTTTTGCCATTGAAAAACATCATGTTATTCATATACAGAAATGTTTGAAGCTACTGACTGAATGAAAGGAGCTGGCATCTCACTCTCTTTGAATCTTCTTTATCATGCTAAGAGGAGCAGGAAAAAGCAAAAAATTTCAGAATTGCACCTTGCAATGCGGAGAAATTACTGTTTGTGCATTTACAATATTCATTGATTTTTGCCATTGAAAAACATGTTATTCATATACCAGAAATGTTTGAAGCTACTGACTGAATGAAAAGAGCTGGCATCTCACTCTCTTTGAATCTTCTTTATCATGCTAAGAGGAGCAGGAAAAAGCAAAAAATTTCAGAATTGCACCTTGCAATGCGGAGAAATTACTGTTTGTGCATATACAATATTCATTGATTTTTGCCATTGAAAAACATCATGTTATTCATATACCAGAAATGTTTGAAGCTACTGACTGAATGAAAGGAGCTGGCATCTCACTCTCTTTGAATCTTCTTTATCATGCTAAGAGGAGCAGGAAAAAGCAAAAAATTTCAGAATTGCACCTTGCAATGCGGAGAAATTACTGTTTGTGCATTTACAATATTCATTGATTTTTGCAATTGAAAAACATGTTATTCATATACCAGAAATGTTTGAAGCTACTGACTGAATGAAAAGAGCTGGCATCTCGCTCTCTTTGAATCTTCTTTATCATGCTAAGAGGAGCAGGAAAAAGCAAAAATTTCAGAATTGCACCTTGCAATGCGGAGAAATTACTGTTTGTGCATTTACAATATTCATTGATTTCTGCCATTGAAAAACGTCCAGAAATGATTGAAGCTACTGACTGAATGAAAGGAGCTGGCATCTCACTCTCTTTGAATCTTCTTTATCATGCTAAGAGGAGCAGGAAAAAGCAAAAAATTTCAGAATTGCACCTTGCAATGCGGAGAAATTACTGTTTGTGCATTTACAATATTCATTGATTTTTGCCATTGAAAAACGTCCAGAAATGATTGAAGCTACTGACTGAATGAAAGGAGCTGGCATCTCACTCTCTTTGAATCTTCTTTATCATGCTAAGAGGAGCAGGAAAAAGCAAAAAATTTCAGAATTGCACCTTGCAATGCGGAGAAATTACTGTTTGTGCATTTACAATATTCATTGTTTTTTGCCATTGAAAAACATCATGTTATTCATATACCAGAAATGATTGAAGCTACTGACTGAATGAAAGGAGTTGGCATCTCACTCTCTTTGAATCTTCTTTATCATGCTAAGAGAAGCAGGAAAAAGCAAAAAATTTCAGAATTGCACCTTGCAAAGCGGAGAAATTACTGTTTGTGCATTTACAATATTCATTGATTTTTGCCATTGAAAAACGTCCAGAAATGTTTGAAGCTACTGACTGAATGAAAGGAGCTGGCATCTCACTCTCTTTGAATCTTCTTTATCATGCTAAGAGGAGCAGGAAAAAGCAAAAAATTTCGAATTGCACCTTGCAATGCGGAGAAATTACTGTTTGTGCATTTACAATATTCATTGATTTTTGCCATTGAAAAACATCATGTTATTCATATACCAGAAATGTTTGAAGCTACTGACTGAATGAAAGGAGCTGGCATCTCACTCTCTTTGAATCTTCTTTATCATGCTAAGAGGAGCAGGAAAAAGCAAAAAATTTCAGAATTGCACCTTGCAATGCGGAGAAATTACTGTTTGTGCATTTACAATATTCATTGATTTTTGCCATTGAAAAACGTCCAGAAATGATTGAAGCTACTGACTGAATGAAAGGAGCTGGCATCTCACTCTCTTTGAATCTTCTTTATCATGCTAAGAGGAGCAGGAAAAAGCAAAAAATTTCAGAATTGCACCTTGCAATGCGGAGAAATTACTGTTTGTGCATTTACAATATTCATTGATTTTTGCCATTGAAAAACGTCCAGAAATGTTTGAAGCTACTGACTGAATGAAAGGAGCTGGCATCTCACTCTCTTTGAATCTTCTTTATCATGCTAAGAGGAGCAGGAAAAAGCTAAAAATTTCAGAATTGCACCTTGCAATGTGGAGAAATTACTGTTTGTGCATTTACAATATTCATTGATTTTTGCCATTGAAAAACGTCCAGAAATGATTGAAGCTACTGACTGAATGAAAGGAGCTGGCATCTCACTCTCTTTGAATCTTCTTTATCATGCTAAGAGGAGCAGGAAAAACCAAAACATTTCAGAATTGCACCTTGCAATGCGGAGAAATTACTGTTTGTGCATTTACAATATTCATTGATTTTTGCCATTGAAAAACATCATGTTATTCATATACAGAAATGTTTGAAGCTACTGACTGAATGAAAGGAGCTGGCATCTCACTCTCTTTGAATCTTCTTTATCATGCTAAGAGGAGCAGGAAAAAGCAAAAAATTTCAGAATTGCACCTTGCAATGCGGAGAAATTACTGTTTGTGCATTTACAATATTCATTGATTTTTGCCATTGAAAAACATGTTATTCATATACCAGAAATGTTTGAAGCTACTGACAATGAAAAGAGCTGGCATCTCACTTTCTTTGAATCTTTATCATGCTAAGAGGAGGAGGAAAAAGCAAAAAATTTCAGAATTGCACCTTGCAATGCGGAGAAATTACTGTTTGTGCATTTACAATATTCATTGATTTTTGCCATTGAAAAACATGTTATTCATATACCAGAAATGTTTGAAGCTACTGACTGAATGAAAAGAGCTGGCATCTCACTCTCTTTGAATCTTCTTTATCATGCTAAGAGGAGCAGGAAAAAGCAAAAAATTTCAGAATTGCACCTTGCAATGCGGAGAAATTACTGTTTGTGCATTTACAATATTCATTGATTTTTGCCATTGAAAAACGTCCAGAAATGATTGAAGCTACTGACTGAATGAAAGGAGCTGGCATCTCACTCTCTTTGAATCTTCTTTATCATGCTAAGAGGAGCAGGAAAAAGCAAAAAATTTCAGAATTGCACCTTGCAATGCGGAGAAATTACTGTTTGTGCATTTACAATATTCATTGATTTTTGCCATTGAAAAACGTCCAGAAATGATTGAAGCTACTGACTGAATGAAAGGAGCTGGCATCTCACTCTCTTTGTATCTTCTTTATCATGCTAAGAGGAGCAGGAAAAAGCAAAAAATTTCAGAATTGCACCTTGCAATGTGGAGAAATTACTGTTTGTGCATTTACAATATTCATTGATTTTTGCCATTGAAAAACATCATGTTATTCATATACCAGAAATGTTTGAAGCTACTGACTGAATGAAAGGAGCTGGCATCTCACTCTCTTTGAATCTTCTTTATCATGCTAAGAGGAGCAGGAAAAAGCAAAAAATTTCAGAATTGCACCTTGCAATGCGGAGAAATTACTGTTTGTGCATTTACAATATTCATTGATTTTTGCCATTGAAAAACGTCCAGAAATGATTGAAGCTACTGACTGAATGAAAGTAGCTGGCATCTCACTCTCTTTGAATCTTCTTTATCATGCTAAGAGGAGCAGGAAAAAGCAAAAAATTTCAGAATTGCACCTTGCAATGCGGAGAAATTACTGTTTGTGCATTTACAATATTCATTGATTTTTGCCATTGAAAAACGTCCAGAAATGTTTGAAGCTACTGACTGAATCAAAGGAGCTGGCATCTCACTCTCTTTGAATCTTCTTTATCATGCTAAGTGGAGCAGGAAAAAGCAAAAAATTTCAGAATTGCACCTTGCAATGCGGAGAAATTACTGTTTGTGCATTTACAATATTCATTGATTTTTGCCATTGAAAACATCATGTTATTCATATACCAGAAATGTTTGAAGCTACTGACTGAATGAAAGGAGCTGGCATCTCACTCTCTTTGAATCTTCTTTATCATGCTAAGAGGAGCAGGAAAAAGCAAAAAATTTCAGAATTGCACCTTGCAATGCGGAGAAATTACTGTTTGTGCATTTACAATATTCAATGATTTTTGCCATTGAAAAACATCATGTTATTCATATACCAGAAATGATTGAAGCTACTGACTGAATGAAAGGAGCTGGCATCTCACTCTCTTTGAATCTTCTTTATCATGCTAAGAGGAGCAGGAAAAAGCAAAAAATTTCAGAATTGCACCTTGCAATGCGGAGAAATTACTGTTTGTGCATTTAAAATATTCATTGATTTTTGCCATTGAAAAACATCATGTTATTCATATACCAGAAATGATTGAAGCTACTGACTGAATGAAAGGAGCTGGCATCTCACTCTCTTTGAATCTTCTTTATCATGCTAAGAGGAGCAGGAAAAAGCAAAAAATTTCAGAATTGCACCTTGCAATGCGGAGAAATTACTGTTTGTGCATTTACAATATTCATTGATTTTTGCCATTGAAAAACATCATGTTTTTCATATACCAGAAATGTTTGAAGCTACTGACTGAATGAAAGGAGCTGGCATCTCTCTCTCTTTGAATCTTCTTTATCATGCTAAGAGGAGCAGGAAAAAGCAAAAAATTTCAGAATTGCACCTTGCAATGCGGAGAAATTACTGTTTGTGCATTTACAATATTCATTGATTTTTGCCATTGAAAAACATCATGTTATTCATATACCAGAAATGATTGAAGCTACTGACTGAATGAAAGGAGTTGGCATCTCACTCTCTTTGAATCTTCTTTATCATGCTAAGAGAAGCAGGAAAAAGCAAAAAATTTCAGAATTGCACCTTGCAAAGCGGAGAAATTACTGTTTGTGCATTTACAATATTCATTGATTTTTGCCATTGAAAAACGTCCTGAAATGTTTGAAGCTACTGACTGAATGAAAGGAGCTGGCATCTCACTCTCTTTGAATCTTCTTTATCATGCTAAGAGGAGCAGGAAAAAGCAAAAAATTTGAGAATTGCACCTTACAATGCGGAGAAATTACTGTTTGTGCATTTACAATATTCATTGATTTTTGCCATTGAAAAACATCATGTTATTCATATACCAGAAATGTTTGAAGCTACTGACTGAATGAAAGGAGCTGGCATCTCACTCTCTTTGAATCTTCTTTATCATGCTAAGAGGAGCAGGAAAAAGCAAAAAATTTCAGAATTGCACCTTGCAATGCGGAGAAATTACTGTTTGTGCATTTACAATATTCATTGATTTTTGCCATTGAAAAACGTCCAGAAATGATTGAAGCTACTGACTGAATGAAAGGAGCTGGCATCTCACTCTCTTTGAATCTTCTTTATCATGCTAAGAGGAGCAGGAAAAAGCAAAAAATTTCAGAATTGCACCTTGCAATGCGGAGAAATTACTGTTTGTGCATTTACAATATTCATTGATTTTTGCCATTGAAAAACGTCCAGAAATGTTTGAAGCTACTGACTGAATGAAAGGAGCTGGCATCTCACTCTCTTTGAATCTTCTTTATCATGCTAAGAGGAGCAGGAAAAAGCAAAAAATTTCAGAATTGCACCTTGCAATGTGGAGAAATTACTGTTTGTGCATTTACAATATTCATTGATTTTTGCCATTGAAAAACGTCCAGAAATGATTGAAGCTACTGACTGAATGAAAGGAGCTGGCATCTCACTCTCTTTGAATCTTCTTTATCATGCTAAGAGGAGCAGGAAAAACCAAAACATTTCAGAATTGCACCTTGCAATGCGGAGAAATTACTGTTTGTGCATTTACAATATTCATTGATTTTTGCCATTGAAAAACATCATGTTATTCATATACAGAAATGTTTGAAGCTACTGACTGAATGAAAGGAGCTGGCATCTCACTCTCTTTGAATCTTCTTTATCATGGTAAGAGGAGCAGGAAAAAGCAAAAAATTTCAGAATTGCACCTTGCAATGCGGAGAAATTACTGTTTGTGCATTTACAATATTCATTGATTTTTGCCATTGAAAAACATGTTATTCATATACCAGAAATGTTTGAAGCTACTGACAATGAAAAGAGCTGGCATCTCACTTTCTTTGAATTTTTATCATGCTAAGAGGAGGAGGAAAAAGCAAAAAATTTCAGAATTGCACCTTGCAATGCGGAGAAATTACTGTTTGTGCATTTACAATATTCATTGATTTTTGCCATTGAAAAACATGTTATTCATATACCAGAAATGTTTGAAGCTACTGACTGAATGAAAAGAGCTGGCATCTCACTCTCTTTGAATCTTCTTTATCATGCTAAGAGGAGCAGGAAAAAGCAAAAAATTTCAGAATTGCACCTTGCAATGCGGAGAAATTACTGTTTGTGCATTTACAATATTCATTGATTTTTGCCATTGAAAAACGTCCAGAAATGATTGAAGCTACTGACTGAATGAAAGGAGCTGGCATCTCACTCTCTTTGAATCTTCTTTATCATGCTAAGAGGAGCAGGAAAAAGCAAAAAATTTCAGAATTGCACCTTGCAATGCGGAGAAATTACTGTTTGTGCATTTACAATATTCATTGATTTTTGCCATTGAAAAACGTCCAGAAATGTTTGAAGCTACTGACTGAATGAAAGGAGCTGGCATCTCACTCTCTTTGAATCTTCTTTATCATGCTAAGTGGAGCAGGAAAAAGCAAAAAATTTCAGAATTGCACCTTGCAATGCGGAGAAATTACTGTTTGTGCATTTACAATATTCATTGATTTTTGCCATTGAAAACATCATGTTATTCATATACCAGAAATGTTTGAAGCTACTGACTGAATGAAAGGAGCTGGCATCTCACTCTCTTTGAATCTTCTTTATCATGCTAAGAGGAGCAGGAAAAAGCAAAAAATTTCAGAATTGCACCTTGCAATGCGGAGAAATTACTGTTTGTGCATTTACAATATTCAATGATTTTTGCCATTGAAAAACATCATGTTATTCATATACCAGAAATGATTGAAGCTACTGACTGAATGAAAGGAGCTGGCATCTCACTCTCTTTGAATCTTCTTTATCATGCTAAGAGGAGCAGGAAAAAGCAAAAAAATTCAGAATTGCACCTTGCAATGCGGAGAAATTACTGTTTGTGCATTTACAATATTCATTGATTTTTGCCATTGAAAAACATCATGTTATTCATATACCAGAAATGATTGAAGCTACTGACTGAATGAAAGGAGCTGGCATCTCACTCTCTTTGAATCTTCTTTATCATGCTAAGAGGAGCAGGAAAAAGCAAAAAATTTCAGAATTGCACCTTGCAATGCGGAGAAATTACTGTTTGTGCATTTACAATATTCATTGATTTTTGCCATTGAAAAACATCATGTTTTTCATATACCAGAAATGTTTGAAGCTACTGACTGAATGAAAGGAGCTGGCATCTCTCTCTCTTTGAATCTTCTTTATCATGCTAAGAGGAGCAGGAAAAAGCAAAAAATTTCAGAATTGCACCTTGCAAAGCGGAGAAATTACTGTTTGTGCATTTACAATATTCATTGATTTTTGCCATTGAAAAACGTCCTGAAATGTTTGAAGCTACTGACTGAATGAAAGGAGCTGGCATCTCACTCTCTTTGAATCTTCTTTATCATGCTAAGAGGAGCAGGAAAAAGCAAAAAATTTGAGAATTGCACCTTGCAATGCGGAGAAATTACTGTTTGTGCATTTACAATATTCATTGATTTTTGCCATTGAAAAACATCATGTTATTCATATACCAGAAATGTTTGAAGCTACTGACTGAATGAAAGGAGCTGGCATCTCACTCTCTTTGAATCTTCTTTATCATGCTAAGAGGAGCAGGAAAAAGCAAAAAATTTCAGAATTGCACCTTGCAATGCGGAGAAATTACTGTTTGTGCATTTACAATATTCATTGATTTTTGCCATTGAAAAACGTCCAGAAATGATTGAAGCTACTGACTGAATGAAAGGAGCTGGCATCTCACTCTCTTTGAATCTTCTTTATCATGCTAAGAGGAGCAGGAAAAAGCAAAAAATTTCAGAATTGCACCTTGCAATGTGGAGAAATTACTGTTTGTGCATTTACAATATTCATTGATTTTTGCCATTGAAAAACGTCCAGAAATGATTGAAGCTACTGACTGAATGAAAGGAGCTGGCATCTCACTCTCTTTGAATCTTCTTTATCATGCTAAGAGGAGCAGGAAAAAGCAAAACATTTCAGAATTGCACCTTGCAATGCGGAGAAATTACTGTTTGTGCATTTACAATATTCATTGATTTTTGCCATTGAAAAACATCATGTTATTCATATACAGAAATGTTTGAAGCTACTGACTGAATGAAAGGAGCTGGCATCTCACTCTCTTTGAATCTTCTTTATCATGCTAAGAGGAGCAGGAAAGAGCAAAAAATTTCAGAATTGCACCTTGCAATGCGGAGAAATTACTGTTTGTGCATTTACAATATTCATTGATTTTTGCCATTGAAAAACGTCCAGAAATGATTGAAGCTACTGACTGAATGAAAGGAGCTGGCATCTCACTCTCTTTGAATCTTCTTTATCATGCTAAGAGGAGCAGGAAAAAGCAAAAAATTTCAGAATTGCACCTTGCAATGTGGAGAAATTACTGTTTGTGCATTTACAATATTCATTGATTTTTGCCATTGAAAAACGTCCAGAAATGTTTGAAGCTACTGACTGAATGAAAGGAGCTGGCATCTCACTCTCTTTGAATCTTCTTTATCTTGCTAAGAGGAGCAGGAAAAAGCAAAAAAATTCAGAATTGCACCTTGCAATGCGGAGAAATTACTGTTTGTGCATTTACAATATTCATTGATTTTTGCCATTGAAAAACATCATGTTATTCATATACCAGAAATGATTGAAGCTACTGACTGAATGAAAGGAGCTGGCATCTCACTCTCTTTGAATCTTCTTTATCATGCTAAGAGGAGCAGGAAAAAGCAAAAAATTTCAGAATTGCACCTTGCAATGCGGAGAAATTACTGTTTGTGCATTTACAATATTCATTGATTTTTGCCATTGAAAAACATCATGTTTTTCATATACCAGAAATGTTTGAAGCTACTGACTGAATGAAAGGAGCTGGCATCTCTCTCTCTTTGAATCTTCTTTATCATGCTAAGAGGAGCAGGAAAAAGCAAAAAATTTCAGAATTGCACCTTGCAATGCGGAGAAATTACTGTTTGTGCATTTACAATATTCATTGATTTTTGCCATTGAAAAACATCATGTTATTCATATACCAGAAATGATTGAAGCTACTGACTGAATGAAAGGAGTTGGCATCTCACTCTCTTTGAATCTTCTTTATCATGCTAAGAGAAGCAGGAAAAAGCAAAAAATTTCAGAATTGCACCTTGCAAAGCGGAGAAATTACTGTTTGTGCATTTACAATATTCATTGATTTTTGCCATTGAAAAACGTCCTGAAATGTTTGAAGCTACTGACTGAATGAAAGGAGCTGGCATCTCACTCTCTTTGAATCTTCTTTATCATGCTAAGATGAGCAGGAAAAAGCAAAAAATTTGAGAATTGCACCTTGCAATGCGGAGAAATTACTGTTTGTGCATTTACAATATTCATTGATTTTTGCCATTGAAAAACATCATGTTATTCATATACCAGAAATGTTTGAAGCTACTGACTGAATGAAAGGAGCTGGCATCTCACTCTCTTTGAATCTTCTTTATCATGCTAAGAGGAGCAGGAAAAAGCAAAAAATTTCAGAATTGCACCTTGCAATGCGGAGAAATTACTGTTTGTGCATTTACAATATTCATTGATTTTTGCCATTGAAAAACGTCCAGAAATGATTGAAGCTACTGACTGAATGAAAGGATCTGGCATCTCACTCTCTTTGAATCTTCTTTATCATGCTAAGAGGAGCAGGAAAAAGCAAAAAATTTCAGAATTGCACCTTGCAATGTGGAGAAATTACTGTTTGTGCATTTACAATATTCATTGATTTTTGCCATTGAAAAACGTCCAGAAATGATTGAAGCTACTGACTGAATGAAAGGAGCTGGCATCTCACTCTCTTTGAATCTTCTTTATCATGCTAAGAGGAGCAGGAAAAAGCAAAACATTTCAGAATTGCACCTTGCAATGCGGAGAAATTACTGTTTGTGCATTTACAATATTCATTGATTTTTGCCATTGAAAAACATCATGTTATTCATATACAGAAATGTTTGAAGCTACTGACTGAATGAAAGGAGCTGGCATCTCACTCTCTTTGAATCTTCTTTATCATGCTAAGAGGAGCAGGAAAAAGCAAAAAATTTCAGAATTGCACCTTGCAATGCGGAGAAATTACTGTTTGTGCATTTACAATATTCATTGATTTTTGCCATTGAAAAACGTCCAGAAATGATTGAAGCTACTGACTGAATGAAAGGAGCTGGCATCTCACTCTCTTTGAATCTTCTTTATCATGCTAAGAGGAGCAGGAAAAAGCAAAAAATTTCAGAATTGCACCTTGCAATGTGGAGAAATTACTGTTTGTGCATTTACAATATTCATTGATTTTTGCCATTGAAAAACGTCCAGAAATGTTTGAAGCTACTGACTGAATGAAAGGAGCTGGCATCTCACTCTCTTTGAATCTTCTTTATCATGCTAAGAGGAGCAGGAAAAAGCAAAACATTTCAGAATTGCACCTTGCAATGCGGAGAAATTACTGTTTGTGCATTTACAATATTCATTGATTTTTGCCATTGAAAACATCATGTTATTCATATACCAGAAATGTTTGAAGCTACTGACTGAATGAAAGGAGCTGGCATCTCACTCTCTTTGAATCTTCTTTATCATGCTAAAAGGAGCAGGAAAAAGCAAAAAATTTCAGAATTGCACCTTGCAATGCGGAGAAATTACTGTTTGTGCATTTACAATATTCAATGATTTTTGCCATTGAAAAACATCATGTTATTCATATACCAGAAATGATTGAAGCTACTGACTGAATGAAAGGAGCTGGCATCTCACTCTCTTTGAATCTTCTTTATCATGCTAAGAGGAGCAGGAAAAAGCAAAAAAATTCAGAATTGCACCTTGCAATGCGGAGAAATTACTGTTTGTGCATTTACAATATTCATTGATTTTTGCCATTGAAAAACATCATGTTATTCATATACCAGAAATGATTGAAGCTACTGACTGAATGAAAGGAGCTGGCATCTCACTCTCTTTGAATCTTCTTTATCATGCTAAGAGGAGCAGGAAAAAGCAAAAAATTTCAGAATTGCACCTTGCAATGCGGAGAAATTACTGTTTGTGCATTTACAATATTCATTGATTTTTGCCATTGAAAAACATCATGTTTTTCATATACCAGAAATGTTTGAAGCTACTGACTGAATGAAAGGAGCTGGCATCTCTCTCTCTTTGAATCTTCTTTATCATGCTAAGAGGAGCAGGAAAAAGCAAAAAATTTCAGAATTGCACCTTGCAAAGCGGAGAAATTACTGTTTGTGCATTTACAATATTCATTGATTTTTGCCATTGAAAAACGTCCTGAAATGTTTGAAGCTACTGACTGAATGAAAGGAGCTGGCATCTCACTCTCTTTGAATCTTCTTTATCATGCTAAGAGGAGCAGGAAAAAGCAAAAAATTTGAGAATTGCACCTTGCAATGCGGAGAAATTACTGTTTGTGCATTTACAATATTCATTGATTTTTGCCATTGAAAAACATCATGTTATTCATATACCGGAAATGTTTGAAGCTACTGACTGAATGAAAGGAGCTGGCATCTCACTCTCTTTGAATCTTCTTTATCATGCTAAGAGGAGCAGGAAAAAGCAAAAAATTTCAGAATTGCACCTTGCAATGCGGAGAAATTACTGTTTGTGCATTTACAATATTCATTGATTTTTGCCATTGAAAAACGTCCAGAAATGATTGAAGCTACTGACTGAATGAAAGGAGCTGGCATCTCACTCTCTTTGAATCTTCTTTATCATGCTAAGAGGAGCAGGAAAAAGCAAAAAATTTCAGAATTGCACCTTGCAATGTGGAGAAATTACTGTTTGTGCATTTACAATATTCATTGATTTTTGCCATTGAAAAACGTCCAGAAATGATTGAAGCTACTGACTGAATGAAAGGAGCTGGCATCTCACTCTCTTTGAATCTTCTTTATCATGCTAAGAGGAGCAGGAAAAAGCAAAACATTTCAGAATTGCACCTTGCAATGCGGAGAAATTACTGTTTGTGCATTTACAATATTCATTGATTTTTGCCATTGAAAAACATCATGTTATTCATATACAGAAATGTTTGAAGCTACTGACTGAATGAAAGGAGCTGGCATCTCACTCTCTTTGAATCTTCTTTATCATGCTAAGAGGAGCAGGAAAAAGCAAAAAATTTCAGAATTGCACCTTGCAATGCGGAGAAATTACTGTTTGTGCATTTACAATATTCATTGATTTTTGCCATTGAAAAACGTCCAGAAATGATTGAAGCTACTGACTGAATGAAAGGAGCTGGCATCTCACTCTCTTTGAATCTTCTTTATCATGCTAAGAGGAGCAGGAAAAAGCAAAAAATTTCAGAATTGCACCTTGCAATGTGGAGAAATTACTGTTTGTGCATTTACAATATTCATTGATTTTTGCCATTGAAAAACGTCCAGAAATGTTTGAAGCTACTGACTGAATGAAAGGAGCTGGCATCTCACTCTCTTTGAATCTTCTTTATCTTGCTAAGAGGAGCAGGAAAAAGCAAAAAAATTCAGAATTGCACCTTGCAATGCGGAGAAATTACTGTTTGTGCATTTACAATATTCATTGATTTTTGCCATTGAAAAACATCATGTTATTCATATACCAGAAATGATTGAAGCTACTGACTGAATGAAAGGAGCTGGCATCTCACTCTCTTTGAATCTTCTTTATCATGCTAAGAGGAGCAGGAAAAAGCAAAAAATTTCAGAATTGCACCTTGCAATGCGGAGAAATTACTGTTTGTGCATTTACAATATTCATTGATTTTTGCCATTGAAAAACATCATGTTTTTCATATACCAGAAATGTTTGAAGCTACTGACTGAATGAAAGGAGCTGGCATCTCTCTCTCTTTGAATCTTCTTTATCATGCTAAGAGGAGCAGGAAAAAGCAAAAAATTTCAGAATTGCACCTTGCAATGCGGAGAAATTACTGTTTGTGCATTTACAATATTCATTGATTTTTGCCATTGAAAAACATCATGTTATTCATATACCAGAAATGATTGAAGCTACTGACTGAATGAAAGGAGTTGGCATCTCACTCTCTTTGAATCTTCTTTATCATGCTAAGAGAAGCAGGAAAAAGCAAAAAATTTCAGAATTGCACCTTGCAAAGCGGAGAAATTACTGTTTGTGCATTTACAATATTCATTGATTTTTGCCATTGAAAAACGTCCTGAAATGTTTGAAGCTACTGACTGAATGAAAGGAGCTGGCATCTCACTCTCTTTGAATCTTCTTTATCATGCTAAGATGAGCAGGAAAAAGCAAAAAATTTGAGAATTGCACCTTGCAATGCGGAGAAATTACTGTTTGTGCATTTACAATATTCATTGATTTTTGCCATTGAAAAACATCATGTTATTCATATACCAGAAATGTTTGAAGCTACTGACTGAATGAAAGGAGCTGGCATCTCACTCTCTTTGAATCTTCTTTATCATGCTAAGAGGAGCAGGAAAAAGCAAAAAATTTCAGAATTGCACCTTGCAATGCGGAGAAATTACTGTTTGTGCATTTACAATATTCATTGATTTTTGCCATTGAAAAACGTCCAGAAATGATTGAAGCTACTGACTGAATGAAAGGATCTGGCATCTCACTCTCTTTGAATCTTCTTTATCATGCTAAGAGGAGCAGGAAAAAGCAAAAAATTTCAGAATTGCACCTTGCAATGTGGAGAAATTACTGTTTGTGCATTTACAATATTCATTGATTTTTGCCATTGAAAAACGTCCAGAAATGATTGAAGCTACTGACTGAATGAAAGGAGCTGGCATCTCACTCTCTTTGAATCTTCTTTATCATGCTAAGAGGAGCAGGAAAAAGCAAAACATTTCAGAATTGCACCTTGCAATGCGGAGAAATTACTGTTTGTGCATTTACAATATTCATTGATTTTTGCCATTGAAAAACATCATGTTATTCATATACAGAAATGTTTGAAGCTACTGACTGAATGAAAGGAGCTGGCATCTCACTCTCTTTGAATCTTCTTTATCATGCTAAGAGGAGCAGGAAAAAGCAAAAAATTTCAGAATTGCACCTTGCAATGCGGAGAAATTACTGTTTGTGCATTTACAATATTCATTGATTTTTGCCATTGAAAAACGTCCAGAAATGATTGAAGCTACTGACTGAATGAAAGGAGCTGGCATCTCACTCTCTTTGAATCTTCTTTATCATGCTAAGAGGAGCAGGAAAAAGCAAAAAATTTCAGAATTGCACCTTGCAATGTGGAGAAATTACTGTTTGTGCATTTACAATATTCATTGATTTTTGCCATTGAAAAACGTCCAGAAATGTTTGAAGCTACTGACTGAATGAAAGGAGCTGGCATCTCACTCTCTTTGAATCTTCTTTATCATGCTAAGAGGAGCAGGAAAAAGCAAAACATTTCAGAATTGCACCTTGCAATGCGGAGAAATTACTGTTTGTGCATTTACAATATTCATTGATTTTTGCCATTGAAAAACATCATGTTATTCATATACAGAAATGTTTGAAGCTACTGACTGAATGAAAGGAGCTGGCATCTCACTCTCTTTGAATCTTCTTTATCATGCTAAGAGGAGCAGGAAAAAACAAAAAATTTCAGAATTGCACCTTGCAATGCGGAGAAATTACTGTTTGTGCATTTACAATATTCATTGATTTTTGCCATTGAAAAACATGTTATTCATATACCAGAAATGTTTGAAGCTACTGACTGAATGAAAAGAGCTGGCATCTCACTCTCTTTGAATCTTCTTTATCATGCTAAGAGGAGCAGGAAAAAGCAAAAAATTTCAGAATTGCACCTTGCAATGCGGAGAAATTACTGTTTGTGCATTTACAATATTCATTGATTTTTGCCATTGAAAAACATCATGTTATTCATATACCAGAAATGTTTGAAGCTACTGACTGAATGAAAGGAGCTGGCATCTCACTCTCTTTGAATCTTCTTTATCATGCTAAGAGGAGCAGGAAAAAGCAAAAAATTTCAGAATTGCACCTTGCAATGCGGAGAAATTACTGTTTGTGCATTTACAATATTCATTGATTTTTGCCATTGAAAAACATGTTATTCATATACCAGAAATGTTTGAAGCTACTGACTGAATGAAAAGAGCTGGCATCTCGCTCTCTTTGAATCTTCTTTATCATGCTAAGAGGAGCAGGAAAAAGCAAAAATTTCAGAATTGCACCTTGCAATGCGGAGAAATTACTGTTTGTGCATTTACAATATTCATTGATTTTTGCCATTGAAAAACGTCCAGAAATGATTGAAGCTACTGACTGAATGAAAGGAGCTGGCATCTCACTCTCTTTGAATCTTCTTTATCATGCTAAGAGGAGCAGGAAAAAGCAAAAAATTTCAGAATTGCACCTTGCAATGCGGAGAAATTACTGTTTGTGCATTTACAATGTTCATTGATTTTTGCCATTGAAAAACATCATGTTATTCATATACCAGAAATGATTGAAGCTACTGACTGAATGAAAGGAGTTGGCATATCACTCTCTTTGAATCTTCTTTATCATGCTAAGAGAAGCAGGAAAAAGCAAAAAATTTCAGAATTGCACCTTGCAAAGCGGAGAAATTACTGTTTGTGCATTTACAATATTCATTGATTTTTGCCATTGAAAAACGTCCAGAAATGATTGAAGCTACTGACTGAATGAAAGGAGCTGGCATCTCACTCTCTTTGAATCTTCTTTATCATGCTAAGAGGAGCAGGAAAAAGCAAAAAATTTCAGAATTGCACCTTGCAATGCGGAGAAATTACTGTTTGTGCATTTACAATATTCATTGATTTTTGCCATTGAAAAACGTCCAGAAATGTTTGAAGCTACTGACTGAATGAAAGGAGCTGGCATCTCACTCTCTTTGAATCTTCTTTATCATGCTAAGAGGAGCAGGAAAAAGCAAAAAATTTCAGAATTGCACCTTGCAATGCGGAGAAATTACTGTTTGTGCATTTACAATATTCATTGATTTTTGCCATTGAAAAACGTCCAGAAATGTTTGAAGCTACTGACTGAATGAAAGGAGCTGGCATCTCACTCTCTTTGAATCTTCTTTATCATGCTAAGAGGAGCAGGAAAAAGCAAAAAATTTCAGAATTGCACCTTGCAATGTGGAGAAATTACTGTTTGTGCATTTACAATATTCATTGATTTTTGCCATTGAAAAACGTCCAGAAATGATTGAAGCTACTGACTGAATGAAAGGAGCTGGCATCTCACTCTCTTTGAATCTTCTTTATCATGCTAAGAGGAGCAGGAAAAACCAAAACATTTCAGAATTGCACCTTGCAATGCGGAGAAATTACTGTTTGTGCATTTACAATATTCATTGATTTTTGCCATTGAAAAACATCATGTTATTCATATACAGAAATGTTTGAAGCTACTGACTGAATGAAAGGAGCTGGCATCTCACTCTCTTTGAATCTTCTTTATCATGGTAAGAGGAGCAGGAAAAAGCAAAAAATTTCAGAATTGCACCTTGCAATGCGGAGAAATTACTGTTTGTGCATTTACAATATTCATTGATTTTTGCCATTGAAAAACATGTTATTCATATACCAGAAATGTTTGAAGCTACTGACAATGAAAAGAGCTGGCATCTCACTTTCTTTGAATTTTTATCATGCTAAGAGGAGGAGGAAAAAGCAAAAAATTTCAGAATTGCACCTTGCAATGCGGAGAAATTACTGTTTGTGCATTTACAATATTCATTGATTTTTGCCATTGAAAAACATGTTATTCATATACCAGAAATGTTTGAAGCTACTGACTGAATGAAAAGAGCTGGCATCTCACTCTCTTTGAATCTTCTTTATCATGCTAAGAGGAGCAGGAAAAAGCAAAAAATTTCAGAATTGCACCTTGCAATGCGGAGAAATTACTGTTTGTGCATTTACAATATTCATTGATTTTTGCCATTGAAAAACGTCCAGAAATGATTGAAGCTACTGACTGAATGAAAGGAGCTGGCATCTCACTCTCTTTGAATCTTCTTTATCATGCTAAGAGGAGCAGGAAAAAGCAAAAAATTTCAGAATTGCACCTTGCAATGCGGAGAAATTACTGTTTGTGCATTTACAATATTCATTGATTTTTGCCATTGAAAAACGTCCAGAAATGATTGAAGCTACTGACTGAATGAAAGGAGCTGGCATCTCACTCTCTTTGTATCTTCTTTATCATGCTAAGAGGAGCAGGAAAAAGCAAAAAATTTCAGAATTGCACCTTGCAATGTGGAGAAATTACTGTTTGTGCATTTACAATATTCATTGATTTTTGCCATTGAAAAACATCATGTTATTCATATACCAATAATGTTTGAAGCTACTGAATGAATGAAAGGAGCTGGCATCTCACTCTCTTTGAATCTTCTTTATCATGCTAAGAGGAGCAGGAAAAAGCAAAAAATTTCAGAATTGCACCTTGCAATGCGGAGAAATTACTGTTTGTGCATTTACAATATTCATTGATTTTTGCCATTGAAAAACGTCCAGAAATGATTGAAGCTACTGACTGAATGAAAGTAGCTGGCATCTCACTCTCTTTGAATCTTCTTTATCATGCTAAGAGGAGCAGGAAAAAGCAAAAAATTTCAGAATTGCACCTTGCAATGCGGAGAAATTACTGTTTGTGCATTTACAATATTCATTGATTTTTGCCATTGAAAAACGTCCAGAAATGTTTGAAGCTACTGACTGAATGAAAGGAGCTGGCATCTCACTTCTTTGAATCTTCTTTATCATGCTAAGTGGAGCAGGAAAAAGCAAAAAATTTCAGAATTGCACCTTGCAATGCGGAGAAATTACTGTTTGTGCATTTACAATATTCATTGATTTTTGCCATTGAAAACATCATGTTATTCATATACCAGAAATGTTTGAAGCTACTGACTGAATGAAAGGAGCTGGCATCTCACTCTCTTTGAATCTTCTTTATCATGCTAAGAGGAGCAGGAAAAAGCAAAAAATTTCAGAATTGCACCTTGCAATGCGGAGAAATTACTGTTTGTGCATTTACAATATTCAATGATTTTTGCCATTGAAAAACATCATGTTATTCATATACCAGAAATGATTGAAGCTACTGACTGAATGAAAGGAGCTGGCATCTCACTCTCTTTGAATCTTCTTTATCATGCTAAGAGGAGCAGGAAAAAGCAAAAAAATTCAGAATTGCACCTTGCAATGCGGAGAAATTACTGTTTGTGCATTTACAATATTCATTGATTTTTGCCATTGAAAAACATCATGTTATTCATATACCAGAAATGATTGAAGCTACTGACTGAATGAAAGGAGCTGGCATCTCACTCTCTTTGAATCTTCTTTATCATGCTAAGAGGAGCAGGAAAAAGCAAAAAATTTCAGAATTGCACCTTGCAATGCGGAGAAATTACTGTTTGTGCATTTACAATATTCATTGATTTTTGCCATTGAAAAACATCATGTTTTTCATATACCAGAAATGTTTGAAGCTACTGACTGAATGAAAGGAGCTGGCATCTCTCTCTCTTTGAATCTTCTTTATCATGCTAAGAGGAGCAGGAAAAAGCAAAAAATTTCAGAATTGCACCTTGCAAAGCGGAGAAATTACTGTTTGTGCATTTACAATATTCATTGATTTTTGCCATTGAAAAACGTCCTGAAATGTTTGAAGCTACTGACTGAATGAAAGGAGCTGGCATCTCACTCTCTTTGAATCTTCTTTATCATGCTAAGAGGAGCAGGAAAAAGCAAAAAATTTGAGAATTGCACCTTGCAATGCGGAGAAATTACTGTTTGTGCATTTACAATATTCATTGATTTTTGCCATTGAAAAACATCATGTTATTCATATACCAGAAATGTTTGAAGCTACTGACTGAATGAAAGGAGCTGGCATCTCACTCTCTTTGAATCTTCTTTATCATGCTAAGAGGAGCAGGAAAAAGCAAAAAATTTCAGAATTGCACCTTGCAATGCGGAGAAATTACTGTTTGTGCATTTACAATATTCATTGATTTTTGCCATTGAAAAACGTCCAGAAATGATTGAAGCTACTGACTGAATGAAAGGAGCTGGCATCTCACTCTCTTTGAATCTTCTTTATCATGCTAAGAGGAGCAGGAAAAAGCAAAAAATTTCAGAATTGCACCTTGCAATGTGGAGAAATTACTGTTTGTGCATTTACAATATTCATTGATTTTTGCCATTGAAAAACGTCCAGAAATGATTGAAGCTACTGACTGAATGAAAGGAGCTGGCATCTCACTCTCTTTGAATCTTCTTTATCATGCTAAGAGGAGCAGGAAGAAGCAAAACATTTCAGAATTGCACCTTGCAATGCGGAGAAATTACTGTTTGTGCATTTACAATATTCATTGATTTTTGCCATTGAAAAACATCATGTTATTCATATACAGAAATGTTTGAAGCTACTGACTGAATGAAAGGAGCTGGCATCTCACTCTCTTTGAATCTTCTTTATCATGCTAAGAGGAGCAGGAAAAAGCAAAAAATTTCAGAATTGCACCTTGCAATGCGGAGAAATTACTGTTTGTGCATTTACAATATTCATTGATTTTTGCCATTGAAAAACGTCCAGAAATGATTGAAGCTACTGACTGAATGAAAGGAGCTGGCATCTCACTCTCTTTGAATCTTCTTTATCATGCTAAGAGGAGCAGGAAAAAGCAAAAAATTTCAGAATTGCACCTTGCAATGTGGAGAAATTACTGTTTGTGCATTTACAATATTCATTGATTTTTGCCATTGAAAAACGTCCAGAAATGTTTGAAGCTACTGACTGAATGAAAGGAGCTGGCATCTCACTCTCTTTGAATCTTCTTTATCATGCTAAGAGGAGCAGGAAAAAGCAAAAAAATTCAGAATTGCACCTTGCAATGCGGAGAAATTACTGTTTGTGCATTTACAATATTCATTGATTTTTGCCATTGAAAAACATCATGTTATTCATATACCAGAAATGATTGAAGCTACTGACTGAATGAAAGGAGCTGGCATCTCACTCTCTTTGAATCTTCTTTATCATGCTAAGAGGAGCAGGAAAAAGCAAAAAATTTCAGAATTGCACCTTGCAATGCGGAGAAATTACTGTTTGTGCATTTACAATATTCATTGATTTTTGCCATTGAAAAACATCATGTTTTTCATATACCAGAAATGTTTGAAGCTACTGACTGAATGAAAGGAGCTGGCATCTCTCTCTCTTTGAATCTTCTTTATCATGCTAAGAGGAGCAGGAAAAAGCAAAAAATTTCAGAATTGCACCTTGCAATGCGGAGAAATTACTGTTTGTGCATTTACAATATTCATTGATTTTTGCCATTGAAAAACATCATGTTATTCATATACCAGAAATGATTGAAGCTACTGACTGAATGAAAGGAGTTGGCATCTCACTCTCTTTGAATCTTCTTTATCATGCTAAGAGAAGCAGGAAAAAGCAAAAAATTTCAGAATTGCACCTTGCAAAGCGGAGAAATTACTGTTTGTGCATTTACAATATTCATTGATTTTTGCCATTGAAAAACGTCCTGAAATGTTTGAAGCTACTGACTGAATGAAAGGAGCTGGCATCTCACTCTCTTTGAATCTTCTTTATCATGCTAAGAGGAGCAGGAAAAAGCAAAAAATTTGAGAATTGCACCTTGCAATGCGGAGAAATTACTGTTTGTGCATTTACAATATTCATTGATTTTTGCCATTGAAAAACATCATGTTATTCATATACCAGAAATGTTTGAAGCTACTGACTGAATGAAAGGAGCTGGCATCTCACTCTCTTTGAATCTTCTTTATCATGCTAAGAGGAGCAGGAAAAAGCAAAAAATTTCAGAATTGCACCTTGCAATGCGGAGAAATTACTGTTTGTGCATTTACAATATTCATTGATTTTTGCCATTGAAAAACGTCCAGAAATGATTGAAGCTACTGACTGAATGAAAGGAGCTGGCATCTCACTCTCTTTGAATCTTCTTTATCATGCTAAGAGGAGCAGGAAAAAGCAAAAAATTTCAGAATTGCACCTTGCAATGTGGAGAAATTACTGTTTGTGCATTTACAATATTCATTGATTTTTGCCATTGAAAAACGTCCAGAAATGATTGAAGCTACTGACTGAATGAAAGGAGCTGGCATCTCACTCTCTTTGAATCTTCTTTATCATGCTAAGAGGAGCAGGAAAAAGCAAAACATTTCAGAATTGCACCTTGCAATGCGGAGAAATTACTGTTTGTGCATTTACAATATTCATTGATTTTTGCCATTGAAAAACATCATGTTATTCATATACAGAAATGTTTGAAGCTACTGACTGAATGAAAGGAGCTGGCATCTCACTCTCTTTGAATCTTCTTTATCATGCTAAGAGGAGCAGGAAAAAGCAAAAAATTTCAGAATTGCACCTTGCAATGCGGAGAAATTACTGTTTGTGCATTTACAATATTCATTGATTTTTGCCATTGAAAAACGTCCAGAAATGATTGAAGCTACTGACTGAATGAAAGGAGCTGGCATCTCACTCTCTTTGAATCTTCTTTATCATGCTAAGAGGAGCAGGAAAAAGCAAAAAATTTCAGAATTGCACCTTGCAATGTGGAGAAATTACTGTTTGTGCATTTACAATATTCATTGATTTTTGCCATTGAAAAACGTCCAGAAATGTTTGAAGCTACTGACTGAATGAAAGGAGCTGGCATCTCACTCTCTTTGAATCTTCTTTATCATGCTAAGAGGAGCAGGAAAAAGCAAAACATTTCAGAATTGCACCTTGCAATGCGGAGAAATTACTGTTTGTGCATTTACAATATTCATTGATTTTTGCCATTGAAAAACATCATGTTATTCATATACAGAAATGTTTGAAGCTACTGACTGAATGAAAGGAGCTGGCATCTCACTCTCTTTGAATCTTCTTTATCATGCTAAGAGGAGCAGGAAAAAACAAAAAATTTCAGAATTGCACCTTGCAATGCGGAGAAATTACTGTTTGTGCATTTACAATATTCATTGATTTTTGCCATTGAAAAACATGTTATTCATATACCAGAAATGTTTGAGGCTACTGACTGAATGAAAAGAGCTGGCATCTCACTCTCTTTGAATCTTCTTTATCATGCTAAGAGGAGCAGGAAAAAGCAAAAAATTTCAGAATTGCACCTTGCAATGCGGAGAAATTACTGTTTGTGCATTTACAATATTCATTGATTTTTGCCATTGAAAAACATCATGTTATTCATATACCAGAAATGTTTGAAGCTACTGACTGAATGAAAGGAGCTGGCATCTCACTCTCTTTGAATCTTCTTTATCATGCTAAGAGGAGCAGGAAAAAGCAAAAAATTTCAGAATTGCACCTTGCAATGCGGAGAAATTACTGTTTGTGCATTTACAATATTCATTGATTTTTGCCATTGAAAAACATGTTATTCATATACCAGAAATGTTTGAAGCTACTGACTGAATGAAAAGAGCTGGCATCTCGCTCTCTTTGAATCTTCTTTATCATGCTAAGAGGAGCAGGAAAAAGCAAAAATTTCAGAATTGCACCTTGCAATGCGGAGAAATTACTGTTTGTGCATTTACAATATTCATTGATTTTTGCCATTGAAAAACGTCCAGAAATGATTGAAGCTACTGACTGAATGAAAGGAGCTGGCATCTCACTCTCTTTGAATCTTCTTTATCATGCTAAGAGGAGCAGGAAAAAGCAAAAAATTTCAGAATTGCACCTTGCAATGCGGAGAAATTACTGTTTGTGCATTTACAATGTTCATTGATTTTTGCCATTGAAAAACATCATGTTATTCATATACCAGAAATGATTGAAGCTACTGACTGAATGAAAGGAGTTGGCATATCACTCTCTTTGAATCTTCTTTATCATGCTAAGAGAAGCAGGAAAAAGCAAAAAATTTCAGAATTGCACCTTGCAAAGCGGAGAAATTACTGTTTGTGCATTTACAATATTCATTGATTTTTGCCATTGAAAAACGTCCAGAAATGATTGAAGCTACTGACTGAATGAAAGGAGCTGGCATCTCACTCTCTTTGAATCTTCTTTATCATGCTAAGAGGAGCAGGAAAAAGCAAAAAATTTCAGAATTGCACCTTGCAATGCGGAGAAATTACTGTTTGTGCATTTACAATATTCATTGATTTTTGCCATTGAAAAACGTCCAGAAATGTTTGAAGCTACTGACTGAATGAAAGGAGCTGGCATCTCACTCTCTTTGAATCTTCTTTATCATGCTAAGAGGAGCAGGAAAAAGCAAAAAATTTCAGAATTGCACCTTGCAATGTGGAGAACTTACTGTTTGTGCATTTACAATATTCATTGATTTTTGCCATTGAAAAACGTCCAGAAATGATTGAAGCTACTGACTGAATGAAAGGAGCTGGCATCTCACTTTCTTTGAATCTTCTTTATCATGCTAAGAGGAGCAGGAAAAAGCAAAACATTTCAGAATTGCACCTTGCAATGCGGAGAAATTACT
This sequence comes from Phyllobates terribilis, assembly GCF_046119375.1. NCBI lineage: Eukaryota > Metazoa > Chordata > Amphibia > Anura > Dendrobatidae > Phyllobates > Phyllobates terribilis. Next base: position 27,628 of record NW_027363873.1, on the reverse strand, counting down.
GTTTGTGCATTTACAATATTCATTGATTTTTGCCATTGAAAAACATAATTTTATTCATATACAGAAATGTTTGAAGCTACTGACTGAATGAAAGGAGCTGGCATCTCACTCTCTTTGAATCTTCTTTATCATGCTAAGAGGAGCAGGAAAAAGCAAAAAATTTCAGAATTGCACCTTGCAATGCGGAGAAATTACTGTTTGTGCATTTACAATATTCATTGATTTTTTCCATTGAAAAACATGTTATTCATATACCAGAAATGTTTGAAGCTACTGACAATGAAAAGAGCTGGCATCTCACTTTCTTTGAATCTTTATCATGCTAAGAGGAGGAGGAAAAAGCAAAAAATTTCAGAATTGCACCTTGCAATGCGGAGAAATTACTGTTTGTGCATTTACAATATTCATTGATTTTTGCCATTGAAAAACATCATGTTATTCATATACCAGAAATGTTTGAAGCTACTGACTGAATGAAAGGAGCTGGCATCTCACTCTCTTTGAATCTTCTTTATCATGCTAAGAGGAGCAGGAAAAAGCAAAAAATTTCAGAATTGCACCTTGCAATGCGGAGAAATTACTGTTTGTGCATTTACAATATTCATTGATTTTTGCCATTGAAAAACATGTTATTCATATACCAGAAATGTTTGAAGCTACTGACTGAATGAAAAGAGCTGGCATCTCACTCTCTTTGAATCTTCTTTATCATGCTAAGAGGAGCAGGAAAAAGCAAAAAATTTCAGAATTGCACCTTGCAATGCGGAGAAATTACTGTTTGTGCATTTACAATATTCATTGATTTTTGCCATTGAAAAACGTCCAGAAATGATTGAAGCTACTGACTGAATGAAAGGAGCTGGCATCTCACTCTCTTTGTATCTTCTTTATCATGCTAAGAGGAGCAGGAAAAAGCAAAAAATTTCAGAATTGCACCTTGCAATGTGGAGAAATTACTGTTTGTGCATTTACAATATTCATTGATTTTTGGCATTGAAAAACATCATGTTATTCATATACCAGAAATGTTTGAAGCTACTGACTGAATGAAAGGAGCTGGCATCTCACTCTCTTTGAATCTTCTTTATCATGCTAAGAGGAGCAGGAAAAAGCAAAAAATTTCAGAATTGCACCTTGCAATGCGGAGAAATTACTGTTTGTGCATTTACAATATTCATTGATTTTTGCCATTGAAAAACGTCCAGAAATGATTGAAGCTACTGACTGAATGAAAGTAGCTGGCATCTCACTCTCTTTGAATCTTCTTTATCATGCTAAGAGGAGCAGGAAAAAGCAAAAAATTTCAGAATTGCACCTTGCAATGCGGAGAAATTACTGTTTGTGCATTTACAATATTCATTGATTTTTGCCATTGAAAAACGTCCAGAAATGTTTGAAGCTACTGACTGAATGAAAGGAGCTTGCATCTCACTCTCTTTGAATCTTCTTTATCATGCTAAGAGGAGCAGGAAAAAGCAAAAAATTTCAGAATTGCACCTTGCAATGCAGAGAAATTACTGTTTGTGCATTTACAATATTCATTGATTTTTGCCATTGAAAAACGTCCAGAAATGTTTGAAGCTACTGACTGAATGAAAGGAGCTGGCATCTCACTCTCTTTGAATCTTCTTTATCATGCTAAGTGGAGCAGGAAAAAGCAAAAAATTTCAGAATTGCACCTTGCAATGCGGAGAAATTACTGTTTGTGCATTTACAATATTCATTGATTTTTGCCATTGAAAACATCATGTTATTCATATACCAGAAATGTTTGAAGCTACTGACTGAATGAAAGGAGCTGGCATCTCACTCTCTTTGAATCTTCTTTATCATGCTAAGAGGAGCAGGAAAAAGCAAAAAATTTCAGAATTGCACCTTGCAATGCGGAGAAATTACTGTTTGTGCATTTACAATATTCATTGATTTTTGCCATTGAAAAACATCATGTTATTCATATACCAGAAATGATTGAAGCTACTGACTGAATGAAAGGAGCTGGCATCTCACTCTCTTTGAATCTTCTTTATCATGCTAAGAGGAGCAGGAAAAAGCAAAAAATTTCAGAATTGCACCTTGCAATGCGGAGAAATTACTGTTTTTGCATTTAAAATATTCATTGATTTTTGCCATTGAAAAACATCATGTTATTCATATACCAGAAATGATTGAAGCTACTGACTGAATGAAAGGAGCTGGCATCTCACTCTCTTTGAATCTTCTTTATCATGCTAAGAGGAGCAGGAAAAAGCAAAAAATTTCAGAATTGCACCTTGCAATGCGGAGAAATTACTGTTTGTGCATTTACAATATTCATTGATTTTTGCCATTGAAAAACATCATGTTTTTCATATACCAGAAATGTTTGAAGCTACTGACTGAATGAAAGGAGCTGGCATCTCTCTCTCTTTGAATCTTCTTTATCATGCTAAGAGGAGCAGGAAAAAGCAAAAAATTTCAGAATTGCACCTTGCAATGCGGAGAAATTACTGTTTGTGCATTTACAATATTCATTGATTTTTGCCATTGAAAAACATCATGTTATTCATATACCAGAAATGATTGAAGCTACTGACTGAATGAAAGGAGTTGGCATCTCACTCTCTTTGAATCTTCTTTATCATGCTAAGAGAAGCAGGAAAAAGCAAAAAATTTCAGAATTGCACCTTGCAAAGCGGAGAAATTACTGTTTGTGCATTTACAATATTCATTGATTTTTGCCATTGAAAAACGTCCAGAAATGTTTGAAGCTACTGACTGAATGAAAGGAGCTGGCATCTCACTCTCTTTGAATCTTCTTTATCATGCTAAGAGGAGCAGGAAAAAGCAAAAAATTTGAGAATTGCACCTTGCAATGCGGAGAAATTACTGTCTGTGCATTTACAATATTCATTGATTTTTGCCATTGAAAAACATCATGTTATTCATATACCAGAAATGTTTGAAGCTACTGACTGAATGAAAGGAGCTGGCATCTCACTCTCTTTGAATCTTCTTTATCATGCTAAGAGGAGCAGGAAAAAGTAAAAAATTTCAGAATTGCACCTTGCAATGCGGAGAAATTACTGTTTGTGCATTTACAATATTCATTGATTTTTGCCATTGAAAAACGTCCAGAAATGATTGAAGCTACTGACTGAATGAAAGGAGCTGGCATCTCACTCTCTTTGAATCTTCTTTATCATGCTAAGAGGAGCAGGAAAAAGCAAAAAATTTGAGAATTGCACCTTGCAATGCGGAGAAATTACTGTTTGTGCATTTACAATATTCATTGATTTTTGCCATTGAAAAACATCATGTTATTCATATACCAGAAATGATTGAAGCTACTGACTGAATGAAAGGAGCTGGCATCTCACTCTCTTTGAATCTTCTTTATCATGCTAAGAGGAGCAGGAAAAAGCAAAAAATTTCAGAATTGCACCTTGCAATGCGGAGAAATTACTGTTTGTGCATTTAAAATATTCATTGATTTTTGCCATTGAAAAACATCATGTTATTCATATACCAGAAATGATTGAAGCTACTGACTGAATGAAAGGAGCTGGCATCTCACTCTCTTTGAATCTTCTTTATCATGCTAAGAGGAGCAGGAAAAAGCAAAAAATTTCAGAATTGCACCTTGCAATGCGGAGAAATTACTGTTTGTGCATTTACAATATTCATTGATTTTTGCCATTGAAAAACATCATGTTATTCATATACCAGAAATGATTGAAGCTACTGACTGAATGAAAGGAGCTGGCATCTCACTCTCTTTGAATCTTCTTTATCATGCTAAGAGGAGCAGGAAAAAGCAAAAAATTTCAGAATTGCACCTTGCAATGCGGAGAAATTACTGTTTGTGCATTTACAATATTCATTGATTTTTGCCATTGAAAAACATCATGTTATTCATATACCAGAAATGATTGAAGCTACTGACTGAATGAAAGGAGCTGGCATCTCACTCTCTTTGAATCTTCTTTATCATGCTAAGAGGAGCAGGAAAAAGCAAAAAATTTCAGAATTGCACCTTGCAATGCGGAGAAATTACTGTTTGTGCATTTAAAATATTCATTGATTTTTGCCATTGAAAAACATCATGTTATTCATATACCAGAAATGATTGAAGCTACTGACTGAATGAAAGGAGCTGGCATCTCACTCTCTTTGAATCTTCTTTATCATGCTAAGAGGAGCAGGAAAAAGCAAAAAATTTCAGAATTGCACCTTGCAATGCGGAGAAATTACTGTTTGTGCATTTACAATATTCATTGATTTTTGCCATTGAAAAACATCATGTTTTTCATATACCAGAAATGTTTGAAGCTACTGACTGAATGAAAGGAGCTGGCATCTCTCTCTCTTTGAATCTTCTTTATCATGCTAAGAGGAGCAGGAAAAAGCAAAAAATTTCAGAATTGCACCTTGCAATGCGGAGAAATTACTGTTTGTGCATTTACAATATTCATTGATTTTTGCCATTGAAAAACATCATGTTATTCATATACCAGAAATGATTGAAGCTACTGACTGAATGAAAGGAGTTGGCATCTCACTCTCTTTGAATCTTCTTTATCATGCTAAGAGAAGCAGGAAAAAGCAAAAAATTTCAGAATTGCACCTTGCAAAGCGGAGAAATTACTGTTTGTGCATTTACAATATTCATTGATTTTTGCCATTGAAAAACGTCCAGAAATGTTTGAAGCTACTGACTGAATGAAAGGAGCTGGCATCTCACTCTCTTTGAATCTTCTTTATCATGCTAAGAGGAGCAGGAAAAAGCAAAAAATTTGAGAATTGCACCTTGCAATGCGGAGAAATTACTGTCTGTGCATTTACAATATTCATTGATTTTTGCCATTGAAAAACATCATGTTATTCATATACCAGAAATGTTTGAAGCTACTGACTGAATGAAAGGAGCTGGCATCTCACTCTCTTTGAATCTTCTTTATCATGCTAAGAGGAGCAGGAAAAAGTAAAAAATTTCAGAATTGCACCTTGCAATGCGGAGAAATTACTGTTTGTGCATTTACAATATTCATTGATTTTTGCCATTGAAAAACATCATGTTATTCATATACCAGAAATGATTGAAGCTACTGACTGAATGAAAGGAGCTGGCATCTCACTCTCTTTGAATCTTCTTTATCATGCTAAGAGGAGCAGGAAAAAGCAAAAAATTTCAGAATTGCACCTTGCAATGCGGAGAAATTACTGTTTGTGCATTTACAATATTCATTGATTTTTGCCATTGAAAAACATCATGTTTTTCATATACCAGAAATGTTTGAAGCTACTGACTGAATGAAAGGAGCTGGCATCTCTCTCTCTTTGAATCTTCTTTATCATGCTAAGAGGAGCAGGAAAAAGCAAAAAATTTCAGAATTGCACCTTGCAATGCGGAGAAATTACTGTTTGTGCATTTACAATATTCATTGATTTTTGCCATTGAAAAACATCATGTTATTCATATACCAGAAATGATTGAAGCTACTGACTGAATGAAAGGAGTTGGCATCTCACTCTCTTTGAATCTTCTTTATCATGCTAAGAGAAGCAGGAAAAAGCAAAACATTTCAGAATTGCACCTTGCAAAGCGGAGAAATTACTGTTTGTGCATTTACAATATTCATTGATTTTTGCCATTGAAAAACGTCCAGAAATGTTTGAAGCTACTGACTGAATGAAAGGAGCTGGCATCTCACTCTCTTTGAATCTTCTTTATCATGCTAAGAGGAGCAGGAAAAAGCAAAAAATTTGAGAATTGCACCTTGCAATGCGGAGAAATTACTGTCTGTGCATTTACAATATTCATTGATTTTTGCCATTGAAAAACATCATGTTATTCATATACCAGAAATGTTTGAAGCTACTGACTGAATGAAAGGAGCTGGCATCTCACTCTCTTTGAATCTTCTTTATCATGCTAAGAGGAGCAGGAAAAAGTAAAAAATTTCAGAATTGCACCTTGCAATGCGGAGAAATTACTGTTTGTGCATTTACAATATTCATTGATTTTTGCCATTGAAAAACGTCCAGAAATGATTGAAGCTACTGACTGAATGAAAGGAGCTGGCATCTCACTCTCTTTGAATCTTCTTTATCATGCTAAGAGGAGCAGGAAAAAGCAAAAAATTTGAGAATTGCACCTTGCAATGCGGAGAAATTACTGTTTGTGCATTTACAATATTCATTGATTTTTGCCATTGAAAAACATCATGTTATTCATATACCAGAAATGATTGAAGCTACTGACTGAATGAAAGGAGCTGGCATCTCACTCTCTTTGAATCTTCTTTATCATGCTAAGAGGAGCAGGAAAAAGCAAAAAATTTCAGAATTGCACCTTGCAATGCGGAGAAATTACTGTTTGTGCATTTAAAATATTCATTGATTTTTGCCATTGAAAAACATCATGTTATTCATATACCAGAAATGATTGAAGCTACTGACTGAATGAAAGGAGCTGGCATCTCACTCTCTTTGAATCTTCTTTATCATGCTAAGAGGAGAAGGAAAAAGCAAAAAATTTCAGAATTGCACCTTGCAATGCGGAGAAATTACTGTTTGTGCATTTACAATATTCATTGATTTTTGCCATTGAAAAACATCATGTTATTCATATACCAGAAATGATTGAAGCTACTGACTGAATGAAAGGAGCTGGCATCTCACTCTCTTTGAATCTTCTTTATCATGCTAAGAGGAGCAGGAAAAAGCAAAAAATTTCAGAATTGCACCTTGCAATGCGGAGAAATTACTGTTTGTGCATTTACAATATTCATTGATTTTTGCCATTGAAAAACATCATGTTTTTCATATACCAGAAATGTTTGAAGCTACTGACTGAATGAAAGGAGCTGGCATCTCTCTCTCTTTGAATCTTCTTTATCATGCTAAGAGGAGCAGGAAAAAGCAAAAAATTTCAGAATTGCACCTTGCAATGCGGAGAAATTACTGTTTGTGCATTTACAATATTCATTGATTTTTGCCATTGAAAAACATCATGTTATTCATATACCAGAAATGATTGAAGCTACTGACTGAATGAAAGGAGTTGGCATCTCACTCTCTTTGAATCTTCTTTATCATGCTAAGAGAAGCAGGAAAAAGCAAAAAATTTCAGAATTGCACCTTGCAAAGCGGAGAAATTACTGTTTGTGCATTTACAATATTCATTGATTTTTGCCATTGAAAAACGTCCAGAAATGTTTGAAGCTACTGACTGAATGAAAGGAGCTGGCATCTCACTCTCTTTGAATCTTCTTTATCATGCTAAGAGGAGCAGGAAAAAGCAAAAAATTTGAGAATTGCACCTTGCAATGCGGAGAAATTACTGTCTGTGCATTTACAATATTCATTGATTTTTGCCATTGAAAAACATCATGTTATTCATATACCAGAAATGTTTGAAGCTACTGACTGAATGAAAGGAGCTGGCATCTCACTCTCTTTGAATCTTCTTTATCATGCTAAGAGGAGCAGGAAAAAGCAAAAAATTTCAGAATTGCACCTTGCAATGCGGAGAAATTACTGTTTGTGCATTTACAATATTCATTGATTTTTGCCATTGAAAAACGTCCAGAAATGATTGAAGCTACTGACTGAATGAAAGGAGCTGGCATCTCACTCTCTTTGAATCTTCTTTATCATGCTAAGAGGAGCAGGAAAAAGCAAAAAATTTCAGAATTGCACCTTGCAATGCGGAGAAATTACTGTTTGTGCATTTACAATATTCATTGATTTTTGCCATTGAAAAACGTCCAGAAATGTTTGAAGCTACTGACTGAATGAAAGGAGCTGGCATCTCACTCTCTTTGAATCTTCTTTATCATGCTAAGTGGAGCAGGAAAAAGCAAAAAATTTCAGAATTGCACCTTGCAATGCGGAGAAATTACTGTTTGTGCATTTACAATATTCATTGATTTTTGCCATTGAAAACATCATGTTATTCATATACCAGAAATGTTTGAAGCTACTGACTGAATGAAAGGAGCTGGCATCTCACTCTCTTTGAATCTTCTTTATCATGCTAAGAGGAGCAGGAAAAAGCAAAAAATTTCAGAATTGCACCTTGCAATGCGGAGAAATTACTGTTTGTGCATTTACAATATTCATTGATTTTTGCCATTGAAAAACGTCCAGAAATGATTGAAGCTACTGACTGAATGAAAGTAGCTGGCATCTCACTCTCTTTGAATCTTCTTTATCATGCTAAGAGGAGCAGGAAAAAGCAAAAAATTTCAGAATTGCACCTTGCAATGCGGAGAAATTACTGTTTGTGCATTTACAATATTCATTGATTTTTGCCATTGAAAAACGTCCAGAAATGTTTGAAGCTACTGACTGAATGAAAGGAGCTGGCATCTCACTCTCTTTGAATCTTCTTTATCATGCTAAGTGGAGCAGGAAAAAGCAAAAAATTTCAGAATTGCACCTTGCAATGCGGAGAAATTACTGTTTGTGCATTTACAATATTCATTGATTTTTGCCATTGAAAACATCATGTTATTCATATACCAGAAATGTTTGAAGCTACTGACTGAATGAAAGGAGCTGGCATCTCACTCTCTTTGAATCTTCTTTATCATGCTAAGAGGAGCAGGAAAAAGCAAAAAATTTCAGAATTGCACCTTGCAATGCGGAGAAATTACTGTTTGTGCATTTACAATATTCATTGATTTTTGCCATTGAAAAACATCATGTTATTCATATACCAGAAATGATTGAAGCTACTGACTGAATGAAAGGAGCTGGCATCTCACTCTCTTTGAATCTTCTTTATCATGCTAAGAGGAGCAGGAAAAAGCAAAAAATTTCAGAATTGCACCTTGCAATGCGGAGAAATTACTGTTTGTGCATTTAAAATATTCATTGATTTTTGCCATTGAAAAACATCATGTTATTCATATACCAGAAATGATTGAAGCTACTGACTGAATGAAAGGAGCTGGCATCTCACTCTCTTTGAATCTTCTTTATCATGCTAAGAGGAGCAGGAAAAAGCAAAAAATTTCAGAATTGCACCTTGCAATGCGGAGAAATTACTGTTTGTGCATTTACAATATTCATTGATTTTTGCCATTGAAAAACATCATGTTTTTCATATACCAGAAATGTTTGAAGCTACTGACTGAATGAAAGGAGCTGGCATCTCTCTCTCTTTGAATCTTCTTTATCATGCTAAGAGGAGCAGGAAAAAGCAAAAAATTTCAGAATTGCACCTCGCAATGCGGAGAAATTACTGTTTGTGCATTTACAATATTCATTGATTTTTGCCATTGAAAAACATCATGTTATTCATATACCAGAAATGATTGAAGCTACTGACTGAATGAAAGGAGTTGGCATCTCACTCTCTTTGAATCTTCTTTATCATGCTAAGAGAAGCAGGAAAAAGCAAAAAATTTCAGAATTGCACCTTGCAAAGCGGAGAAATTACTGTTTGTGCATTTACAATATTCATTGATTTTTGCCATTGAAAAACGTCCAGAAATGTTTGAAGCTACTGACTGAATGAAAGGAGCTGGCATCTCACTCTCTTTGAATCTTCTTTATCATGCTAAGAGGAGCAGGAAAAAGCAAAAAATTTGAGAATTGCACCTTGCAATGCGGAGAAATTACTGTCTGTGCATTTACAATATTCATTGATTTTTGCCATTGAAAAACATCATGTTATTCATATACCAGAAATGTTTGAAGCTACTGACTGAATGAAAGGAGCTGGCATCTCACTCTCTTTGAATCTTCTTTATCATGCTAAGAGGAGCAGGAAAAAGCAAAAAATTTCAGAATTGCACCTTGCAATGCGGAGAAATTACTGTTTGTGCATTTACAATATTCATTGATTTTTGCCATTGAAAAACGTCCAGAAATGATTGAAGCTACTGACTGAATGAAAGGAGCTGGCATCTCACTCTCTTTGAATCTTCTTTATCATGCTAAGAGGAGCAGGAAAAAGCAAAAAATTTCAGAATTGCACCTTGCAATGCGGAGAAATTACTGTTTGTGCATTTACAATATTCATTGATTTTTGCCATTGAAAAACGTCCAGAAATGTTTGAAGCTACTGACTGAATGAAAGGAGCTGGCATCTCACTCTCTTTGAATCTTCTTTATCATGCTAAGTGGAGCAGGAAAAAGAAAAAATTTCAGAATTGCACCTTGCAATGCGGAGAAATTACTGTTTGTGCATTTACAATATTCATTGATTTTTGCCATTGAAAACATCATGTTATTCATATACCAGAAATGTTTGAAGCTACTGACTGAATGAAAGGAGCTGGCATCTCACTCTCTTTGAATCTTCTTTATCATGCTAAGAGGAGCAGGAAAAAGCAAAAAATTTCAGAATTGCACCTTGCAATGCGGAGAAATTACTGTTTGTGCATTTACAATATTCATTGATTTTTGCCATTGAAAAACATCATGTTATTCATATACCAGAAATGATTGAAGCTACTGACTGAATGAAAGGAGCTGGCATCTCACTCTCTTTGAATCTTCTTTATCATGCTAAGAGGAGCAGGAAAAAGCAAAAAATTTCAGAATTGCACCTTGCAATGCGGAGAAATTACTGTTTGTGCATTTAAAATATTCATTGATTTTTGCCATTGAAAAACATCATGTTATTCATATACCAGAAATGATTGAAGCTACTGACTGAATGAAAGGAGCTGGCATCTCACTCTCTTTGAATCTTCTTTATCATGCTAAGAGGAGCAGGAAAAAGCAAAAAATTTCAGAATTGCACATTGCAATGTGGAGGAATTACTGTTTGTGCATTTACAATATTCATTGATTTTTGCCATTGAAAAACATCATGTTATTCATATACCAGAAATGATTGAAGCTACTGACTGAATGAAAGGAGCTGGCATCTCACTCTCTTTGAATCTTCTTTATCATGCTAAGAGGAGCAGGAAAAAGCAAAAAATTTCAGAATTGCACCTTGCAATGCGGAGAAATTACTGTTTGTGCATTTAAAATATTCATTGATTTTTGCCATTGAAAAACATCATGTTATTCATATACCAGAAATGATTGAAGCTACTGACTGAATGAAAGGAGCTGGCATCTCACTCTCTTTGAATCTTCTTTATCATGCTAAGAGGAGCAGGAAAAAGCAAAAAATTTCAGAATTGCACCTTGCAATGCGGAGAAATTACTGTTTGTGCATTTACAATATTCATTGATTTTTGCCATTGAAAAACATCATGTTTTTCATATACCAGAAATGTTTGAAGCTACTGACTGAATGAAAGGAGCTGGCATCTCTCTCTCTTTGAATCTTCTTTATCATGCTAAGAGGAGCAGGAAAAAGCAAAAAATTTCAGAATTGCACCTTGCAATGCGGAGAAATTACTGTTTGTGCATTTACAATATTCATTGATTTTTGCCATTGAAAAACATCATGTTATTCATATACCAGAAATGATTGAAGCTACTGACTGAATGAAAGGAGTTGGCATCTCACTCTCTTTGAATCTTCTTTATCATGCTAAGAGAAGCAGGAAAAAGCAAAAAATTTCAGAATTGCACCTTGCAAAGCGGAGAAATTACTGTTTGTGCATTTACAATATTCATTGATTTTTGCCATTGAAAAACGTCCAGAAATGTTTGAAGCTACTGACTGAATGAAAGGAGCTGGCATCTCACTCTCTTTGAATCTTCTTTATCATGCTAAGAGGAGCAGGAAAAAGCAAAAAATTTGAGAATTGCACCTTGCAATGCGGAGAAATTACTGTCTGTGCATTTACAATATTCATTGATTTTTGCCATTGAAAAACATCATGTTATTCATATACCAGAAATGTTTGAAGCTACTGACTGAATGAAAGGAGCTGGCATCTCACTCTCTTTGAATCTTCTTTATCATGCTAAGAGGAGCAGGAAAAAGCAAAAAATTTCAGAATTGCACCTTGCAATGCGGAGAAATTACTGTTTGTGCATTTACAATATTCATTGATTTTTGCCATTGAAAAACGTCCAGAAATGAATGAAGCTACTGACTGAATGAAAGGAGCTGGCATCTCACTCTCTTTGAATCTTCTTTATCATGCTAAGAGGAGCAGGAAAAAGCAAAAAATTTCAGAATTGCACCTTGCAATGCGGAGAAATTACTGTTTGTGCATTTACAATATTCATTGATTTTTGCCATTGAAAAACGTCCAGAAATGTTTGAAGCTACTGACTGAATGAAAGGAGCTGGCATCTCACTCTCTTTGAATCTTCTTTATCATGCTAAGTGGAGCAGGAAAAAGCAAAAAATTTCAGAATTGCACCTTGCAATGCGGAGAAATTACTGTTTGTGCATTTACAATATTCATTGATTTTTGCCATTGAAAACATCATGTTATTCATATACCAGAAATGTTTGAAGCTACTGACTGAATGAAAGGAGCTGGCATCTCACTCTCTTTGAATCTTCTTTATCATGCTAAGAGGAGCAGGAAAAAGCAAAAAATTTCAGAATTGCACCTTGCAATGCGGAGAAATTACTGTTTGTGCATTTACAATATTCATTGATTTTTGCCATTGAAAAACATCATGTTATTCATATACCAGAAATGATTGAAGCTACTGACTGAATGAAAGGAGCTGGCATCTCACTCTCTTTGAATCTTCTTTATCATGCTAAGAGGAGCAGGAAAAAGCAAAAAATTTCAGAATTGCACCTTGCAATGCGGAGAAATTACTGTTTGTGCATTTAAAATATTCATTGATTTTTGCCATTGAAAAACATCATGTTATTCATATACCAGAAATGATTGAAGCTACTGACTGAATGAAAGGAGCTGGCATCTCACTCTCTATGAATCTTCTTTATCATGCTAAGAGGAGCAGGAAAAAGCAAAAAATTTCAGAATTGCACATTGCAATGCGGAGAAATTACTGTCTGTGCATTTACAATATTCATTGATTTTTGCCATTGAAAAACATCATGTTTTTCATATACGAGAAATGTTTGAAGCTACTGACTGAATGAAAGGAGCTGGCATCTCTCTCTCTTTGAATCTTCTTTATCATGCTAAGAGGAGCAGGAAAAAGCAAAAAATTTCAGAATTGCACCTTGCAATGCGGAGAAATTACTGTTTGTGCATTTACAATATTCATTGATTTTTGCCATTGAAAAACATCATGTTATTCATATACCAGAAATGATTGAAGCTACTGACTGAATGAAAGGAGTTGGCATCTCACTCTCTTTGAATCTTCTTTATCATGCTAAGAGAAGCAGGAAAAAGCAAAAAATTTCAGAATTGCACCTTGCAAAGCGGAGAAATTACTGTTTGTGCATTTACAATATTCATTGATTTTTGCCATTGAAAAACGTCCAGAAATGTTTGAAGCTACTGACTGAATGAAAGGAGCTGGCATCTCACTCTCTTTGAATCTTCTTTATCATGCTAGGATTAGCAGGAAAAAAGCAAAAAATTTCAGAATTGCACCTTGCAATGTGGAGATATTACTGTTTGTGCATTTACAATATTCATTGATTTTTGCCATTGAAAAACGTCCAGAAATGTTTGAAGCTACTGACTGAATGAAAGGAGCTGGCATCTCACTCTCTTTGAATCTTCTTTATCATGCTAGGATTAGCAGGAAAAAGCAAAAAATTTCAGAATTGCACCTTGCAATGTGGAGATATTACTGTTTGTGCATTTACAATATTCATTGATTTTTGCCATTGAAAAACATCATGTTATTCACATACCAGAAATGTTTGAAGCTACTGACTGAATGAAAGGAGCTGGCATCTCACTCTCTTTGAATCTTCTTTATCATGCTAGGATTAGCAGGAAAAAGCAAAAAATTTCAGAATTGCACCTTGCAATGTGGAGATATTACTGTTTGTGCATTTACAATATTCATTGATTTTTGCCATTATAAAATGTCCAGAAATGTTTGAAGCTACTGACTGAATGAAAGGAGCTGGCATCTCACTCTCTTTGAATCTTCTTTATCATGCTAGGATTAGCAGGAAAAAGCAAAAAATTTCAGAATTGCACCTTGCAATGTGGAGATATTACTGTTTGTGCATTTACAATATTCATTGATTTTTGCCATTGAAAAACATGTTTTTCATATACCAGAAATGTTTGAAGCTACTGACTGAATGAAAGGAGCTGGCATCTCACTCTCTTTGAATCTTCTTTATCATGCTAGGATTAGCAGGAAAAAGCAAAAAATTTCAGAATTGCACCTTGCAATGTGGAGATATTACTGTTTGTGCATTTACAATATTCATTGATTTTTGCCATTGAAAAACGTCCAGAAATGTTTGAAGCTACTGACTGAATGAAAGGAGCTGGCATCTCACTCTCTTTGAATCTTCTTTATCATGCTAGGATTAGCAGGAAAAAGCAAAAAATTTCAGAATTGAACCTTGCAATGTGGAGATATTACTGTTTGTGCATTTACAATATTCATTGATTTTTGCCATTGAAAAACATGTTTTTCATATACCAGAAATGTTTGAAGCTACTGACTGAATGAAAAGAGCTGGCATCTCACTCTCTTTGAATCTTCTTTATCATGCTAAGAGGAGCAGGAAAAAGCAAAAAATTTCAGAATTGCACCTTGCAATGCGGAGAAATTACTGTTTGTGCATTTACAATATTCATTGATTTTTGCCATTGAAAAACGTCCAGAAATGATTGAAGCTACTGACTGAATGAAAGGAGCTGGCATCTCACTCTCTTTGTATGTTCTTTATCATGCTAAGAGGAGCAGGAAAAAGCAAAAAATTTCAGAATTGCACCTTGCAATATGGAGAAATTACTGTTTGTGCATTTACAATATTCATTGATTTTTGCCATTGAAAAACATCATGTTATTCATATACCAGAAATGTTTGAAGCTACTGACTGAATGAAAGGAGCTGGCATCTCACTCTCTTTGAATCTTCTTTATCATGCTAAGAGGAGCAGGAAAAAGCAAAAAATTTCAGAATTGCACCTTGCAATGCGGAGAAATTACTGTTTGTGCATTTACAATATTCATTGATTTTTGCCATTGAAAAACGTCCAGAAATGATTGAAGCTACTGACTGAATGAAAGTAGCTGGCATCTCACTCTCTTTGAATCTTCTTTATCATGCTAAGAGGAGCAGGAAAAAGCAAAAAATTTCAGAATTGCACCTTGCAATGCGGAGAAATTACTGTTTGTGCATTTACAATATTCATTGATTTTTGCCATTGAAAAACGTCCAGAAATGTTTGAAGCTACTGACTGAATGAAAGGAGCTGGCATCTCACTCTCTTTGAATCTTCTTTATCATGCTAAGAGGAGCAGGAAAAAGCAAAAAATTTCAGAATTGCACCTTGCAATGCGGAGAAATTACTGTTTGTGCATTTACAATATTCATTGATTTTTGCCATTGAAAAACGTCCAGAAATGTTTGAAGCTACTGACTGAATGAAAGGAGCTGGCATCTCACTCTCTTTGAATCTTCTTTATCATGCTAAGTGGAGCAGGAAAAAGCAAAAAATTTCAGAATTGCACCTTGCAATGCGGAGAAATTACTGTTTGTGCATTTACAATATTCATTGATTTTTGCCATTGAAAACATCATGTTATTCATATACCAGAAATGTTTGAAGCTACTGACTGAATGAAAGGAGCTGGCATCTCACTCTCTTTGAATCTTCTTTATCATGCTAAGAGGAGCAGGAAAAAGCAAAAAATTTCAGAATTGCACCTTGCAATGCGGAGAAATTACTGTTTGTGCATTTAAAATATTCATTGATTTTTGCCATTGAAAAACATCATGTTATTCATATACCAGAAATGATTGAAGCTACTGACTGAATGAAAGGAGCTGGCATCTCACTCTCTTTGAATCTTCTTTATCATGCTAAGAGAAGCAGGAAAAAGCAAAAAATTTCAGAATTGCACCTTGCAAAGCGGAGAAATTACTGTTTGTGCATTTACAATATTCATTGATTTTTGCCATTGAAAAACATCCAGAAATGTTTGAAGCTACTGACTGAATGAAAGGAGCTGGCATCTCACTCTCTTTGAATCTTCTTTATCATGCTAAGAGGAGCAGGAAAAAGCAAAAAATTTGAGAATTGCACCTTGCAATGCGGAGAAATTACTGTCTGTGCATTTACAATATTCATTGATTTTTGCCATTGAAAAACATCATGTTATTCATATACCAGAAATGTTTGAAGCTACTGACTGAATTAAAGGAGCTGGCATCTCACTCTCTTTGAATCTTCTTTATCATGCTAAGAGGAGCAGGAAAAAGCAAAAAATTTCAGAATTGCACCTTGCAATGCGGAGAAATTACTGTTTGTGCATTTACAATATTCATTGATTTTTGCCATTGAAAAACGTCCAGAAATGATTGAAGCTACTGACTGAATGAAAGGAGCTGGCATCTCACTCTCTTTGAATCTTCTTTATCATGCTAAGAGGAGCAGGAAAAAGCTAAAAATTTCAGAATTGCACCTTGCAATGCGGAGAAATTACTGTTTGTGCATTTACAATATTCATTGATTTTTGCCATTGAAAAACGTCCAGAAATGTTTGAAGCTACTGACTGAATGAAAGGAGCTGGCATCTCACTCTCTTTGAATCTTCTTTATCATGCTAAGTGGAGCAGGAAAAAGCAAAAAATTTCAGAATTGCACCTTGCAATGCGGAGAAATTACTGTTTGTGCATTTACAATATTCATTGATTTTTGCCATTGAAAACATCATGTTATTCATATACCAGAAATGTTTGAAGCTACTGACTGAATGAAAGGAGCTGGCATCTCACTCTCTTTGAATCTTCTTTATCATGCTAAGAGGAGCAGGAAAAAGCAAAAAATTTCAGAATTGCACCTTGCAATGCGGAGAAATTACTGTTTGTGCATTTACAATATTCATTGATTTTTGCCATTGAAAAACATCATGTTATTCATATACCAGAAATGATTGAAGCTACTGACTGAATGAAAGGAGCTGGCATCTCACTCTCTTTGAATCTTCTTTATCATGCTAAGAGGAGCAGGAAAAAGCAAAAAATTTCAGAATTGCACCTTGCAATGCGGAGAAATTACTGTTTGTGCATTTAAAATATTCATTGATTTTTGCCATTGAAAAACATCATGTTATTCATATACCAGAAATGATTGAAGCTACTGACTGAATGAAAGGAGCTGGCATCTCACTCTCTTTGAATCTTCTTTATCATGCTAAGAGGAGCAGGAAAAAGCAAAAAATTTCAGAATTGCACCTTGCAATGCGGAGAAATTACTGTTTGTGCATTTATAATATTCATTGATTTTTGCCATTGAAAAACATCATGTTTTTCATATACGAGAAATGTTTGAAGCTACTGACTGAATGAAAGGAGCTGGCATCTCTCTCTCTTTGAATCTTCTTTATCATGCTAAGAGGAGCAGGAAAAAGCAAAAAATTTCAGAATTGCACCTTGCAATGCGGAGAAATTACTGTTTGTGCATTTACAATATTCATTGATTTTTGCCATTGAAAAACATCATGTTATTCATATACCAGAAATGATTGAAGCTACTGACTGAATGAAAGGAGTTGGCATCTCACTCTCTTTGAATCTTCTTTATCATGCTAAGAGAAGCAGGAAAAAGCAAAAAATTTCAGAATTGCACTTGCAAAGCGGAGAAATTACTGTTTGTGCATTTACAATATTCATTGATTTTTGCCATTGAAAAACGTCCAGAAATGTTTGAAGCTACTGACTGAATGAAAGGAGCTGGCATCTCACTCTCTTTGAATCTTCTTTATCATGCTAGGATTAGCAGGAAAAAGCAAAAAATTTCAGAATTGCACCTTGCAATGTGGAGATATTACTGTTTGTGCATTTACAATATTCATTGATTTTTGCCATTGAAAAACATGTTTTTCATATACCAGAAATGTTTGAAGCTACTGACTGAATGAAAGGAGCTGGCATCTCACTCTCTTTGAATCTTCTTTATCATGCTAGGATTAGCAGGAAAAAAGCAAAAAATTTCAGAATTGCACCTTGCAATGTGGAGATATTACTGTTTGTGCATTTACAATATTCATTGATTTTTGCCATTGAAAAACGTCCAGAAATGTTTGAAGCTACTGACTGAATGAAAGGAGCTGGCATCTCACTCTCTTTGAATCTTCTTTATCATGCTAGGATTAGCAGGAAAAAGCAAAAAATTTCAGAATTGCACCTTGCAATGTGGAGATATTACTGTTTGTGCATTTACAATATTCATTGATTTTTGCCATTGAAAAACATCATGTTATTCACATACCAGAAATGTTTGAAGCTACTGACTGAATGAAAGGAGCTGGCATCTCACTCTCTTTGAATCTTCTTTATCATGCTAGGATTAGCAGGAAAAAGCAAAAAATTTCAGAATTGCACCTTGCAATGTGGAGATATTACTGTTTGTGCATTTACAATATTCATTGATTTTTGCCATTGAAAAACATGTTTTTCATATACCAGAAATGTTTGAAGCTACTGACTGAATGAAAGGAGCTGGCATCTCACTCTCTTTGAATCTTCTTTATCATGCTAGGATTAGCAGGAAAAAGCAAAAAATTTCAGAATTGCACCTTGCAATGTGGAGATATTACTGTTTGTGCATTTACAATATTCATTGATTTTTGCCATTGAAAAACGTCCAGAAATGTTTGAAGCTACTGACTGAATGAAAGGAGCTGGCATCTCACTCTCTTTGAATCTTCTTTATCATGCTAGGATTAGCAGGAAAAAGCAAAAAATTTCAGAATTGCATCTTGCAATGTGGAGATATTACTGTTTGTGCATTTACAATATTCATTGATTTTTGCCATTGAAAAACATGTTTTTCATATACCAGAAATGTTTGAAGCTACTGACTGAATGAAAGGAGCTGGCATCTCACTCTCTTTGATCTTCTTTATCATGCTAGGATTAGCAGGAAAAAGCAAAAAATTTCAGAATTGCACCTTGCAATGTGGAGATATTACTGTTTGTGCATTTACAATATTCATTGATTTTTGCCATTGAAAAACGTCCAGAAATGTTTGAAGCTACTGACTGAATGAAAGGAGCTGGCATCTCACTCTCTTTGAATCTTCTTTATCATGCTAGGATTAGCAGGAAAAAGCAAAAAATTTCAGAATTGCACCTTGCAATGTGGAGATATTACTGTTTGTGCATTTACAATATTCATTGATTTTTGCCATTGAAAAACATGTTTTTCATATACCAGAAATGTTTGAAGCTACTGACTGAATGAAAGGAGCTGGCATCTCACTCTCTTTGATCTTCTTTATCATGCTAGGATTAGCAGGAAAAAGCAAAAAATTTCAGAATTGCACCTTGCAATGTGGAGATATTACTGTTTGTGCATTTACAATATTCATTGATTTTTAGCATTGAAAAACGTCCAGAAATGTTTGAAGCTACTGACTGAATGAAAGGAGCTGGCATCTCACTCTCTTTGAATCTTCTTTATCATGCTAGGATTAGCAGGAAAAAGCAAAAAATTTCAGAATTGCACCTTGCAATGTGGAGATATTACTGTTTGTGCATTTACAATATTCATTGATTTTTAGCATTGAAAAACGTCCTGAAATGTTTGAAGCTACTGACTGAATGAAAGGAGCTGGCATCTCACTCTCTTTGAATCTTCCTTATCATGCTAGGATTAGCAGGAAAAAGCAAAAAATTTTAGAATTGCACCTTGCAATGTGGAGATATTACTGTTTGTGCATTTACAATATTCATTGATTTTTGCCATTGAAAAACGTCCAGAAATGTTTGAAGCTACTGACTGAATGAAAGGAGCTGGCATCTCACTCTCTTTGAATCTTCTTTATCATGCTAGGATTAGCAGGAAAAAGCAAAAAATTTCAGAATTGCACCTTGCAATGTGGAGATATTACTGTTTGTGCATTTACAATATTCATTGATTTTTGCCATTGAAAAACATGTTTTTCATATACCAGAAATGTTTGAAGCTACTGACTGAATGAAAGGAGCTGGCATCTCACTGTCTTTGAATCTTCTTTATCATGCTAGGATTAGCAGGAAAAAGCAAAAAATTTCAGAATTGCACCTTGCAATGTGGAGATATTACTGTTTGTGCATTTACAATATTCATTGATTTTTGCCATTGAAAAACATCATGTTATTCACATACCAGAAATGTTTGAAGCTACTGACTGAATGAAAGGAGCTGGCATCTCACTCTCTTTGAATCTTCTTTATCATGCTAGGATTAGCAGGAAAAAGCAAAAAATTTCAGAATTGCACCTTGCAATGTGGAGATATTACTGTTTGTGCATTTACAATATTCATTGATTTTTGCCATTGAAAAATGTCCAGAAATGTTTGAAGCTACTGAGTGAATGAAAGGAGCTGGCATCTCACTCTCTTTGAATCTTCTTTATCATGCTAGGATTAGCAGGAAAAAGCAAAAAATTTCAGAATTGCACCTTGCAATGTTGAGATATTACTGTTTGTGCATTTACAATATTCATTGATTTTTGCCATTGAAAAACATGTTTTTCATATACCAGAAATGTTTGAAGCTACTGACTGAATGAAAGGAGCTGGCATCTCACTCTCTTTGAATCTTCTTTATCAAGCTAGGATTAGCAGGAAAAAGCAAAAAATTTCAGAATTGCACCTTGCAATGTGGAGATATTACTGTTTGTGCATTTACAATATTCATTGATTTTTGCCATTGAAAAACGTCCAGAAATGTTTGAAGCTACTGACTGAATGAAAGGAGCTGGCATCTCACTCTCTTTGAATCTTATTTATCATGCTAGGATTAGCAGGAAAAAGCAAAAAATTTCTGAATTGCACCTTGCAATGTGGAGATATTACTGTTTGTGCATTTACAATATTCATTGATTTTTGCCATTGAAAAACATGTTTTTCATATACCAGAAATGTTTGAAGCTACTGACTGAATGAAAGGAGCTGGCATCTCACTCTCTTTGATCTTCTTTATCATGCTAGGATTAGCAGGAAAAAGCAAAAAATTTCAGAATTGCACCTTGCAATGTGGAGATATTACTGTTTGTGCATTTACAATATTCATTGATTTTTAGCATTGAAAAACGTCCAGAAATGTTTGAAGCTACTGACTGAATGAAAGGAGCTGGCATCTCACTCTCTTTGAATCTTCTTTATCATGCTAGGATTAGCAGGAAAAAGCAAAAAATTTCAGAATTGCACCTTGCAATGTGGAGATATTACTGTTTGTGCATTTACAATATTCATTGATTTTTAGCATTGAAAAACGTCCTGAAATGTTTGAAGCTACTGACTGAATGAAAGGAGCTGGCATCTGACTCTCTTTGAATCTTCTTTATCATGCTAGGATTAGCAGGAAAAAGCAAAAAATTTCAGAATTGCACCTTGCAATGTGGAGATATTACTGTTTGTGCATTTACAATATTCATTGATTTTTGCCATTGAAAAACGTCCAGAAATGTTTGAAGCTACTGACTGAATGAAAGGAGCTGGCATCTCACTCTCTTTGAATCTTCTTTATCATGCTAGGATTAGCAGGAAAAAGGAAAAAATTTCAGAATTGCACCTTGCAATGTGGAGATATTACTGTTTGTGCATTTACAATATTCATTGATTTTTGCCATTGAAAAACATGTTTTTCATATACCAGAAATGTTTGAAGCTACTGACTGAATGAAAGGAGCTGGCATCTCACTCTCTTTGAATCTTCTTTATCATGCTAGGATTAGCAGGAAAAAGCAAAAAATTTCAGAATTGCACCTTGCAATGTGGAGATATTACTGTTTGTGCATTTACAATATTCATTGATTTTTGCCATTGAAAAACGTCCAGAAATGTTTGAAGCTACTGACTGAATGAAAGGAGCTGGCATCTCACTCTCTTTGAATCTTCTTTATCATGCTAGGATTAGCAGGAAAAAGCAAAAAATTTCAGAATTGCACCTTGCAATGTGGAGATATTACTGGTTGTGCATTTACAATATTCATTGATTTTTGCCATTGAAAAACATGTTTTTCATATACCAGAAATGTTTGAAGCTACTGACTGAATGAAAGGAGCTGGCATCTCACTCTCTTTGAATCTTCTTTATCATGCTAGGATTAACAGGAAAAAGCCAAAAATTTCAGAATTGCACCATGCAATGTGGAGATATTACTGTTTGTGCATTTACAATATTCATTGATTTTTGCCATTGAAAAACGTCCAGAAATGTTTGAAGCTACTGACTGAATTAAAGGAGCTGGCATCTCACTCTCTTTGAATCTTCTTTATCATGCTAGGATTAGCAGGAAAAAGCAAAAAATTTCAGAATTGCACCTTGCAATGTGGAGATATTACTGTTTGTGCATTTACAATATTCATTGATTTTTGCCATTGAAAAACATGTTTTTCATATACCAGAAATGTTTGAAGCTACTGACTGAATGAAAGGAGCTGGCATCTCACTCTCTTTGAATCTTCTTTATCATGCTAGGATTAGCAGGAAAAAGCAAAAAATTTCAGAATTGCACCTTGCAATGTGGAGATATTACTGTTTGTGCATTTACAATATTCATTGATTTTTGCCATTGAAAAACATGTTTTTCATATACCAGAAATGTTTGAAGCTACTGACTGAATGAAAGGAGCTGGCATCTCACTCTCTTTGATCTTTATCATGCTAGGATTAGCAGGAAAAAGCAAAAAATTTCAGAATTGCACCTTGCAATGTGGAGATATTACTGTTTGTGCATTTACAATATTCATTGATTTTTAGCATTGAAAAACGTCCAGAAATGTTTGAAGCTACTGACTGAATGAAAGGAGCTGGCATCTCACTCTCTTTGAATCTTCTTTATCATGCTAGGATTAGCAGGAAAAAGCAAAAAATTTCAGAATTGCACCTTGCAATGTGGAGATATTACTGTTTGTGCATTTACAATATTCATTGATTTTTGCCATTGAAAAACATCCAGAAATGTTTGAAGCTACTGACTGAATGAAAGGAGCTGGCATCTCACTCTCTTTGAATCTTCTTTATCATGCTAGGATTAGCAGGAAAAAGCAAAAAATTTCAGAATTGCACCTTGCAATGTGGAGATATTACTGTTTGTGCATTTACAATATTCATTGATTTTTGCCATTGAAAAACGTCCAGAAATGTTTGAAGCTACTGACTGAATGAAAGGAGCTGGCATCTCACTCTCTTTGAATCTTCTTTATCATGCTAGGATTAGCAGGAAAAAGCAAAAAATTTCAGAATTGCACCTTGCAATGTGGAGATATTACTGTTTGTGCATTTACAATATTCATTGATTTTTGCCATTGAAAAACGTCCAGAAATGTTTGAAGCTACTGACTGAATGAAAGGAGCTGGCATCTCACTCTCTTTGAATCTTCTTTATCATGCTAGGATTAGCAGGAAAAAGCAAAAAATTTCAGAATTGCACCTTGTAATGTGGAGATATTACTGTTTGTGCATTTACAATATTCATTGATTTTTGCCATTGAAAAACATCATGTTATTCATATACCAGAAATGTTTGAAGCTACTGACTGAATGAAAGGAGCTGGCATCTCACTCTCTTTGAATCTTCTTTATCATGCTAGGATTAGCAGGAAAAAGCAAAAAATTTCAGAATTGCACCTTGCAATGTGGAGATATTACTGTTTGTGCATTTACAATATTCATTGATTTTTGCCATTGAAAAACATGTGTTTCACATACCAGAAATGTTTGAAGCTACTGACTGAATGAAAGGAGCTGGCATCTCACTCTCTTTGAATCTTCTTTATCATGCTAGGATTAGCAGGAAAAAAGCAAAAAATTTCAGAATTGCACCTTGCAATGTGGAGATATTACTGTTTGTGCATTTACAATATTCATTGATTTTTGCCATTGAAAAACGTCCAGAAATGTTTGAAGCTACTGACTGAATGAAAGGAGCTGGCATCTCACTCTCTTTGAATCTTCTTTATCATGCTAGGATCAGCAGGAAAAAGCAAAAAATTTCAGAATTGCACCTTGCAATGTGGAGATATTACTGTTTGTGCATTTACAATATTCACTGATTTTTGCCATTGAAAAACATCATGTTATTCATATACCAGAAATGTTTGAAGCTACTGACTGAATGAAAGGAGCTGGCATCTCACTCTCTTTGAATCTTCTTTATCATGCTAGGATTAGCAGGAAAAAGCAAAAAATTTCAGAATTGCACCTTGCAATGTGGAGATATTAATGTTTGTGCATTTACAATATTCATTGATTTTTGCCATTGAAAAACATGTTTTTCATATACCAGAAATGTTTGAAGCTACTGACTGAATGAAAGTAGCTGGCATCTCACTCTCTTTGATCTTCTTTATCATGCTAGGATTAGCAGGAAAAAGCAAAAAATTTCAGAATTGCACCTTGCAATGTGGAGATATTACTGTTTGTGCATTTACAATATTCATTGATTTTTAGCATTGAAAAATGTCCAGAAATGTTTGAAGCTACTGACTGAATGAAAGGAGCTGGCATCTCACTCTCTTTGAATCTTCTTTATCATGCTAGGATTAGCAGGAAAAAGCAAACAATTTCAGAATTGCACCTTGCAATGTGGAGATATTACTGTTTGTGCATTTACAATATTCATTGATTTTTGCCATTGAAAAACGTCCAGAAATGTTTGAAGCTACTGACTGAATGAAAGGAGCTGGCATCTCACTCTCTTTGAATCTTCTTTATCATGCTAGGATTAGCAGGAAAAAGCAAAAAATTTCAGAATTGCACCTTGTAATGTGGAGATATTACTTTTTGTGCATTTACAATATTCATTGATTTTTGCCATTGAAAAACATCATGTTATTCATATACCAGAAATGTTTGAAGCTACTGACTGAATGAAAGGAGCTGGCATCTCACTCTCTTTGAATCTTCTTTATCATGCTAGGATTAGCAGGAAAAAGCAAAAAATTTCAGAATTGCACCTTGCAATGTGGAGATATTACTGTTTGTGCATTTACAATGTTCATTGATTTTTGCCATTGAAAAACATGTTTTTCATATACCAGAAATGTTTGAAGCTACTGACTGAATGAAAGGAGCTGGCATCTCACTCTCTTTGAATCTTCTTTATCATGCTAGGATTAGCAGGAAAAAGCAAAAAATTTCAGAATTGCACCTTGCAATGTGGAGATATTACTGTTTGTGCATTTACAATATTCATTGATTTTTGCCATTGAAAAACGTCCAGAAATGTTTGAAGCTACTGACTGAATGAAAGGAGCTGGCATCTCACTCTCTTTGAATCTTCTTTATCATGCTAGTATTAGCAGGAAAAAGCAAAAAATTTCAGAATTGCACCTTGCAATGTGGAGATATTACTGTTTGTGCATTTACAATATTCATTGATTTTTGCCATTGAAAAACATCATGTTATTCATATACCAGAAATGTTTGAAGCTACTGACTGAATGAAAGGAGCTGGCATCTCACTCTCTTTGAATCTTCTTTATCATGCTAGGATTAGCAGGAAAAAGCAAAAAATTTCAGAATTGCACCTTGCAATGTGGAGATATTACTGTTTGTGCATTTACAATATTCATTGATTTTTGCCATTGAAAAACATGTTTTTCATATACCAGAAATGTTTGAAGCTACTGACTGAATGAAAGGAGCTGGCATCTCACTCTCTTTGATCTTCTTTATCATGCTAGGATTAGCAGGAAAAAGCAAAAAATTTCAGAATTGCACCTTGCAATGTGGAGATATTACTGTTTGTGCATTTACAATATTCATTGATTTTTAGCATTGAAAAACGTCCAGAAATGTTTGAAGCTACTGACTGAATGAAAGGAGCTGGCATCTCACTCTCTTTGAATCTTCTTTATCATGCTAGGATTAGCAGGAAAAAGCAAAAAATTTCAGAATTGCACCTTGCAATGTGGAGATATTACTGTTTGTGCATTTACAATATTCATTGATTTTTGCCATTGAAAAACGTCCAGAAATGTTTGAAGCTACTGACTGAATGAAAGGAGCTGGCATCTCACTCTCTTTGAATCTTCTTTATCATGCTAGGATTAGCAGGAAAAAGCAAAAAATTTCAGAATTGCACCTTGTAATGTGGAGATATTACTGTTTGTGCATTTACAATATTCATTGATTTTTGCCATTGAAAAACATCATGTTATTCATATACCAGAAATGTTTGAAGCTACTGACTGAATGAAAGGAGCTGGCATCTCACTCTCTTTGAATCTTCTTTATCATGCTAGGATTAGCAGGAAAAAGCAAAAAATTTCAGAATTGCACCTTGCAATGTGGAGATATTACTGTTTGTGCATTTACAATATTCATTGATTTTTGCCATTGAAAAACGTCCAGAAATGTTTGAAGCTACTGACTGAATGAAAGGAGCTGGCATCTCACTCTCTTTGAATCTTCTTTATCATGCTAGGATTAGCAGGAAAAAGCAAAAAATTTCAGAATTGCACCTTGCAATGTGGAGATATTGCTGTTTGTGCATTTACAATATTCATTGATTTTTGCCATTGAAAAACGTCCAGAAATGTTTGAAGCTACTGACTGAATGAAAGGAGCTGGCATCTCACTCTCTTTGAATCTTCTTTATCATGCTAGGATTAGCAGGAAAAAGCAAAAAATTTCAGAATTGCACCTTGTAATGTGGAGATATTACTGTTTGTGCATTTACAATATTCATTGATTTTTGCCATTGAAAAACATGTTTTTCATATACCAGAAATGTTTGAAGCTACTGACTGAATGAAAGGAGCTGGCATCTCACTCTCTTTGAATCTTCTTTATCATGCTAGGATTAGCAGGAAAAAAGCAAAAAATTTCCGAATTGCACCTTGCAATGTGGAGATATTACTGTTTGTGCATTTACAATATTCATTGATTTTTGCCATTGAAAAACGTCCAGAAATGTTTGAAGCTACTGACTGAATGAAAGGAGCTGGCATCTCACTCTCTTTGAATCTTCTTTATCATGCTAGGATTAGCAGGAAAAAGCAAAAAATTTCAGAATTGCACCTTGCAATGTGGAGATATTACTGTTTGTGCATTTACAATATTCACTGATTTTTGCCATTGAAAAACATCATGTTATTCATATACCAGAAATGTTTGAAGCTACTGACTGAATGAAAGGAGCTGGCATCTCACTCTCTTTGAATCTTCTTTATCATGCTAGGATAAGCAGGAAAAAGCAAAAAATTTCAGAATTGCACCTTGCAATGTGGAGATATTACTGTTTGTGCATTTACAATATTCATTGATTTTTGCCATTGAAAAACATGTTTTTCATATACCAGAAATGTTTGAAGCTACTGACTGAATGAAAGGAGCTGGCATCTCACTCTCTTTGATCTTCTTTATCATGCTAGGATTAGCAGGAAAAAGCAAAAAATTTCAGAATTGCACCTTGCAATGTGGAGATATTACTGTTTGTGCATTTACAATATTCATTGATTTTTAGCATTGAAAAACGTCCAGAAATGTTTGAAGCTACTGACTGAATGAAAGGAGCTGGCATCTCACTCTCTTTGAATCTTCTTTATCATGCTAGGATTAGCAGGAAAAAGCAAAAAATTTCAGAATTGCACCTTGTAATGTGGAGATATTACTGTTTGTGCATTTACAATATTCATTGATTTTTG